>NC_141609.1:15459194-16059194 GCF_047967505.1 Dipteris shenzhenensis
TGTCAAAAAGGGAGTTCAATGGTGTTGAAGATCCATGGGATGCTACTTTCTTCAAAAAAGATATGACTTCAAGCCTTGTAGTAGGCATAATGATAGAGCCAAAAGAGACTTTTATGGATATTTTTACAAAGAGTTCAGATCCTGAAGTTGGCGGTCTTCATTTTGTTGTGTCAAGGAGAGACTCAAAGACCTTTGTGATGCCTCCTCCTCAACCATCAAAGTTTCTAGGGCTGCAAAGTGCATTGGAGGCTCTTTCATATACTTGGGAGCAATTTCCTAGTGTGGTGGCAAAAAGGATGCATGCAAAGATAATGTTTGAGTACTTTCAGGATGCACAATATGCTCCTCATATTCAAGGATCTTCACATGAAGGAGATCAAAAAGCTCAGACTTCGATGTAGGGACAAGAAGAATAGGCACACTGTCACAAACATGTAGAACATGAGTGCAAACTTCTAGAGCAAGAAATGGTGTATGTAACTAAGGATGATGAAACACAAGCCTTGAGTGCACGGGAATTTAAAAAAATTGAAGAAGATCAAGGTCGATCCACTGCAGTTATGCTAGAAGCTCTTGCTAGCAAACCACGACGTGAAATGCAAAAGGCTAGTACTGCAAGAGCCATGGTTTCAAGTACTAAAAAAAAGGCATCGTCCCACTGTAGAGAGAGATAATGTGGATAAAAAATGGTTAAAAGAAGAGAAAGATGAAGAAGACCCAGAACTCGAGGCTGAATATGATCAGGATGAACTCAAATCAATCAAAAATCTTAATCTGCATCTTAATGAAGCAGTTACAGATGATGATGTGGGATATATCTGGGGTCAAAGGACGTGGTTTGTGAATGCCAAAGATGTGGAAGCTGCAGCTGTCTTTACTAATAGCCGAAGCCTTGATATATCCTATGCACTGCAAATATACGAGGCTTTGAGAGATGGTAAGAAACCTGTGGCAAGCAATGTGGTCTTGTGCCCAATAATGTTTTGTCCAATCAAAAATAGTTTTCTGGATCAAATAACATTTACAGGGCCTACACATTTCGAGGAAACCTTCAGTCGATTCTTTAAAGACACACTTAAAAATATTCCACATGAACAAGGTGAAGAGGCACAAGGTGAGAATATGCTAAAGGAAGCAAAGAAGGAATTCCTCCTTCATTGCAGATTCCAGCCCATTGATGGTCAACATTGGGCTTATGCTTGTAATTAGATCGGAAAGGAAGAAAAGGAGGTCAAAAGACTCACTTCAGAACAATTTGCAAAGATAAGTTCATTCCATTATTATCCTGCAACAATCTATATATTCAAGCATGAGATCAAGTATTTGATTGAGTCCGAAAGACTTAATCATTATGTCCATGGAAAGCGTAAGATATCCTCAACATCAGAGGTCTTACAGAAGGCAAGGGTTATATGGACAACATTTGGTTCTCCAAATCTTGATTTGAAGTGAAAGGTGACAAAAGCAGACGCCGACACACTCACGAACTTCTATACTTCTTTGAGTGCAGTTGTGCCCAGGGGAACTCAAGAGCGAGAAGAAAGTATGACAAGCCTCAAGGTGGTGAGGGACAGATATGCCGACTACACTTCTATCATATTTCGTCCTGTTGAAGTGGTAAATGAGATGCTTGAAACGTGTATTGCTTGTGAGCGTGGATAGTTGACCTATGAAGCTCCTTTGTTTATCTCCAGAAAGTCAAAGGTAATGGATAAGAAGGAGTTGACAGCAAGGATGTGGAGGCCTATAAAGTACTTACTTGACAAGTATTTCATCAATGGCAGCACAAAAAATTTTAAAGAAAGAATGGTTTTTTGGAAAAAAAGACAAAGACCACTGCATGGAAGAATGCATCAATGTACAGGTGAGGCGTGATGCAGTGCATAGTGCCATTAAGTATTTGCTGTCAGAGAAACAAATTCCACTTACTCATTGTAACATTGACTATAATGTGGTGAAGCATATAGCTTCTTTGTCAACACCCTATGGGCAAACAGGTGGATTAAAAAGGATGAAGATGGGTCAGAAATAGTAACCTCTTATATCAGAAAAGAAATCCCACAACATGTGGTTGCATATGTGGAAAGATTAATCAGCGAGATAAGGATGCCGACAGATATGCACCAAAGCTTTCAATTCAATGTAGAGGTTACGGCAGAGTCTAGAAAGCTTGTGAACTTCAGGGGAGTCTCAGAAGATGACTTCTTCAAGAATGAGTCAACATGGGATAAGCCACAACTATTCTTTATCAATGAAGTTTCTAGCGATGATATCCATAACTTCATTGATAGAATAGTATATACCACCATTAGCAAAGTGGCAATTTGCAACATTGTCATTTTTGTTGATAAAAAAGACAAAGAAGCCATGCAGGTTACTCTAGAGTGAGCATATTTATCAGATTTGAAGATCTATAGTGGTGTTTATGCAGCAAAGAGAGGCAAGAGAGAATGTGGCATAGCGATTCAATCTCTTGAATCATTCTTTTTGTGTATGCGGAGTCCCAATCCTGATCACTCCTTACAAAAGAACATAAGAGGGAATTCAAATAATTTGAGATTGATGCTAGAAGAGCAAGATATTCCTAGGTCCATACATTATCAAAAAAACAACTATGGAAGTCCTGCAAAAAGTGGGAGTCTCTTGCTTACCATGATGGAGAATTTGCTACCGGTAGGTTGGGAGGTCACCTTGTGCAGGATGGGATATTTATTTGAGGATCTCCTCAGAAAAGGCAACTCCACAAATATTACTGAAAATAAGCATTTCATGGCTTATTTTCAGCTTCAAGCAGATCTAACCACAAGCTATGAAAAAGAGATAGACCACAAGGACACTAATGACATGGATGATTACCTTGAAGATCATAATGTCCCAGCTGATGATGATGAAAAGATGGACTTACATGACTCATTCAGAGAGAGGTTGGTGGATGAAGACAAACATGATGATGCCTTCTTTGATAATTATGGCTCGTAGGGTTATGAAAAAAGGCCACTACGACAATACTTAGCGGTATGAAAACTCTATTTCTCAACTAAATACAATTTTTTAAATAAGATTTAAATTTAAAGATAATGAATCTAATCTTTGATATTTGTTTACAGGAAATAGAGGGAGAAGAAATGGATGAAGTCAATATGGAGGCACTCCCTTCTACTTCAACAATGCAACCACCTCTAAATTTGATTGAAGAATCCCATGAGCACAAGAGCTTTAAAGACACCATGGAAAAGTAGAATGACCCCAAACATAGAATACAAGCTATGACAAAGACCCATTCTGCAAATTTAGCTGCATTGGATAAAATGGAGAGCTCATTTGAAGTTAGGATCGTTTTGAATTTACGAGAACCTCAGTATTTGAGCTTTGGTAGAGAGGAGGTTCTTCGCTCTCCTCAAAAGACTATAGAAGATGTTTGTACTTGGTTAAGCCCTTTGAATTTAGATGGGGTGCGAGTCATCTTTATGCCTTATCATGAGGCATAAGTATCAACTCTAACCTTATTTTTACTGTTTCTTTGGCAAGTTTGTGTAAAACAATAATCATTTTTATTCTGGACGTGTAGCTCACATTGGAGTCTGATCGTCTGGGACCTTGAACTCAACTGTTTGTGGTTTGTGAATTCAACGGAAGGCTATCATGCCAACTCCTCAAGGTAATTATTCTCTTAATATTTTTGATACTTTCTTATTTTGTATCTTATGATCATGATATATTAATATATTTAATATGTCATGATGGACAGTGCTGCATATCGGCTAGTATCTGCTGTCAGAACAACCACAGAACAACAAGACCAAGTAGAATTCAAAAGACGTCTGCCAGTGGAGCAAAAAGATGAGCACAACTATGGGTGGAGAGTTGCCTACAATTGCATGTTGTTTCTTAGAGAGATTTTTGATTTGGAGTTACTAGTCAAAATGGAATCATATACAGAAGCCGATCTGCTAGCATTTCGGGCTGAGAGTATTCAGCGTCTAATTTCTACCATTGGGAAACAACCTGAAAATATGACTACATTGCAACATATATAAAACCTTATCTTTATACTTGTATGCTTGTTCAAGCCTTTAATTGGGATGTGTAAATCTCATAACTTTTTTATATTTTCCTCCAAGAGGAGAAGAGACTGAGTCTAATGAAAGCATGCTATCTTTATACTTCTATGATTATTTAAACCTTTATTTTTATTTGGGATGTGTAAATCTCATAACTTTTTAAAATTTTCCTCCAAGAGGAGGAGAGACTCACTCTAATGAAAGCATGTATGAAACCTTACTTTTTAAATTTTTGCTCCAAGCGGAGGAGGGACTCACTCTAATGAAAGCATGTATGAAACCTTATCAGCTGGTTTAAGCCTTTATTTGGGATGTGTACATCGCATAACTTTTTTATATTTTTATAGCAGAAGGAGGATGTAGAAGACATAGCGAGTGAAGAAGAATATTATGTAATAAGATGAGTCATGAAAATATGAATCTATTGGAGCAGATTGGAAGTTCATTCACCGCTATGTTGTTAATTCAACAACAACCTCATTTTTTTGAATTTGGTGAAGAAGAGATTTCAATCCTCTTGAATCCTAAGAAAGAGGTTAATGTCAAAGTCATTACAACCATCCTCAGGTTTGATGCAGCCTTTTCCTTGGCTTTATACTTTGCTTATTTTGATTAAACCCAAGAAGCTAATACTTTTTTTTTAAATATAGTAATGTTATAGCAAATTTTGTGCAAAATATACAAAGCGTTTCATATATGCTCGATCCTCGTATTTCGGAAGTGCTTAGCAATAAAGAAGAAACCATAGAGGATGTTTGCAAGTGGTTGAAGCACGTTCCTATGAATGATGCATGAGTTATTTTTACAGCATATTATGAGAAGTAAGCATCAAACCCTACTAGTTTTTTCTATTGCATTGCTAGAATTGTCTCAAACACAGTAATTATTCTTTATTGATAATGCAGCTCACATTGGAGTCTGGTAGTCGTGGACATCTTTGCGAAGAAGTGCTTCTTTGCCAACTCAATGACACCCGTCCATGGCACTATGTTAGAGTAAGTATAGACTACACTTGTTGTCACTTCTTAACATGTAGATTGATATACAATGCACATATTCACTGTCCTTATATGTTTTGATGTGCAGATCAGCTCGAAAGTTAGTAGGTGCTATCGACACAGTAATGCGGCAATGTGACTTGGCACAACAAATAGAGTATATAACATGTCAGGTATCACATCAAGAGAATAGCCACATCTATAATCGTGGATGGAGGGTGGGCTACAATTGCTTTTTGGTACTTGGTCAAATTTTTGAGATACAAAATGACACAACACTGTCAACATATACAGATTTGCATCTCTATGCATTTATAACATGTACCATTCGAGCAATCATTAAGGGCGACATTATGGACCCTCCCACAAGGCAAATAGATGATAATGGCTTAGAGGAGTGCAAAATGAATGTCATCAAAGAGTCAAAGGGGATAGAAGACCTCAACTCTACAAACATGGCTTCATTGGAAGAATTGGGAAGCTCTTTTAATGTTAGGGTTATGATTCAACATAGACCTCAGTATCTTGAATTTGGGGGAGAGGAGATTTCAATCCTCTCTATAGCTTCAAATGAGGTCAATAACAACGTTATGATGGCCATTCTCAGGTTTGATACAAACTTTTTCTCTGCTTGATAATTCAATATTTTGATTAAATCTAATAAGCTAATATTCGTTTATTTGTTGGTGCAGTATAGTTATCTCACGATTTGGTAGAGCCGTACAAAACCGTGTGTATATGTTGGATTCCCTCCTTTCTCCTATACTTAGCAATAGCAGAAAGACGATAATCGACGTTTGTAAATGGTTACAGCTTTTACATTTACATGGTGTGGAGTCCTATTTATGGCATATCAGGAGATGTAAGTATCATGGCAACCTTTATTTTAATCTTATACTGGCAACATTGTGTTGAATAATAATGGTTCTTAATTATTCGTGTAGGGAACATTGGAGTCTGGTGGTTTGGGACCTTGAGGACAACTATTGTTGGTTTGTTAACTCGATTGCAGGCTTCCATGGCTCAGTGCAAACATAAGTATTCTATTAATCTGTTGTTACTTCTATATTATGTACCTTATGTAATAGACACACTAAGTTTTTCTAATATGTCATGATGAGCAGGTCGATTGAGAAGTTGGTATTTGCTATCAGAGAAACAGGACGGTACAAAGACTCGGTAGACTTCCAAAAGCATTTAGTAGTAGAGCAGGAAGATGGGCATAGTTGTGGGTGGAGAGTTGCCTACAATTGCATGTTGATTTTCAAAGAAATTTTCTCACTTAAGCCACAGATCTCATCGGAAGACTCTTTGGAGCTCAAATATTCAGAGGAGGATATACAATTGTTTAGGGCTGAAATCATTTGAGACCTACTTGCTGCCATTAGAATACAATGTGCAACTGAAGCAATATCAGAGCTTGCATTTAAGGAAGAGGAGACTGAGTCTACTGTGAAAGCACTGCACACTACAGAAGAAGTAGAGACTCAGTGCACACCTACAGCACCACAACCTCCACTGGAAGCATCAGAAGAGTTGCCATAGCCTCCGCTTGCATTTAAGGAAGAGGATACCGAGTCTACTCTGAAAGCACTACATACTACAGAAGAAGTAGAGACTGAGTGTACATCTAGAGCACCACAGCCTCCATTGGAAGCATCAGAAGAGTTGCCACAATCTCCACTAGAAGCATCAGAAGAGTTGTGATGCATGTATGATGTTGTGTTTGTAGTTTTTGTTGATTATACAACAATTTGTGACTTATTACTTAAGTGGCATTTACTGATGATATTTACATAATTATTTCATGCACACAATTTTATGATATGAATGTGTGATGATGTGATTATTTGGAAATAAATCCTTGTGTGATGAGAATTTTGATATGAATATGTGATGATGTAATATTTGTAATATATTTTACTCGCAAGTATCAATTCCCAATGCTCCACTCACTTAAAGTACAGCATTCCCAATGCTCTGCAAAATTTTATTTAGTTGGACAGTCTCCACTCACTTAAAGTAGAGCATTCCCAATGCTTCTCTCACTTTATTCCAACGCTTATCCTTATCATAGCGAACACATCGTGCCTTAGTGCACTTGTATTCTTCCATCCTAGTCCTTCACAAACACTCTCTTATTTCTTACATCCTAGTCCTTCTGATTAACTTGTATTCGTCTTTCACTTTACATCTTCCCTCACTTTCTATCCCTTCAAGACACTCTCTTATTTCTTACATCCTAGTCCTTCTAATTAACTTGTATTCGTCTTTCACTTTACGTCTTTCCTCACTTTCTATCGCTCTCTCTCTCTCTCTCACTTGTAATATATTTCACTCACAAGTATCAATTCCCAATGCTCCACTCACTTAAAGTATAGCATTCCCAATGCTCTGCAAAATTTTATTCACTTGGACAATCTCCACTCACTTAAAGTAGAGCATTACCAATGCTTCTCTCACTTTATTCCAACCCTTATCCTTATCATAGTGAACACATCGTGCCTTAGTGCACTTGTATTCTTCCATCCTAGTCCTTCCACAAACACTCTCTTATTTCTTACATCCTAGTCCTTCTCAGTAACTTGTATTCTTCTATCCTAGTCCTTCCACAAACACTCTTCTTTCATCCATCCTAGTAACTTGTATTCTTCTATCCTAGTTCTTCCACAAACACTCTCTTCTTTCATCCATTCTAGTGCTTCTCATTAACTTGTATTCTTCCATCCTAGTCCTTCCACAAACACTCTCTTCTTTCTTCCATCGTAGTCCATCTCCCTTTCTTTATCATCTCCCCACCCATGGATGTCCTTGGCATTGTCGAAGATGTGGAGTTCGGAATTAACAGTCTCAAAGAATGGATTGCTGACCAAGGAGCACAGAGAGAGGCCAGGATTTGACAAGGTTCTCCTTTGACACACATGGAGAGAGAGGAAATTGATGCACAAAGGCACGCAAAGAGGGAGGAGACTCTCAAGATAGTAGAGAGTGAAAGACTTTTAAGACGTATGATAAAAGCATGACAAGATCTCTTAGACTTCTTAAGTAACCTTTGTTATCATAGCTCTCGTTATGGGCAATTCGATGCGGATGCTGAGAGAACAATAAGAGCCTCACAGAGAAATTATAAAGAACAATTTGTGATTGCTTAAATTTCTTCTTTGCATGTAATTATGTTGAGGATACAGTTGTGGAGGCAGTGAAAGATTGGGTTATTGAGAAGATAAGAGAGACCAATGATGAGATCTTCTAGACTTTGGGCAATGAAGAAGATAAGAGAGACTGTATTAAGGTGTTTTTTGACACCATATGGCTTTGAGTTATATGATCTACTTCTTGTACAAATGTGATGTGCTCTTTTTGAAATGTACTCTAGTTTTAATGACATGTCATGCCATTTTTTCTAATTTGATTTTTTAAAATCTTACTTTTTGTCTCTTTTAACAATGTGATGTCCTCTATTTTTAATGTACTCTAGTTTTAATAACATCTCACGTCATTTTTTCTAATTTGATTTTTTAAAATCTTCCTTTTTGACTCAATGTTTTGTTTTATAAGAGCCTCTTTTTTTTAAATGTTTTATCCAAAATTATCTCACAAAATGAATTTGGACAGTGCGCGAGTCCAAAAGTAATGAAATAGGTGTTACGGGCTTGCTCTCATATAGCCACCAGTCGTAGTTGGTTAGATCCAATTGGGTGATCGACCGAGTCCACCCAAAATGATCGACTGGGAGTCGGTCCTAAAATAGGCCACCGACCACACGATAGAACCGTGGTGCAAAATAGAGCAACTAGCCTACGCTCTCCGTTCGGCCCAAAGCCATCCGAGATCATCTGGGGCTCCAAACGGGCCCCGCAACCCAAGAGTGGGCTGCTCCGGGGAATGCTCCATCTACCCTCAATGCGGTCAATCATGGGATGCCTTCCCGCACTTACATGTATCCTAGTTGGCAGTGTGCCAACTTCGTCCAGCCATCAGGCCACACATGGCCCCCATCTGGTGTCCAAACGAGGACCTACTAGATAATCGAGCTACTCAAATGCCTTCTCCTCATATGGGGGGCTTACAAGTAGAGCTAGCTAGTTCTCACGCAATTACATGAGAGTGGAGCATTGATATCTAACACCCCCCCTCAATGTCCACCTGCAAGTGAACTTACTTTTTCGGCCCAATGCCAAGTCGATGAAGATGCCTCTCCAGCAAGTCTCTTCCAAGAGCCTTCGTGAAGATGTCCGCAACATTCTTTGTAGTTGAACAGTACACCAAGTCGACCTCTCCATCCATGATGAGCTCGCGTACAAAGTGATATTGAATCTCAATGTGTTTTGTGCGAGCATGGAACACAGGGTTCTTTGCAATCGCCATGCAACTTTGATTGTCACATGATAACTGCGTAGGTTTGTTCTGCACTGCACCCATGTCCCCAAAATCCTCCTGAACCACACTGCCTCGCAAGAAGCAAAGCATGCTGATTTGTACTCAGCCTCAGTAGAAGAAAGAGCAAGTGTGGGTTGCTTCTTACTGACCCATGACACAGCTCCAGATCCAAGTGAGAAATAGTAACCTGTCACTAATCTCCTGTTGTCCACGTCTCTTGCCCAATCCGAGTCACAGAATCTAGTCAAGATGTTGCCCTTGGTATAGGTGATACCATAATCAAGTGTGCCTTTGATGTATTTTAGCACTCGCATCCCTGCCCTCCAATGGTTCTCCCGGGGCTTATTGGAAAACCTGCTTAGTACACTAGTCACAAAACTGATGTCCAGCTGCATGTTGCACAAGTAAATCAAACTGCCCACAAGCTCCCCACAAGCCTTCTGTACTTCGCTTTGTCCACCAGTGGTGATGAATCCTCATTTGAGAGGTTCACGTCAAGCTCCATAGGGGTGCCAATTGTCTCACACTCAGCCTTGCCAAATGCCTTCAGTATCTCTCCAGCATACTTCAGATGTGAGATGAAGATCTATTTTGGCTCTTGCCAAACTTCAATCCGCAAATAGAAATGCATCAGGAGACAATGCATATTAAAGATCCAATGCCTCGAATCATTCTTATTATGCATGCAGAGTCCATATCCTGACCACTTGCTTTAGGATAACATAGGAGGGACTTTCAAGAGTTTGTGTCTCATGCTAGAAGAGCAAGAAATCCACAGGTCCTCTCATCATCTAGATCAATCCAAAATCTACAAGTGTCCAATAAAAAGTGGAAGTCTTTTGATTACTATGTCGGAATACTTGCAACCACCTAATTGGGAGGTCACCTTATTGCAGATGGGATATTTTCTTGAAGATCTTCTTAGAAAAGGATATTCCAACAATATTATTGAAAGAAAAGATTGCATGGCACACTTTCACTTGCAAGCTGATCTAACTATTGGCTATGAGAAAGAGGTGGAACATAAGAGGATTGGAGATGATGATGTGGATGATCTTGATGGCTTCCAAGATAATGACAAAGAGGATGCCGGTACTGATATAGAGATGATCGTAGATGATGACATGGATGATCTTCATGGCTCACAGGATTACACAAAGAAACCATGAATGTATATCATGGTATGACAATTTACTTTTCTTTTACAAGCATTGTTTTCAAGGATAACCTAACAATCTCATATCTTTTGTGTATTTTTATAGACGGTGGAGGATAAGGATGAAGAAATGATTGCACTTGGATCTGAAGTCAGTGCTAGAGTAGGGAAGGCCATAGTCTTCTGTTCAGGTTTTATAACTATGGTGATTATTGGGAAAACTAAAAAGGAAATATTTAAAATAGTAAGAGAATCACCCAAAGACTTCCCTAACATGGAGAGTCAACTATTTGGCTTATATGGAAACTCAGAGCATACGAGGTTGGCGCAGCTCACGCCAAGGAATTTTGAAGATTTGTCTAAGCTACGAGACATGGAAAGCAAGTTTGATGTTCAGGTTCTCATTGGACAATGATCTCAATATCTATCATTTGGTGAAGAAGAGATTTAGGTTGGCACATCTCATGCTAAAGAATTTTGAAGATTTGTCTAAGCTATAAGACATGGAAAGAAAGTTTGATGTTCAAGTTCTCATTGGACAACGATCTCAATATCTATCATTTGGTGAAGAAGAGATTCAAATCCTCAAACATTGTGAGAAAGAGGTTAATGATAAAGATATGATGGCCACCCTCAAGTTTGATACAAACTTTATGTTGGCTTAGTATTTATATTTTGATAAAATCTAATGAGGTAATGTTCATTTATTTTTTGGTGCAGTATAATTATATTTTGGTTTCCTACAGTGGTAGGGAAGTGTGTATAGATCATAGATTCCCTGCTTTCTACATGGCTCAATTATAAGAAAAACTCCATAGGAGATGTTTGTACTTGGCTGCAATCTCTCAAACAATATGCATGATGTACATGTTATCATTATGCCATATCATGCAAAGTAAGTGGCATCACAACCTTATATTTACTTTTGCTAAAGCACACATGCAATGACCATGGACCACACAACAATGATGAATTTCTAATTAACATAGTTTTTTGCCACTCTTAAGGTGAACGTAAGTCATGAAGAGATGATCATAATGGAGGATCAAAACCAAATCTAGTGTGTAGATATCACAACCGACAGTTTAAAAGCATACACTACAAAGGTCTAATCTTATAAATTATTACTACTAGTAATATACTCAATGTTTGTGTGTGAGTATAGTCTTGCATGCCATCTACTGCCAACAATTGATTGTATATACTTAATTTTCTTCCAACTACCTAATCCCACAGCAATCCATACCACCTTTAGAGCTAGATCCCAACTCTAGTTCCTCTCAGTGGAATCCATCATCATTCCCATTTGATTTCCAATCTGTATTATCCTTTGCCTTGTCAAAGAACCTATGCTTCTTCATCAACTTGACCCAAGCAATAGACTATAATCCATCATAGGCATGTTCCAAAGTTGCATTGGCCTCTATACCCAAGCTATATTATCAACATTCTTGGAGTCTTCCAATGTCTTCACAAACCAAAGCAATATCCTCTCTCCTTTGTCAAAATTTATATATATCCAGTGTTTGAATTTGGATCTAACTGTACATCTCCTAATGTCGGTTGGTATTAGACCTAATATATCGTGTCTACCTTGGAGTGTGATCCTAGGGGTTGCTCCAATATCTAGAGAGCTAGTCTCTTGGCAAACCACATCCCAACTAATCATCACGTTTGGATTGTACAATGTTAGGCCTTGGATTTTTCACTATAACCACCACTGAAGATGAGCTTATAGCTCTATGGATCTAGATTACTACATGTGTCCTCCATGTGTCAATGTGTACATGGGCCCAAGTGTCAAACCCCAATGCTTCAAAATGCTTGATGACATGCTTACATCTCCAGAGGTGTCCACCCCACAATTACCTTTTTCATAGTTTATTTGATTACATATGTAGCAATATTGACTGTCTCTACCCAAAATGAACAATGAAGATCCTTCCTTCTTAGCATTCTCATTGTGATCTTGACTATTACCTAGTTTGCCCTCTCTACACCCTATTCTTTGAGGATGTCCTGGTCATCATCAATTGCCACTTGATCTTATTGATATGTCTATAGTACGTATTAAAGCTATCTTTGTCAAATCAGCATGCCTTTAATTTTTGGAGTTGGGAAGAATGATCTCAACATCATGTAAATATCACAGGCGCATATTGTTATTTGTATGCAAGGGTAGATCGCTAAGGCTCACATGTTGAGATATGTGGTGCCTTGGATACAAGATAGGGCACGATGTGAGTAGAAGATTGGAAGAAAGAGCACATCTGCCACATGCGCAAGGAAGCTTTAACCCACATGTGAAATTGGGTTTTTTTTCAACAATAATATATATGCAAGTTCTTAAGTCTCTCTATGAGTACAAATCGCAACCTAGTAACCTAATTGAACTTGAGTTACGCATATTAGTCTAGCTCTTTATCATGTGTGGACTCTCCCATCTCAATGCCTCAAGCTTTCTTTTTCCCTCAGAGGTAGAATAACTTTATTCAAGCTTAACCCTATTTGTGTATTAATATAAGGAGCTGTCCAAGGTATTTATTACGCAATATTGAGGGATATCTCTCAATCAGTGTCATAGTGAGCATGTAGAAAAAGTAGGAGAAATCCAAAACACTAAAGGATTTATCCCTAGAAACCTATCAAATCAACACACAAAGATAAAAATCCTTACCACATGCTCAACATGGAGAAAGAGTCATTTGCACATGCGAGCCACATGCTCCAACATAGAAAGAGAGCATCCTTACCACATGCTTAGCACAGAGAGCGACAATCATTATGTTGAGCCTTAATTAGTATACTTCTTTTTTAAATTCTAAATTGTGGTTTGTCATAACAAATTAGATTCTATCTTGTCTTTAAATAAATTATGAAAAATTATAAATGCATCTTTACTAAATTATGACAACTTGTATGACATATGAGTGGAAATTAGAAAAATGTAATCATGTAGGTCATCTTTTCTATTATGCATTGTAAATTTCAAAGATGTAATTTATTATGCATTGTAAATTTTATGACATTGAATAAGAGAGGTGTTTTATTATGCATTGCAAATTTCTATATAACATTTTAGTAAGTATGCTTTATTAATGTACATAAATCCTCTTGCCAACTTGCTCTGGGGATTCATTGCTAGAAATTTTAGTGTACCACGTGCATTTAAAAGGAGGGGTATTTTAATTACACATTAAAAAAAAATAACAAGATTATAATAACAGAAGCGTTTTTTAATTCAAAATTTTAGAAAATTCCATTATTTCATAAGTAAAGAGGGGTGGTTTTAGTTGAGGGGTTTTTTTAATACCCCTTGAACACACGTGATACCTAGGATTTCTTAGTAGTGCACCCCCAAGCCAACTTCTAACCAATGTGAATGTCAAAAGGTATCAACCAAACAATTAAGATGTTATGTCAAAAGGTACCATCCAAACAGTTAAGGTCTTTAGTGTTTGTTCGTAAGCCCAAAATGTTCTTAAGAACAAAGCTGGCTTTCGAAGGTGCAAGCTAGGATTTCTGTTGGAATCATACTAAGCGAATTCTTGTCGAAGGATGCTGTAGCATTATTTGTAAGAGGAGTTACATCAAAATTGTACAACGATCATCAGAGGTATATTTGCATGGCTTGGTATAAGATTAAGGCTGCAATACATGGGTTCAGGTACAGACCGATCATCAAAGTATTCCCAGCTGATCTCTTAAATAGTGATTATGAGAAAAGTTGTACATCAAGCTGCTCAGTGCTATAGAAAGCTTAGTAAGAGCATAAACCTCTAGTATTTACAACATCTACACGGTTGTGCAATTAAGATTTTCGAAACTAGTGCTCCAACACTTTGGCCAGACGCATTGCTTTGGCACCCATTGAATTAACTACTACGGCTGAATTAAACTCGACGCTCCCATGCTATACAAAGCTCAGTAAGAGCTTAAACCTCTAGTATTCACAGAGGACGTCTAGACGCTTTTGCAACGAAAAACTTATCTGAACGCAGAGGCATTGTATTAGTCTTCTGCGGCTGAATCGGAGCTGTTTATGTATGAAAACAGACGAGACAGTGAAGGAGGCTCCGAAGAGTAGCTGACGCTCCCATGTGATGAAGAATCGATGTTGAAAGATTGCGACCTGGGCTTGGCCGAGGACATCAATGTTGAAACTTGGCGGACTATCTTGGCAGCAATGTCTTTTTTCACCTGACCCCGGCACGGCGGCAATGACCGGCGCTCTGCCTCAGAGTCCAAAGAGCCCTTGCAAATGCGCCTGGAATCCATAGAAATAAATGCAATTTCGAACCGCAGATAAAAGAGCTGTAGCTTTGAACAAGAGATGTAGACCAGGGAATATGGAGGGAACGAGGGAAATGATGAAGACAAAGCAGGCGACGAAAGGTTTGATATCTTCCTATGGACTTAGCAACTGATACTGAAAGGCCCAGAGACTGCGAGAATTTAAGGTTGGCGACTCGCGAGACCTGTTCCCTGCCGACAGCTGAAAAGGGTGGTGCTTCTTCGACCGTCCGAAAGCATGTGCACTCTTCCATTGTGATCACACCCTTGCGCTGTCGCAGCTAGGGAGAATCAGTACGACAGGTATATCGTGAGGTGAGATCAACGACCAGCATATGCATAGCCTTACCTCGAGCTCGAGGCTAGCTGAAGCTGAAGAATCAACTAGATGCACAGTACAACTTGGAAAAATTGGAGTGAACTGCATGATGATGATTCGAGCTTCCACAAATAATCGAGCTCTATCACCGCTGGAACGCAACGGGGGTCTTGAGTCTTGACACGATCGCATATTTTACATCAACGAAACTGTTCTACAACTCGTGTTCCAGACCTTGAACAAATTCGTCCTAAAGGTGCATGTTGTAATTGTCTCATAAAACCTAATTTAAATCACTGGTTCAAAATATCGCCCACCTCCATGGTAAAGCGGCTCAACCTCTTATTCTAATCGTGTTCTGAAATCTCCGACAGAATCATTGTGTTATAAAATACTGGCACTGGCGATGAGAACATCGTGGTACTGCGCTGTTAGAAAAATATGCGCACTACATCCAAACTGAATCAACGGTATGGGCCGCTACTCATGGACAATTCAAAACACAATTCATTCGCAATAGCGCATCTTTCAAACACAATTATCAACTCCATGACAATTCATTTGCAATAGCGCATCTTCCAGACACAACTATCAACTGTGCCAGAAACATAATTTTCCCAAGAGCATGGACCACGATTACACATCCTCCAAAAGCAATCCCCCTGGTCTCAGGAGTGTCGCGTCAATTCAAGGCGTCCTTAGAAATCAGTCCCAATTTGATGTTTTATCCACATATCATAGATGGTAATGGCCAAAATAGAAAAGAAACCAACCAAAAAACAGTTTACTTTCACTCCTCAATATATATAACCCAACAATATTCTTTTATTCGCTTTAGGCTCTTGATATTTCTCGATCCTCGTGCACACATAATCCGATCGTCCGAAAGTTATTGTTTGTCATTTGGAAAAAAGAAAAACTAACAATGCTCTTCTTATATTGTTATAATTGAAATTTCATTACATTGCTCTCTAGGGAAAAAAGATTTGAGAATGTCATTGAGGTATTGAATTTTAATGACAAATTCAATTTGAATAAAAGAAATAAGTACATCAATATCATTCTTTGTGTACATAGGCACTCCACGAGCTCTTTAGGCGGTAAAGAGCACGTAGTGTGATATTAATGGCACATTCAATTTGAATAAAGGAAAATAGTCATACCCGAATAATTTCTTTATCATGGATCGACAATATTAAAAGATGAAAGCCTCACAATTGAGCATTGAGAACTATAAAAAGTGCTTATCCCTCTCCTCTTCAATCACACTAGAATTTGTGTCAAGAAAGATTTGTTGCTTTCTTTTTTGTCTTTGATTCTTCTCATGGACATACTTAATAGCTTTTGATACTTGGCAAATTAAAAGTTGCATTGACAAAAATTGTGTAATAAGTAGAAATATGAAGTGCCAAAAGCCTATAAAACAATTTCACCTTGTTTTTTTTTCCTCTAGTATGGTGATATTCATAAATACGATGATGTTTTTTCTCAAGTATGGCTAAGTATGGTGATGTTCATAAATAAATCTCTTCTTTAATGTCTAACTTCATATCACTTGGAGGAACTAACATTTATTATAATCTACTAACTAACATGACTAGTAAAGTAATATCGATCAATCGATGTATCCATAACAACACAAAGCAACTATAGACGCGCTTGGTAGATGCGCAAAATAGCAGGCATGTCTATAGGCGTTGCTTGAGTAGAGGAATTACGAGCGTGTCTAATAGCGCATCTAACAACTCGTCTATTTGCACGTGTATTAACACGTCTATTTGCGCGTTTAAATTGAGAAAATATGGGCCCGTCTAACATTGCATTTATCAGCGCATCTATTTGCGCATGTATTAACACGTCTATTTGCGCATCTAAACTGAGAAAATACTGCCCCGTCTAACATTGCGTTTATTAGTGCGTCTATTTGCACGTGTATTAGCGCGTTTATTTACGCATTTATACTGAGAATTAGACACGTATTTAGATGCAAACCAGAGAATACAGAAAGTGAGATTTTGGTGTACATCATTGCTTTCCAAACATTGCCAATAATTACCAAAGTACATAATTTTAACAAAAACATCAATGCTTTTTTGCAAGCCCACATATACAAGAATTAAGTAAGGTGAGGAGAATGAGACAATATGTAAAATAGTTTTACCAATATCAATGATGGGCTACGGTTCAATCTCATCCTCAATGAGATCAACCCTTGCCAAACTATCTACTCAAAATCCAAACAAGTGTTTAGATCTACAAATACATTCAACCCACTACTACTTGTGCTACTCATGTGCTCATCGAAATCAGCATCACCAATGGTAGGCTAGTCCTCACAGGTAATGGCCTCAATATCTGTATCTCCTATCTCATGATCATCCTCCTTTCTCGTATCACGGTCATCATCACGTCCATGGCCATGATCATCCTCCATACGCTCCATGTTAGTAAATGTACTATACATCACTTTGGAACGTGGCATAATAGGTATGACATGCCACCATCTATTATTATCCACCATTGGTTGATAGACAACCTAATTAAAACACATATACAATCATGTTATTTTTCTTGCATCAAATATTTAAAAGCGAGTATTTTTATATGTGTGCACAATACTTGTTCACATTGTTGCGGTAGTACTAGTGTGTCCTTCCTACTTTGCCAAAACTTTGTGGAGTCAATAGTTACAAAGCCACTTGCATGGCGTTTAATTGTTGCATTAGGGTCTCTTTCCACCACATCCTTAAACCACTTTACATCCAAAACATACACAAAGAAGCGTTGAAAGTCAAGCTTAATAATATCTTGGATTATGCCACAATAATCATCCATGGCTCCATTGGCTCCCTCAAAGCTAGCAATGACGCCGCAAGATTATGTGTTTCTCTTATCATCAATCCGTTGTGTTCGAAAATGCTTGCCCTCACACCATATAGCATTGAACATAGTGCACTACACCAAGAAAAATTCAATAAAATAAGCAATCTAAATTATTGAAAGCTCCTAACTTATGCATAACATTCTATATACCGACCTTGCTCATGCATCCCTTAGCATACTCCCATTCTTCCATTGTGATATGCATCGCCTCGTCTTTCTCTGCTTTCTCCATTTCATCAAGGAGCCAATCAACATGAATATCCTTTGGAAGTGCTCTTAGATACTGAGGGTATAGCACACGAGATCCATGGTGTGTACGAAAGAGGGTCCTTTCTTCTTGTCTTCTTGCCTTTGCATCCTTGTATCTTGTCACCCATCTTTCCATAGTCGTGGGAGAGAGCTATCCACATCAACAAGAAACTCAGAAATATATACAAGTGACTCTTGTACCAACCAACCCTCGGCCGTGCTACCTTTGGGTCTTGCATTTTGTCTCACGAAGCCCTTCAAGGTCTTCATGAAGCACTCGAGGAAGAACAACCATCATGCATGTATAGTACCACATATAGCAATCTCATCCACCAAATGCACTATAAGATGTAGTTGGCTTGTGAGAATAGAACATGGAAATGTCTCCTCCACTAAACAAACCACCTCCACTGACATAACTCGAGCATTCTCAAGCGTGGCGGGATCTATTTCCTTTGAGCTCACATATCTAGAAATGAAAAAGTACAGCATATTAGCAATATGCATTCAAACTTGCATGGAGCATTGATACGCATCATATTTTGTATCATGTAAAGTACCTCACAAGCTCGCCCATCTTGTAAATACAATCTTTCACGTCCTTCAATGCACTACGTGAAATGCTAGTAGGTAGTATGAACTGAACCCACGAGGAGGTGGTTGATTAGTTGCTTATAGTTATTCACTCACAAATTTGAAAGGAAAAAGATATTATGCACATAAAATACTTACTTGGAGCATCTTGTGCCAATCATGAGATTTCAAGCCATATAATTGCTCTACACCTCTTTTCTTGCTCTTTGTAAAGGCTCCCTTCAAACACCTCATGCATCCAGTGGGAGTACGAATTGTAGTAATAGCATGCTTCACTGTCGCCATCTCTAGCTTTGATAACATCCATGGTGCACGAGGTAAAAAAACACGCCCATTTGGTCTCTCTTGTGGCCAAGCTTCACGCATCCTCCCTGTGGTACGTAGACCAAATGGGTTCACACGTCCATACCCAATCCAAGTCTCAAGCTCCTAGGTTCTTCCTTGAAGCTTGGCCATGTGTCTTCAATATGCTCCTACACAGGAGAGTCCGTGGGAGTTCTCCACTTGCCATCGGTTGATCGATGGGAGGAATGCCATGACATGAGCTCTGCAATAGATTTGCACTTGAACATATGTTGGATGCGAGGGATTATGGGAAAATGTCGTAGAACCTTACGAGGCACGTCCAAAGTTTTGAGATCTGCTCTATATCTTGCCTCTCCATAAGTAGGACACTCTCTTGCATTTTTATGTAGCCCAGAAACAAAACGCAATCGTTGACACATGCATGGATGTGCTTGTAATATAATCCTCCAAGAGAGGTCACATGTTGTCTTGCCATATCTCTTGAGGTCAGTAATTTATTCTCCCTTGGAAGCATTTTACACAATAGCCTGCATGTGAAGACCATAAATGAGGAAAAGCATTCGAGTAATTGACCCACTAGCATAATTCACCATGTTTGAAAAATAGACTTTAAAGCTTACTTGAGTAATGCATTCAAACTTGCATTGCTCCATCCATAGATGGTTTGCAAGTTTAGTAACTCAAGGGAGGCACGTAGAACAGAGAATGTGCACTCCTCAAATAATGGAGTCGATGCTGTAGTAAAAAGATAATCTCGCTGGACATATAAATCCCACACCATATCATCAAACACTGCCTCCTCCATGGCTTCATGAGGTAATGGCGGAGGGCTACTATCTGTTGAGATATCGAGCTCCACTCGTGATATGCCAAGGTGATTGTTGTGAATTTATGTCACCGACTTGTTAGCTGCAGATGCGGTTGGTACACCGCCCACGAATAATAGCTGGATGATAGCTAACCTTATCTACTCTAGTTCGTGGCTCAGTTAGTATGCCACCTTAGTTAGTTGAGTTTGGTTTTGAGACCCACATATAGGGTTCTTCTATTTTCTTTGTACTAGAGTTCTTTTTGGCTTACACAACTAAGAAGAGGAAAACTATTTTTCAGCCTCCACCTGTGTGTGTATTCCCCCATTGTGTATGTGAGAAAGTTGCAAGTGAGACTCCTTCCCTCTCTCCCACTATCTTCACACTATCACCATCACTCCATGCATCCATAACGGTCCCTCCTGAAGATCCCATCTCATATCACCGACGCTTCGCCTCCTCATGGTGAGCATAGGGCAACATATGTGGGTGTGGCACTGCATCCTGTATCAAATTAAAACGGGATCATAACTCAAACATATGAACACCCATAGGTATCTCAATCAACCTTAACTTACAAACCCTTACCATGTTTACGGTCGCATCCCATTCTCCATACTTTGAGATGTGATTGAGTGTAATCCTGCATGCACGATACATGTTTCCTCGACATCGATCACACATACATTTGATTTTTTGCTCTAACCACATTTCACGATGGTGGATACAGAGGGATTCATCCTCACTGGAGCTACTTGTTGAAGATGAAGACATCCTACAAACAAACAACCCAAAAAAATTTGCTTTTCTTCAAATATTTAATTTTAAACTCTGTGGTGCATCTAAAGGTGCATCTAAAACCACGTCTTTCTGTTCTATGTGCGCATCTACTAGCGTGTCTAAAACCGCATCTGTCTGTTTTGTGGTACGCATCTAAAAGCACATCTAAAACCGCGTCTAATCTGTGTAATTAGATGCATATATAGATGTACTATTAGACGCGTCTATAGATGCGGCTTTTAAACCTGCTTTTAGCGCGTTCGCTTCGCTTTTCTTCACATTACTTATACTTTGCGTGGCTTGCTTGCTTCGTTATTAGCAGATCCACAGTTTTGATGCTTAAGAGGAAGGCACCCACACTTACTTCCAAGCTTACACTTAAGAGGAAGGCACCCACACTTACTTCCAAGCTTAAAGGAGAGGAGGGCGAACAAGGAAGAGAAGCAACTTTGAAAAAGGAGAAGAATCTTCCATACCTCTATCCAAGGTAAGTCTTTTTGCAGTTGATCTTTTTTGGAAGTTTGCTCTCTTTGCATTTGTACTTTCTCGTATCCAAAAAATGCATGATTTGGGTATCAGTGTTATGTTTGTGTGTCGGGCGCATGTCCTTTTCTACTTTTTAGAAAAGTCCGTCTGTCGGAGCGTGTCTATAGGCGCATCTCAGAGCACGTCTAAAACCGCATCTACAGGCACGTCTAGACGCGCGTCTAGCCTGTTTGTAGACATAGACAGCCGCATCTATAGATGCACTGTTATACACGAAAATAGATGCACTAATCAGACGCGTCTATAGATGCGCTCCGAGAGTAATCCTCTCTTCCCTTCCCCTTTCTTCTCAGCTCATCAGTAATCCTATTTTTTTCTTTTTTCCAGTTCATCATGTGGCCAAGAAGCGCTTCGGGCTCACCTGATCTCCAGGAGTCTATTTTTAAGAACTTATATAACCTTTTAGGGCACCCTCCTAGTCCTGCGGAGTTATACGGGTATATGACGGGTACTTAAACACCCCTATCGGAGTCGGCACTACAAACTCCAAACCACCCCACACTAGCTGAGATCACCCCAGCGGAGTCAGCACAGCCTAGCCGGCTACACAGCACAGGCCCATCTCCCATGCCATCTTATGCCCCTTCCCCCATGCCGTCTTATGCCCCTTCTGCCATGCCATCTTATGCCCCTTCCCCCATGTCGTCAGGAGTTCCTTCTGTCTCGCAAAGCCATCGACGTACTCCTGTGTAGTCGAGACTCGGTTCTTCAGCTACGAGTAGTCAACGTAGTCCCGTGCAGTCTCTAGCTACGAGTGGCCAGCGTACTAGCTCGACATGACATGGTAGCAGGCGTAGTAGTAGGGAGAGCGGTGGGGGATGCATGGCACGGTGCTTTGGGAGGGGTGGCGGTGGGGACGATGATGATTCAGATGATTTAGACGTGCCTTCAAGTGATGGCACGATATTCTATGCAATCACTCAAACAGGAGGCATCTTGATGGATGCGCGGGGGAAGGACATCATGGCCTTCATGCGCTCTGTAATTACTAACAATTACAGAGATTGCTTTATCCACTTCAAAGACCAGCCAAAGAGGTTAGCTGATGAGACCCTTGCTGCTGTTCGCTCTAGGTATCCTAACCCCCCCAATTGCCAGTTCACAGATAAATGGGCCAAGTCAGAGATTGTTATGATACTTGGCAATAAAAGATCTTCACTTAAGAGGCAGGCACTAGCGGAGCTTGCCAGGCTCAAGGGAGGTCAACCACTAAGGGGCCTGCCCCACACCGCTCACAAGCGTGAGTGGAAGAAAGCAATGAAGTCAGCGAGGGAGGAACCCAGTCTGCAGCACGTGTGGAGGCACGAAGGATCCAGATGGAGCAATATGAAAGCATGCATTTTGGAGCAGGGGGTGTTGAATCATGGGAGGCCCAATTTGTAAGTATCGATCTCAAATTATATTGCTTATGTAGTTTATTAGGAGGTTGTTTCTTTGTACTAATCCCTCCACAAATTGTGTCATCTTGTAGCTTGAGATCATGGGTAGATACCCTACTCCTGTCGAGATAGCCTACCACCACCACCATCACAGAGGAGATACATGGAGGCACTTCTATCATGACGGGTTGATTACTGAGGAGTAGTATATCCAGGCTACTGGAGCGGCCCCCGAGGTATTTGAAAGTAATAAAATAATGTCAATATTATAAGTAAAGATTTGATTTCTCATACATTGATATATGTTGTCACTTGTTTACAGGCCCATGCACAAGATGATGAGGAAGAAGACGAGGAAGGAGGCGCAGAAGGGAGCGTGGAAGGGAGTGAGGATTAGTCGTAGAAGTAGTGCTAGCTACTCTTTTTTATACTTAAAGCCACTGGCTTGGCTTCGTGCCTCTTGTATATACACTCCTCTTATTTTTTGTACTTGAAGCCACATGACGTGGCTTAGCTTCATGCTATATGTACATACAAGCACTTTTTGAGCTTTCAATTTTATTGCGTTTGGAGTTGTAATGTTTTATTTGGAATTATAATTAAAATGTGGTTGGCTGTAAGAATTGAATTACACAATGTGGAAATGGGATTCTTGTAACTATATAGCATACACAACATACACAGCATTGTGTAAATTTAAAAAAAATATTATAAAGCGCGTCTATAAACGCATCTATATACACGTCTGTCTGTTCGGGAAGCATCTATTTGCGCATCTATAAACGTGTTTATAAGACCGTTTAAAAACGTGTCTATACACGCGTTTAACGATGCGTCTGTCTATTTTTTAAATTTTTAAGCAGAGCGTCTATTTAAGCATCTAAATCTGCGTCTATACGCGTGTGTGTCTGCTATATAGATGCGCTGCTAGATGCAGGTCTCCAGACACAGAAATAGAGACGTAAATAGATGCACCCGTAGGTTTTTTATTTAGTTCAGTAAACGCGTTTGTCTGCACGTCTATGGGTGCTTTGTCTTGTTGTACATATGTATAATAGCCAAAAGGAAGAGTTGTTGTATGAGAGACTCTCATAGATGAAATTAAGGCACCATAGACTTTGACATGAAACACAGAGATTCAATTATCATGTTCTCTTTACATATGGAGAAAGATCTTAATATTTTAACATGTAATCATGCTGCTAATTTCATGTGGAAACTTTAATTACATCATTAATAAGATTAGCTTGGACTTATCCTAACCATTATAATTCCTACAAATGACTTATGAGTTTGTTGACCATTATGTCTTTAACATCAATAAATATTCTACACTCTTACTAAATGTCAAACCTTAAAATCAACATATCAAGAATTCAATTAATTTCACAGACCATGATGTTGATGTTCTTGGAAGAACATGGAGACAACAAGCACAATTTTGTGGCAAAATCATTATGCTTATCTAGTTGGTGAAGAACCAATGCTGTTTGATAGAAGAAGCATCTGCAGAGTGTATTCAATAGTACGGGTGGAGTGGAAAGCAACGGGACACATGTCAAATTTTATGGCTCAATCAAGACCCATTGCTTTGTGTACGTGATCATGACAACAACACCTACAGGAGCGAGATGCAGATTCACAAACCACTAAACCAGTAGTAATCATGACAACAGTGCCTAGAGGAGTGAGATGTAGATCTGCAAACCACTAAACTAGTAGTAAATGCGGAATAACCCTTCAGACTAGATGAAAACATCCCAACGGCATCTCGGGATAACATAGATACAACTCTATTGTTGTATGTGGAGCCTGATCTTTTTCTTCCACGGATTGTCTTTTGTCATGTTTTGGACCCAGGCATGTTTATATCCATCCCGTGAAGGAGGGTAGGCAGGGGCAATGCCCCCCTTAGTATTATCACCGAGGGGTTCAAATACATGAAAATTGGTGCATGAGTTTCTCATGAATTGTGTTCTCAAATTTGTAAGATAAGGGTGGCTCAAATAGCAGGAGAGCAGTGGATATACTGCTTGTATCTTGTATCTTCTCACTGGCTAGATAAGAAAAACACTCGAGAAACATAGGACTAGCTATTTCTTCATGAATGTAGCCCACACTGGGTAAACCACATATATCAGTGTCTCTCTATCTCTTCCATTCTGTGCACTTTTTGTATTGTGTATTTTACGCATTTTTCTTCTCGCATTGTTGCTCCGTTATCGTGTTGCTCCTAACATCTACTAGGAGATCAATTGCAATGTGATGTGTTCTCTGTAATTAAACTACAACATTGGCTTAGTGGCAAACCAACCATCGACTATGTTATGACCTACTTCAAGTTGGAGGGAAGGGATGAAAGAATCCGACCACAGAACTCGAGGACAAGGAAAATCGTATGCCAATAGTAGCAAAACGATTGGAACACATAGCCAAAGAACCTATAGAAGAATCTAACGAGGACCAACAGTTCAGTAGTGCCCACAGTGCGTAAGGAGCGAGAGCCACAATTTTATATGTATTTAGTACTTGAGGATTTAGTAGGACCAAGTATAGAATTGAATCTATTGAGATTGAAGTTTTGAACAACCAAACACTTGCAATTTCATTAAATCCAGCAAAGAAAAAGGATCCACTAAGCCAAGTCAACCCAACAACATTCTCAAATATCTGATCGATCCAAGAATCCTGATAAGGTAACTAAATCTGATTGTCCCTTGGAACACTGTAAGCCAATTGAATTCAAACACAAATTAATTCAATAGCTCATCCAAATTTAATAATGTAATCAATTCTGAAAGGTAGTGAATCCAGTGCCGCAAGTATAAGTAGTGCTTACAGTGCTAGCCAGTAGTCTCCCAGTAGTGCCACAAGTGCCACCAATTCCACCAGTATCACCCATTTCATCGGCTCCCCTGGACCACCCAATGATTCAAAACGTAGCAAGCTTGAATTGCAAGTTCAAAAAATTGAAGGGTCGGAAGAAGGATGACATGGATAGCCATGTGGCACAGTTTGAAACCCGATGGCAGGTGAGTTGCTTTGACAATATGTTTGGTATCTAGAGAAATTACAGCATTTTGCAGGTACCCTGAGCAATAGGGCTATGAGTTTGTTTAGCCCATATGGCGTAGCACAGTTTACAGACCATGAGGAATTGAAGACAGCTTTCCCATATAGGTTCCATAAGTAGAAAACACGAAACGATATCCGCAAGAAGTTGCGAGAGCTCCATCAAAAGAAATTGATGGTGGAACACTATGCACAAAAGTTCCAAATCTCTTAGATGTGGCAAAACCACCCACAATTAATGAGATGTTGGGCAGAGTACTTTTGCAAGGGATTACGAAAAGAAATCCGTTGCGTATTGAGCGGAATTGAGATCCATGGCCCGAATGGATTTAATGACTTAGTCGATGCTACCAAAAGAGTGGAACAAAGGTGTGGATTGTTTAAAAGCTTATCCAAGGATGATGATTCAAATAGGAGAGGTGTGCCTCATATCACCCTGACTTCTATTTTCTTGAATTTAGCTATGCCATTTAATCATTGATTTGTGAAGTCTTTAGCTTTTCCCAATTGACCTTGGCACCTCCTGTCACCTTAAGTTCCTTTTAAGCGAACATTTGGGACATGCATGCATCTAGCAACTTCATTTGTATTCTTGAGGGATCGAGTGTCCAACATCTTGAGAAATTGAAGAAATTGTTCGTAGCTCCATCTTTGAATTGTTGATTGCTTCTCTTGGCCCTAAAATCATGCATCTTCAGTGAACAATTCAACTCAATTAGATATGGAGGGTGTTTGGGGTTCATTTGGAACCACAAAATTGTTCCATACATAAAATTCTACACCTCTCATCACTTAAAAAACATAGAAACTACTGATGAACAATTAATCATTGACGTCTTGCACTATTGCACCGGATCTACAATGCTATATAAAGGATATAGATTGCATGAAAAAACACCATTGCAATGTAATCTAGAAACTTGTAGAACTACTAGATTATAGAGAATCAGTGGAAATAAATATATATAATCAGAGAAAACAAGCCCAATCAAAGAGAAAAGAAGAGTAAACTAATATATATATATATATCTAAACAAAAAAAAAGAAAAAAGAGGGAGAAGCACCAAAAGTGGCAAAACGAGCCCAACATAATGGTGATGTAAGCAAGAGCAAAAGCTTAAAGCGAAAACAACAGTAACCTGCGAGTCTGATAATGGCATCACGGAAGGAAGCACCAAAGTGTGGCAAAACATAGAGAAGTAACGGTGAAGCGTAGAGAAGTGTGGCGAACCGAAGAAGTACTAGTAATCAGCGGAGTCTTGAAAACACCAACGTGGCCAGAAGAAACACACTACAAGCAAACCAAAATCATAAGTAAAAGTAAAGGTGGAAGGGCGATTGACTGCCACAACGTATGAGGATGAGCTTGAGAGGTGGGTTTTTTGAGCAGTAAGACTAGGAGACCGTCGTTAATGGCGAGGAGAACCTGTGAGAGTGTGTGTGTGTGAGTAAATGGTGATGTAAGCACGAGCAAAAGCATAAAGCGAAAACAACAGTAACCTGCGAGTCTGATAATGGCATCACGGAAGGAAGCACCAAAGTGTGGCAAAACATAGAGAAGTAACGGTGAAGCGTAGAGAAGTGTGGCGAACCGAAGAAGTACTAGTAATCAGCGGAGTCTTGAAAACACCAACGTGGCCAGAAGAAACACTCTACAAGCAAACCAAAATCATAAGTAAAAGTAAAGGTGGAAGGGCGATTGACTGCCACAACGTATGAGGATGAGCTTGAGACGTGGGTTTTTTGAGCAGTAAAACTAGGAGACCGTCGTTAATAGCGAGGAGAACCTGTGAGTGTGTGTGTGTGAGTAACAACAAGTAGACGGACAAGAAAGAGAACTATGCACTAATGCAACTTCTAAGAACTGAGCAACGCAAAGGGCAACACGAGGCTTGCAAGGGGAGTAAGAGCACACAGAACGAAGCCAACAGCCTCCAAGGGGACGTGAGCCAGAGGGAAGAATGAAAGTATGAAAGAATGACCCTGAGCTTGTTATGACGCCAACAAGGGATTTAGCAAGCGGAAGAATGAATGAAAGGAAGAGCGTTGCGAGGTACAGTCCCAAGCTCTCAATAAATAGGTACCTTGAAGAGAGGCCAAGGTGGAAAGAATTGCCGTGAAGCAAGATGGGCAGCTCATGGTACGATACAGCGGCTCTGAGAGGAAGCAGAGGCTATGTGCACAGCAGCTACGTAAAAGGAAACATTATGTTGCCAAGCATGAATGTAAAGTCACGTAGAACTTCTACGATAGCCAACCTGGTTGGCGAAGATGTAAAGGAAGGGAAGATGTCGATACAGTAGAGGAAAGTAGAGGTAAGGGTAGAGTAGCCAGATAAATGAGACATCTGAGTGGGAAGCAAAGGATCTGCGGGGTCAATTAAGTGAGCTGCGCAACAGAAGGGGGCTCTGGGAAAACATACCGATAAGGGTGTCCATACCGAGATGTAGTCAGCAAGAAATAATGGGTCTCTCGGCAAGCAAAGAAGGGTAAGCACGCATCTGTTTGGAGAAGAGGATATCCTTTAAGAGAGTGAAGCTTCGAAGGAAAGAATGGTTCTTAAGAATGGTTCTTGGAACGGTTAGAAGCTACCCGCTCTTTAACGGCTCGCATGCATGAGCATGGAGAAGCAAAAAGAGAACGTGGGATGGCGGTCTATAAGAAGAGTAGAATAATGATTAAGGAGGTGGTTAGATTAGAGGGTAGCTAGATTAAAAGAAAATGGAGTAAGGGAGATTAAAAGAAAATGGAGTAAGGGAGAGTAGGACCTCTGATTTTGTCCACATGTAAGTTTGCAAATAGTATAAAAAATCATATAATAATATATTAATAGTTTGCAAATATGTATAGCAAGTGAGTAATGGGAAGTGGAAGTGGGAGTGAGGAGGGAGGAGTGGAATGGGAGACGGGAGGTAATAGGGGTGTATGATAATAAGTATAAAAAATAGTATAATAATATATTAATAGTTTGCAAATGGCAAGTGAGTAATGGGAAGTGGACATGAGAGTGGGGAGGGAGGAATGGAATGGAATGGGAGAGGGAGAGTAGGATAATAAGAGAGTGAAATGAGTGAGGGAATTAATAGGGGATGAAAAAGAGGAGGGTGAGATGGGGAAATATGGGATTTTGGGAAATGGAAGGTGGGATGGGGAAATGGGAGGAGTATAGGACGTGGTGAAAATGTGGGATGGGAGTGGTGGCAATGGGAGAGGAAGAAGAAATGGATGGGGGAAGGGCCAATGGAAGATTGGGATGAGGGATGGGGGTCCAATGGGAGAGGGGGAGTAATGGGAGCCAATGGGAGAGGGGAGGAATGGAAAGCCAATAGGAGAGAGAGGAGGAATGGAAAGCCAATAGGAGAAGAGGAGGAAAACCTAGTTTTTCTTCCATATAGTCTTCCTTCTTCATTCATTCTCCCCTCATTTCATTCATTGAAGCAAGAAAGCAAGGACGAGTAAGAAAGCAAGGAAGGAAGAGCAAGAAAGCAAGAAAGAGCAAAGTTACAAACTTTTTCCAGGTACTTGTAAATTTTTTTGACTAATTCTTTATCTAAGTTTTGTAGATTTGTTTTTTCTTAATTTGAAGAGAGAGAAAGAAAGAAAGAGAGAGAGGAACTAGAGAGAGAGAGAAAGTTTAGAGAGAAAGAGAGGAGCCTTGGGGGCCGCGGCGTCCAGCAGGAAGAGGGAAGTGGAGGGGGGAGAGAGAGGAATGAAAGGAGGGAGGGAGGAGAGAGAGAGGGGGGTATGAGAGAGAGAGGTGAGAGGAACTAGAGAGAGAAAAAGTTTAGAGAGAAGGAGAGGAGCCTTGGGAGCCGTGGCCTTCAGGAGGAAGAGGAAAGTGGAGGGGGGAGAGAGAGGGAGGGAGGAGAGAGAGAGGGGGGTATGAGAGAGAGAGAGGTTGGAGAGGGAGGTGGGGGGATAGAGGGGTGGAGGGGGAAGAGAGAGGGAGGAAAGGAGGGAGGGAGGAGAGAGAGAGAGAGAGATATGAGAGAGAGAAGTTCGAGCGTGAGGTGGGGGGATGGAGGGGAGGAAGCTGCTGGGGCAGGAGGGGGAGGCGACGGCTGAGGGGGGGGCAGAGAAGGAGGTGAGGCGAAGAGTGAGGCGAGGCTAAGGCGAGGCGAGGTGGAGGGGTGGCTGAGGCGAGGCGTGGCGGAGGCAGAGAGTGAGAAGGAGGTGAGAGGTGGCTGAGGCGAGGCGGAGAGAGGCGGAGAGAAGCGGGTGAGGGGTGGCTGAGGCGGAGGGGCTAGCAAGAGAGGCTGAGCGGTGGCTATTGGGGGCTAGCGGGAGCGGCTGAGCAGGACTGAGCGAGGCTGAGAGAGGGAGGTCGACATAGAGAGGGAGGGGAGATGGTAGGGGGGGCTATCACGGGCTAGCGGGAGGGGCTGAGCAGGGTTGAGCGAGGCTAAGAGAGGGAGGGCAGTGTAGAGAGGGAGGGGAGACGATAGGGGAGGGGAGGATAGGCGAGGGGGAGAGAGGCGGAGAGGAGTAGGTGAGGGGTGGCTAAGGCAGAGGGGCTAGCGAGAGGGGCTGAGTGATAGGGGCTAGCGGGAGGGGTTGAGCGGGAGAGGCTGAGTAGGGCTAGTAGGAGAGAGGCGGAGAGGAGCGGGTGAGGGGTGGCTGAGGCAGAGGGACTAGCAGGAGGGGCTGAGCGGTAGGGGTTGAGCGAGGCTGAGAGAGGGAGGGTGGCTTAGAGAGGGAGGGGAGAGAGAGAGAAAGGAGTGAGGGAAGGGAGGGAAGGGAGAGAGAGAGAGAGAGAGAGAGAGAGGTCCTAGCGGCCGCAGCCCCCAGGGTGAGAGGAGTGAGGAAAGGGAGAGGAGAGAGAGAGAATGAGGGGAGTGAGAGGAGGAAGAGAGAAAGAGGAGTGAGGAGAGGGAGAGTAGAGAGAGAAAGTGAGGGAAGAGGGGAGTAAGGAGACAGAGGAGAGAGAAGGAGGAGCTCTAGCGACCGCGGCCCCAGGGGTGAGAGGAATAAGTGGAGGGAGGAGAGGATAGAGAGAGAAAGTGAGTGGAGGGAGGGGTGAGAGGAATGAGTGGAGGGAGGAGAGGATAGAGAGAGAAAGTGAGTAGACGGAGGGGAGTGAGGGAAAGGGGAGGGGAGGAGAGAGAGATAGGAGAGGAGAGAGAGACAGAGGAGTGAGGGGAGGGAGAGGAGAGCGAGAAATTGAGGGAAGAGAGAGAATAGAGAGGAGAGAGAAGGAGGAGCCTTGGCGGCCGCGGCCTCCACAGGTGAGAGAATTGAGAGGAATGAGGGGAGGAGATTGAGAGAGAAAGTGAGGGGAGGGTAGGAGAAGGGGAGGAGAGGAGAGAGAGATAGAAGGTGAGAGAATTGAGAGGAATGAGGGGAGGAGAGAGAGAGAGAGAGAGAAAGTGAGGGGAGGAGAGGAGAGAGACATAGAAGCCTTGGCGGCCGCGACAGCCAGGGATGAGAGAAGAGTCAGAGGAGTAAGGGAGGGAGAGGAGGGAAGGGGAAGAGAGGAGAGAGAGAGAAGGAAGAGAGAGAGAGAGGACTCGTGGGGGCCGCGGCCCCCAGGTGAGAGAAGAGGGTAGGGAGTGAAGAGGACATAGAGAGAAAGAAGAATGAGAGAGAGAGAGGAGAGGTGAGTTAGAGTGGAAGACATGCGAATAAAGAGAAAAGAGAGGTGAGAAGACATGATGGAGAGGGAAGGTACACGACTAGAGAGAGAGGAGAGATGAGAAGACTTTAGGGAGAGGGAAAGGTACGCGACTAGAGAGAGAGGAGAGATGAGAAGACTTGAGAGGGAGGGGAAGGTATGCAACTAGAGAGAGGGAGATGTGCGACTAGAGAGGGAGCTCCATTAGAGAGAGAGAGGGAGCTCCATTAGAGAGAGAGAGAGAGCCCACTACATAGAGAAGAGGAGAGGAGTAGAGGGAGACATGTTGAATTCTTACAACTAAGAGTAGAACGACCCATGAGCAAGAGTGATAAACAAGAGCCTACCACGAGTAAGAGCGACAAATAAGAAGCGACGTACGAGAAGAATGAAGAGGGACGTACAAGAAGAATGTCGAACACAAATCGTACCAAGAAGAATGTTGAACACAAATTCGAATTCAAATTTATCTAGAAGAATGAATTCAAATTTCCCTCTCTTTTTTTAAAATTCAAATTTATTTTTAAATTTTTCTCTTTTTTTAAAATTCAAATTTATTCGTGAGTAGGAGGAGTGGGCTAGTTTTTCTTATATATACTCTTCTTTCCATTCATTCATTCTCATTTTCTCCTCATTTCATTGAAGCAACCAAGAGTGGAAGAGCAAGGATAAGCGAAGCCTTACTTTTTTCACTTTTTCTAGGTACTTGCAATTCTTTTTCTTTACTCGCAATTCTACAATTCTTCTTATAATTCTTTTCTTTTACTTACAATTCTTTTTCAATTAGTCTCTTGTTAGAGTTTTTGAGTTCTATTTCAATTAATTTCTTATTGAAATTTGTGTTTTAAATTTGAAAAGAGAGATAGAGAGAAAGCCAAAGCTAGAGAGAGAGGAGATAAAGAGAGAGAGCAGGAGATTAAGAAAGAAAAGAAAGGAGGGAGAGAAAGTAGGAGAGAGAGAGAGAGTGTGTGTGTGTGTGTGTGTGTGTGAGAGAGAGAGAGAGAGAGAGAGAGAGAAAGAGAGTGAGAGAGAGAGAGAGAGAGAGAGAGAGAGAGAGAGAGAGAAGGAAGAGAGGGAGGGAGGGAGAGAGATTAAGAGAGAGAAGAGGGGCGGAGGGAGAGAGAGAGAGAATGAAAACTCAAAGAGTAAAAGAGAGAGAATGAAAACTTCTGGCGGCCGTGGTAGGGAGAGGAGGGGGTTTTTTTAGGAGGCATTACAATTCTTTTTAAATTAGTTTCTTACTTGAGTTTTTGAGTTCCATTTCAATTAGTTTCTTATTGAAATTTGAGTTTGTAAATTTGAAAAGAGAGAATGTACTCTAGTAAAATACAAAGATTAGGAACTAAGATGAATAGCATAAGGGTGTCACTACATGCACATGAGCGATATATGTAGGTAAGTTGTGTGTATGTATGTATCTACATGCATGGCATATGCATATCATAATTAAATATGTACTCGAAAAGAGAGCGCATTAAATAAATATATATCTAAAGGACCTAGGATCATTCAAGGTTACTCACTTATATTCATATATGTGGGGGTTAAAGGTCACTGTGCCTTTACCCCGGTTTTGTACAATACTCAAACACATATATAAATGAATGAAAAAGAAGATTAGGGTGGTTTTGCACCCACCAAAACTTGTGTGGCTCTCTGTTTCTCTCTCTCCCTCTTCCGTTCTTACTTCCATTGAGAGCACTCTCAATTGGTATCAGAGCCCAGGTGATCTAACTGAGCGTGCATGAATGCTTGAAGCTTAGTAGCTCTGTGGGAGGAAGGAGAAGCTCTGTGGGAAGCTTTGTGGGTGACTTTACTTACATCCGAGTGTGCAGAGACCTTGGAGGAACCTTTGGAAAAGTCACTTTGGTTTTGCGAAGTGGTTTTGAGAGCCTGTTAAGTGTTTTCAAAGAAAAAGTCGTTTTTTGAGCTTTTTCCTATTCCGTTCGATGACAAAGACTCCGTATTGACTTGTAGAGGCAACTATTGCTTGCTTTTGGTGTCCACTTTACTTCAGGAGCTTGGAAATACCTTCATTCTTGAATTTGGGATCATTTCATTGGATTTCTGACTCACTGTGTCAGTTTCTCTGTTTTTCTGCCCGAGTGTTAGAACTCAAGTTTGGAGCAACCATTTGCAAATCTATCACTTCCGGTGGATTCAAGAGGTCCTAAAACTTCTATGTTGCTCATCATTTGCACTCCGGTGGAGTTTACAAATAGCTCTGTTTCCAAAAACGTTTTTCAGTCCATGTGTTGGACCCAATGATTGAGACCACAGTTTCCAAAACCGTCGGTCCCATTGCGTTCCAGATGCCCAAAAACCCCTACCTGTCAGTTCTTGTGCGATTCGGTGGAGGATTTTTAGAGTTATAGATCTCTGTGTATTCGATTTCATGTCTCTGTTATGCATTTTTCATTCTAAGGTTTTGAAACCTTAGATTTATGCCACATGGCAGTGGATAAGTGTTGACTCCCATTTCTCACTCATCAGTTGGGATTTTGGAGGTTTGGTAGAAGAGAGATATTTGCAGATTTTCTTGTTGAGTCCAATTATGCAATGGCACCCATGTTTTGAGGCATCTCATGTTCTATTTTCAGTAGCGGTCTTTTCCATGGGACCATGATTTCTTGAGCATACCTTATGTAGATCACTCTGGTTACAGTTTGAGCCATGTGCGCTCATTCGTGGTGTGCATTGGGTTGTAGTGGATAATTTATAGGCCATTTGGATGCATTGCGGTCCTTATTGGATGCGCTGATACGCCCAAATTGCCTTGTGGGATGCTATTTTTATGGACGCTTTGCACATGGATGCTATTTTATGCTAAGGGACAGCTTTGACACATTGCAGGTGATGCACTGATAGTGCTATGCTCTCTTAGATGGATATTATTAATGCATATGCCAGTGGACGATGTTTATGCTTGAGTCATTTGGCACTTATTGGCATTTTGGATTGCCATTGCAGTTGGCATTTTCTTTTGGGCCAGATTTGCTCATATGGATGCATAGTATATGCACATGAGCCAAATGCTTTGAGAGATGAGTTTTGGTGATATTTCACTCTATTGTGGCATACACATTTGGGTGCACCTGGTATTTGGTGTGATTCTCTCTTGTAGGCACTAGCATTTCGGATTTTTGCTTCATTTGCATCATGGCATCCTCTTCCATGTCTGAAAAGGAGTTTTTTAGCATTAAAATTTTCATGGGACAAACTTTTCGTTGTGGAAAGAACAAATAAGGGATGTGCTTATTCAAAAGAAGCAGATTAAACCCTTGGCAGGGATTGAAGCTAAGCCTGCAAATATGTCTGAGGATGATTGGAATGAGTTGGATGCATTAGCAAAATCTACTATTAGAGTTCATCTTGCAGAGTCAGTTTATTTCACAATAGTAAATGAGCAGACTACGGAAGATTTGTGGAAGAAACTGTGTGCCACTTATGAAAAGGAAACTGCCTCTAATGAAGTTTACCTCATGAAGAGGTTGTTTGAGCTACAGATGAAGAAGGGGTCTCCATTGCTTCTCACTTGAATGAATTCAATATTATTTTCAGCCAGCTTCAGGCTCAGAAGATGAATTTTGATGTGGAGACTAAGGCAATATTTCTCTTATATTCATTGCCATCCTCATAGGATACCTTCCATATAGCTGTCAGTAACTCTACACCTGGTGGAGTACTGAAATTTGATGATGTTGTGGGTAGCTTGTTGGCCGAGGAGATTAGACGGAAGTCTATGGATGGTAACAAGCAGGATGCAGCCTTAAATGTGCAAATGGGTAGATCACAGTTCAGGGGGAAGTCCAAAGAAAGAGGGAAGTCTCGTAGCAAATCCAAGGCACGGAACATTGAGTGTTACCACTGTGGTAAGAAGGGCCATATGAAAAAGGATTGCTACAAGCTTAAAAGAGAGCAAAAGGATAAGAAAAAGAATGGAAATTGGGGTGCAAATCAGAAGGAAAAGAGTCCAAGGGAGGACAAGGGAAAAGTGAAGATTGAGGAGATCAATGCAGTCACACATGATAGTGACAATGACGTTCTCTTCATGTCTACTTTATCTGCAGAGTTGCTTACCACTTCAGATGATGCATATTCCCAGGATTGGATTTTGGATTTTGGTGCTTCATTCCATGTTACTCCCCATAGGGAATGGTTCTCCACTTATTACAGTCGAAAGATAGGTTGTGTGCATCTTGAAAATGACTATGCATGTGACAAGATAGGTTGTGTGCATCTTGGAAATGACTATGCATGTGACATAATGGGAGCAGGTGACATAAAGTTTTCTTTTGCAAATGGGTCTGCATTTATTTTGAAACATGTGAGACATGTGCCTAAGTTGACCAAGAGTCTTATTTCAGTGGGTCAACTAGATGATGCTGGTTTTCACACCACTTTTGGCTTTCAGAATTGGAAAATTCAGAAGGGCTCTATGCTTTTGGCCAGGGGTGCCAAGTGTGGGACTTTGTATCCCTTATATGTATCAGGGGTGTTTGATCATGTTGTTACAATAACCGAGCAGCTAAGCACTTCTTTATGGCATTGTCAGTTGGGCCATATGAGCCAAAATGGGATGAAACTCTTATGCCATTTGAGTTATGTACCGCATTTGAGTTTCTCTTATTTTGAATTTTGTGAGCACTGTCTCTATGTGAAGCAAACTAAATCAGCCCATAAAATAAGGGGAAAGAAAGAATTTGAAAAGCTTGATTTGTTGCATTCAAACGTATGTGGTCCCATGCCTACACGGTCATTAGGCAGGGCTGAATACTATGTGGTCAACATTCATTGATGATGCAACTAGGAAAGTGGGGGCTTATGATATAGCTCAGAAGAGTGATGTGTTCCAGGTATTTCAAAAATGGCTGGCCTTGGTTGAGAATCAGTCAAGTAGAATGCTTAAATGCCTACGGACTGACAATGGTGGAGAGTATCTCTCTCATGACTTTCAGCATTTCTCTTATACACGTGGGATTAAGAGGGAGCTCACATCCCCTCGTACTCCAGAGTAAAATCCAGTTGCTAAAAAGATGAACCGTACCATTCAAGAAAGGTTGCAATGCATGCTTTCCAATGCAAGTCTTTCTGGTGGTTTTTGGGCTGAGGCAATGGAGACTTCAATGCATGTGATCAATAGATCACCTAGTAAGAGTTTGGATGGTGGTATTCCTGAAGAGGCATGGAGTGGCAAGAAGCCCTCTTACTCTCATTTGCATATATTTGGGTGTGAGGCATATGCACATGTGCCAAAAGAGCTTCAAAAGAAGCTAGATCCTAAGTCTAGGAAATGCATCTTTCTGGGTTATGGTGAAAGTGGAGAGATGGGCTATCGTCTTTGGGATCCAGAAGCAAAGAAGATCATATGTAGCCATGATGTAGTCGTCAATGAGAAGAAGATGCATAAGGCACCCATGAGGGATGTGGAAATGAGGAAAATCACTTTCCAGGATGTGAATCCACCTGCATATGTTGATAGACAGCAAGCTGTCCATGCACCAAATGTGCAAGAAATGGTACCACCAAGTACTCCCACAGGTATACAATCAAGGGTAGATGATGGATCATCTATTGGTGGAAATGATGAGCCAAATGTGGCTGATATGCAGGTTGGACAGCAAGTTGAAATGCCCTTGAGAAGATAATCTAGAGTGTTTAGACCGCCTGATAGGTTTGTTCCAGGGGTAGACTATGTGATGCTTACTGATTGCGAGGAGCCTCTTGCTACAGAGAGGCTATGATGCCCGAGGATCAACGCAAGTTGGAGTATGCTATGCAATCAGAGATGAGTTCACTTATGAAAAATAAGACTTGGAACTTGGTTTCTTTGCCACATGGAAAGAAAGCATTGCCATGTAAATGGGTCTACAAGATGAAGGTCACAGGTGATGATGTGCCTAGGTACAAGGCCCGTTTGGTCGCTAAACGGTTCAAGCAAGAGAAGGGTGTGGACTTTGATGAGATATTCTCTCCGGTTGTGAAGATGACCACACTTAGATGCATGCTTGGACTAGTGGTAGCAGAGGATATGGAGCTTATGCAGATGGATGTCAAGACACCTTTCTTGCATGGGGATCTGCATGAGGAAATTTACATGGTGCAGCCAGAAGGCTTTGAAGAAAAGGGCAAAGAACATTTAGTTTGCAAGTTGAAGAAGAGTCTCTATGGTCTTAAGCAAGCACCTAGAGAATGGTATCAGAAGTTTGATGCTTTCATTCGGTCCCAGGGTTTTAGAAGGAGTGAAATTGATCATTGCCTCTACACTAAAAGGGCTAAGGATAATAGCCTGATAATCTTGGCACTATATGTGGATGATATGCTATTGACTAGCAAGAATACTTATGAGCTAGATGCATTAAAGGCCAAGTTGCATGAGGCCTTTGATATGAAGGATTTGGGACTTGCAAGTCATATTGTTGGTATGCGCATCACGCGTGATCGGAGTAGGAAACTCCTTTGGCTTTCACAAAAAGAGTATGTTACAAAAGTATTGCAGCATTTCAATATGGAGGGGGGGAAGGTAATGAGTACTCCATTGCCTCCATATGTGAAACTGAGTCATACAGATAGTCCCAAATCAAATGAGGAAAGGGCCATGATGGCCAAGGTTCCTTATGCATCAGCAGTTGGGAGTCTTATGTATGCTATGATAGCTACTAGACCAGACATTGCATTTGCAGTGGGAGTTGTTAGCCGGTATATGGCTAATCTAGGAAAGAGGCATTGGGAGGCAGTTAAGCGCATCATGAGGTACATGAGGGGTACCAAGGAGATGTGCATCTGCTTTGGTAGAGGAGACATGCGTGTACTTGGGTACTCAGATTCAAACTATGCAGGGTATGTGGATAGTAGGAGATCCACTTCTGGTTATGTGTTCACCTTTGCAGGTGGTGCAGTGTCATGGATGTCTCACGCACAGAAGTGCATTGCTTTGTCTACCACAGAGGCTGAGTATGTTATAGCCACAGAGGGTTGCAAGGAGGCTATGTGGCTTGATCGGCTAGTGGGAGATTTGGGGATTCATACAGGTGTACCGACATTGCATAGTGATTCCATGAGGGCTATTCAGCTAGCACGGAATCCGGTCTTTCATGCAAAGACCAAACACATTGAGGTCAGGTACCATTTCATCAGGGAGGTACTTGAGGACAAGCGCATAGAGCTTGTCAAGGTTCATACAGATGATAACCCTGCAGATATGCTAATGAAGAGTCTACCTAGTCAGTGGTTTGAGTATTGTCGTGTATTGATGGGCATTGGATAGTATGCTCACTAGTTGTTCTCCCTTAAAGGCACATTGTCCTTCAAGTGGGAGGTTGTGGGGGTTAAAGGTCACTGTGCCTTTACCCCGGTTATGTACAATACTCAAACACATATATAAATGAATGAAAAAGAAGATTAGGGTGGTTCTACACCCACCAAAACTTGTGTGGCTCTCTATTTCTCTCTCTCCCTCTTCCGTTCTTGCTTCCATTGAGAGCACTCTCAATATATTTCACTCATCAAACTTTCTTCCTTAGCAATTGCATAAGTAATACCTCTATTCATAGAGTATTATGTTACAAAGATTTGGGTTACGGGCTTGTAAATGGGGCATCCTCCAAAAGATAACCAGAGAAAACATAGTATGCATCAAATTGCATAAATTGCATGCTCCTTCTACATTATTTGGGAGAAGATTGTGAGGACATAAAATGGACTTATATGCAACCTAAAGAGGAGGGTGACACCTTCTTGTAACATATATGCAAGTGAAATATAAAATATTGGGAAGTGAGAGAGAGAGAGAGAGAGAGAGAGAGAGAGAGAGAGAGAGAGAGAGAGTCTAACACACTTTAAATAAGTGTCTCACTCACATATAACGATACTCCATCAATTGTAGCTCATAGATATCCATGTATTTCTATTTACGTGTACAATCCATAATTATTAATATTCTACATTAATTTGACTTACATTGCCACATATATCAAATATAAGATAAGAAATCTCAAAAAAAATTATTATTGCAATTGAAAACCAAATATAGAAGTTTTGTGTGGTAGGCACAAAAGGCTATCCTACTAAATAACTTAAGATTGGACCCCAATATGCAAATAACATAGAAGAACTTTGTGATCTTTTACAAAACCAATATAGGAGTCCCAAAACCATCTCAATTTTCATGAGCTATAACATGCTCCAACTTACGGTTCATCCTTGTCATCAAGGCTATTAGCATCTTCAAACCAATTTTGAATGTTGACACCTCGGTGCACAACAAATCAACTTGCTCATTTAGCTTGTCAACTTGCAACCTACATCCTCTATCACATACTACTGAGCCTTCTCCACCCCCCCTAAAAGTTATCGTACATACTGGTTCGTGTCATTTACATTATTCTCAATATGAGCAATCCTCTCAATGAGAGTTTCAAAGGATGCACCCCTACCCTTTGTTACCACTCCATCATTGTCTGGATGGACTTCTCTCCATAAGGATGTTAGATATCTTGTATTCATAGCATTCACATCACCATTATACTCGCATACCTTTTGAATTGACTTCAAACGATGCGTAATAGAGAGACCGTATTGCCTTAAATATGACAGACACTTCCTTGCATGCTTTGTTGCACGGGTGGAAGGTCCCTCCCCTCTAACTCGTTTCATTATAGCAAAAGTGTGATGTTTATGGATGGACTTTACAGTAATACCATTTTGTTTGGCAAAGTAGTTAACTGTCTAATTTGCCCCATGTGTGGAAGTCCTTGCTCTTGCCACTCATTTCATTGCATGAAGGCTTCATCGTTCATGGAAAGATGACACGACAATGTCAAAAATCATAGAACTCTCTGCCCTTGCAACTCGTTGCATTGCACACACACTTCGTCGTTTGCAAAAGGATGGCACCACAATGCCAAAAATTTCCTCTTCAATGCAGGGAACAATGATAGAAGTCATCCTTGTAAACTACAGCCGAAACAAAATAAAACATTTTCAAGGATGTATATTGACTCAGTTGTCAAACTGCATTAGACTCAAGGCTTTAAAGATTGAGAGAAATCATATACATCTATCAAAGCCTCCTACATTGGATCCTTAATTGATGCTCAACTCCCTATTGAAGAAAGGCATCTTCTTTAAGCTATGATGCAAGCTATGCCATTTTGTAGACACTTCTTCTACCTCCCATCCTCATCTACAAGGACATTCTGAAGGTCTAGTCGCCCCCCAACAGCATCCTTCTCCCTCTCACCCCCCCTGACATCCCATTCAGAAACCCAAACCTACTCTCTGAGCAACATCATGGCTTTCTCATCACTAGCCAGAAACAAACTTTTCAATGCACAAATCATCATACACCAAGTCTAATTACCAACATTGCCTAAAATTTATGGAATGCCCACCACCCTTGGCTTTAGACACATTTCTATCTATTCCTAGTCATCTACCAAAGTCTCCTATATTGAATGCGCTGAATTGATGCTGAAGTCCCTGTTTAAGAAGGCATCTCGTTTAAGCTATGATGCAAGCTATATCATTTTACAAACGCTTCTTCTACCTCTCATGCTCATCTACAGGGAATTCCCAAGGTCTACATGCCCTTTACAACATCCTTCTCACTCTCAATCCTACAACCCAAATTGGACCTCTGAGCTACATCATGCCTTTCTCATCACCAGCCATAAACAAACTTTTCAACCCTACTACCTTCCCCATGAATGATCATACACCAAGTCTAATTACTCATATATAGGGACATTCTCAAGATCTACATGCCCCTTACAACATCCTTCTCCCTCTCACCCCTGTTGACATCCCATCCTATAACCCAAACCTACTCTCTGAGCTACATCGTGCCTTTCTCATCATTAGCCATGAACAAACTTTACAACCCTCAATACCTTCCTCACAAATTATCATAAACCAAGCCTAATTATCAATAGTGCCTAATTTAAGTTGCCCAAATAAAACCAACACTACCTTGACTTCTTGCTCCAAGACCAGAGAGGTTTGCAAGCTCGACCTGGCTACCCTAAATTTTGAGGCCTCACATACACACACATGCACACACACAAAAACTCTAGATTTCATTAAATGATTTTTTTATTAACTTCAATTAAATAGTCTCTTTTTTTCTTTATGTCTTCTAGAACACACAAAAAGATTATTTAAAAATACTAATCTAACACACAAAATCTGAAATAACTAAGAACACACAAAAAGATTATTTAAAAATACTAAGTTAACAAATAAAATTGAATAAAATGAATTCCATTTTTCATTTATAATTTATCTATATATTAAAGCAAATGCAAGTGGCAAGGAGAAAACATCACCTACCTTGCCAAATAAAAGAAGGTCCTAGTTTAGAGTGCTACTACATTCCATTGAGCTACTGCTAATAGCTCAATGGAGTGCCTGCAAAAAACTAAAAACGATACCTTTATAAAGAATGTTTGTTTGTTCTTTCATAAAACACACACACACAACCAAAAAGGTCTGCAAGCTTGATCTGGCTGCCCTAAATTTTGAGAGCTCACACACAGACACACGCACACAAGCTTAGAGAGAGAGAGAGAGAGATTTAACAAATCTTAATGACATCGCAAACTATTTCTACAAATAGAGAGATTTTAAATAATAATGTCTGTTTCTATTTTTGTAAAGAGAGAGAGAGAGAGATTTTAAATAATATTTTGTTTTTTCTATTTCTGCAATCTATCTCTCTCTCTCTCTCCTGTGTGCTAAGGTCTCTATTGTTCATTGTTTTAATTAGAACTAAAACTATTATTTAATAATTGGCAAGGTTTAATAATGTTAGTTTCTATTTCTATAAAGAGAGAGAGATTTTAAATAATATTTTATTGTTTCTATTTTCACAATCTCTCTCTCTCTCTCTCTCTCTCTCTCTCTCTCTCTCTCTCTCTCTCTCTCTCTCTATCTCTCTCTCTCTCTCTCTCCTGTGTGCTAAGAGAGACCTTTTTTTTGGGTGTGAAACACACACACACACAACACACACAACCAACAAGGTCTATATATAATAAAAGAATATAAAAGGGAAATTTTATTTAGTTTATCTCTCCTAGCAAACCAATCTTAAGAGGAGGGTGACACCTTCTTGTAACATATATGCAAGTAGAATACAAATATTGGGAAGAGAGAGAGAGAGAGAGAGAGAGAGAGAGAGAGATTCTAACACACTTTAAATCAAAACTAAAATAAAAACTAATTCCATTTTTCATTTATCGTTTATCTATATATTATTAAAGCAAATGCAAGTGGTAAGGAGAAAACATCACCTACCTCGCCAAACAAAAGGTCCTAATCTAGAGCGCTACTACTAGTAGCTCAATGGAGTGTTAGATATCAATGCTCCACTCTTGTGTAACTATGCGGGAACCAGATAACTCTACTTGTAAGCCCCCCATATGAGGAGAAGGCATTTGAGTAGCTCGGTTATCCAGTAGGTCCTAGTTTGGACACCAGATGGGGGCCATGTGTGGCCTAATGGCTGGACAGCTTCAGATAGAGTTGGCACATTGCCAACTAGGCTACATGCAAGTGTGGGAAGCCATCCCATGACTGATCGCACTGAGGGTAGATGGAGCATTTTTCGGGGCAGCCCAGTCTCGGGTTACGGGGCCCGTTTGGAGCCCCAGATTATCCCGGATGGCTCTGGACCGCCGAACGGATACCGTAGTTTAGTTGCTCTATTTTGCACCACGATTCTATCGTGTGGTCGGTGGCCTATTTTGGGAAGGACCTCTAGTCGGCCGTTTTGGGCAAACTGGGTCCAATTGGGTCTAACCGACTACAACTGGTGGGAGATTGGTGGCTACATAAGAGCAAGCCCGTGAAGCCCATATTTATCACTAGCTGCAGCAACCCTGATTCCTTAGCATCTAGCATCCGTCCTCTATTGTTTCCAGCATGCCATCGAAGCTCCTCACACAGGAGCGCACGGCTGGGAGGCAGCGCCTTCTATTGTATCAGTTTTACAGTAATCAAATTTTTGATTCTGCATACTATCTACTTTTCTCTCTTGCATACGAGATCCTGTTATCTGTTGAGCACAGACGTTGTATTGTTTTCTTACATGGTATCAGAGCTTCGGCTCTAGCAAGAAGATTTAGTAGTGTGTTTCTGTTTGTGGGCAGATTGTGAGAGATGGCCCAGCCCGCAAGACTCCGAATCCCACCGTTCGACAAAAGCGGAAAGTTGGACGGCACTAACTATCCACTTTGGAAGTTCAAGATGAAGACCATCCTAAGCGCATACAAGCTTTGGGATACTGCTACTGGGGTGGACCTGAAGTCGGTTGCGAGATCAAATCTAGCCAATGCAGCATAGCAGATAGTGCCAACTGCAAATGAGATTCTCGCATGGACAAGAAGAAATGCAGATGCGTTGTGTTCTATTATCTGTAGTGTAAGTGATTCTATCATGGCATTAATTCAACATGTCACCACAGCGGAGGAGGCATGGACGGTCTTGAAAAATCAATATGAGACCACGAATCAGATGCAAATTTAGAATCTGGAGACTCAACTCATGAACAAGAAATTGTTTAAGTCTGAAATGACAGAGAAGTTCATAACCAGGGTGAAGAATCTACGCGATCAGATGACTGCGATTGGCATCACCATCACCAGCGAGAATTTAGCACGAACGTGCATACGGATTCTCCCACCAAAGTATGCGGTCTTGTTATGGCGCTGAATACGCAGAACAGAAATCCACCCCTTAACTTTGAGGATTTTAGCGCCATGCTTCTGGAGGAGGAGATGCATCAAAAGACAAGGACTGGAGAAGATTCGTCGGCTTTCTGGGCTGAATCAAAGACAGGTAAGGGTAAGGACTCTGGTAACCAATCTTCTTCTGATGATAAAAAGAGAAAGAAGAAGATCAAGTGCTTCTATTGCAACAAGTTAGGGCTCTACTATGTTCCATGGTTTGATGTACATGTGGAACACTACAAACTATGTAAGTGTCCCATGCCCCTTGAAATTTACAAGAGGAGGAAAGGGCCTTGTTTTTCTCTACGTATCTACTTTTTATTTTGTTTAATCTTTTCTACAAGATCATGGCTCATGCCAAAAGCCAAAGTTCTCATTACAAATGGGTGCCTCAAACAAGATAGCGGAGATCACCTGAAAAGTAGGTTCTTCATAAACAACAATTGATGAGGCTTTAGCTTGTGGCTCATTGAAACTAGCTCTGCAAAAAACAATAGAGAGAGGAAGATTAAAGATCTTGAGGCCTAAGCATGAAGCTCCCAACCTCCATCTCTGCATCTCCATGGCTTTTTTCGTGCACCATCCCGATTGCATCTCCTTAGTGCTTCCCAATTCGCTTGTTACTTCATTGAATTTTCATCCAATTTCTCGCTTTCTCTTCTAATATGTGCTATCACACTGCTCAACAAATTGAATTTTAATGAAATTATCTGCATCAGAACGATGAACACTCAAACTCAAGTCTTCCCCTTGGTCGATTGTCATGTGAACACTCCGCTAGCAAAATCAATGTTATGTTTCAATTCCATAAGCCTGTGTGATTGTCACCTCCGCCATCTATCACAGAAGATAATCATTTCATTAGGGGAGAATTGGGGTCTCAAAAGGGCCTCATAAGGAATGGATTAAGAAATGGATTAGTCCTAATGAAAGGGCCAAGGTAGGTGCCAAAAAGTCCCAACCCCCCCTCACCTAGGTGGGTTAAGCCCAAAAGTGACCCCACTTCTTACACCTCTTACACAACTCTTACTCCTAGGTGGGAACAAAAAAAATCAAAATTCAAAATTCAAATTTTGAATTCCCTCCCTCCTCTCTCCTGCCTCCCTCCCTCCCCCTCCTCCCTCCCCCTCCCTCACTCTCTCCTCCCCCTCCCTCCTCCTCCCCCTCCCTCCCTCCCTCCTTTCCCTCCCCTCTCCTCCCCTCCCCCTCCCCCTCCTCATTCCCTCCTCCCCCATCCTCCTCCTCCCCCTCCCTCCTTGATGCTTTCTCCTCCTACCCTCCCCCTCCCTCCCTCCTCCACGCCTGCTCCTCCTCCCCTCCCCCTCCCCCTCCCCCTCCCTCCTCCTCCACCGCTGCTCCTCCCCCCTCCCTCCTGCTCCTCCCTCCTCCTCCACGCCTACTCCTCCTCACCCTCCACACCTGCTGGTCTACCCCCCTTTCCTCCTCTTCCACTACTAGTCCTCCCTCCCCCATCCCTCCTTCTCCTCGCCCTCCCTCTTCCTGCATGCTGCTCCTTCAAGCCTACATCTCCACACCTTCTCCTTCTCTACACTCCTTTAGTCATAGCACCATTCGAGGACATCTCCAACAAGTACCAGGTTCACTTAGAGTTGGAGGTTGAATATGCAAGCACATGTAGTCCGGGATTGAGGGGAGCTTCCAAAATCCACAGTCTTCATTCACAAGGAAAGAAGCATCTTGACCTTTAGGTAGAAGGATCCTTGTATCCTTTAGATCCTGCCAACCAAAAGAGCCCTCCTTTCCATACAATGAATAAGCTAGTTTGGTTTGTTGGAAATGGACATGCGGGGTTGCTTGGTTATTGCAATCAGTTAAATAATGCTCAGTCAATGTCTATGCAAGGAAGCAAGATGTGCAGAGCCCAAGCAGAGATGCTAGCACATTTAGGAAATAGCACCATTGTTGCAATGCATAACTCTATGCAGGATCTTCAAAGGAAGAACCACGATCTTCATGATAAAGCCAAAGCATTAGACTTGGAGCGAAATGTTGTTGGAAAACTGAAAGGAAAGCAAAGAGTGGACACAAACTCAGAATACTTGCATTACTTGCTTGTAGAATGAAGAAGAGTGAGGTCCTTAAGTAGGCACCTCATACATGCTCACTGACATCACTGATGACTTCAGAGCTCCACAATCATCTCCTCAATCTGCTCCTAGATTCTCTCAATCATCCTATGTGGCTCTTCCACCACCTAATTGTGCTTGTGGGCACCTAACTGTGCCTCTAGCACTCACACATAGAAACCAAGATGTGCCTGAGGCATACACCTTGAGATATCCCAACAAACCCCCCCTCAAGGGAATGCCTCAGGCTATGTCAAGGATACATCTAGTCTCATAGTTTCTCATGCCATCTCATGGTGGTCAAGGATAAATCTATGGCTAGGTTCTCATGCTAGCAAGGGTTCCCTTGGGTGTAAGGTAAACAGAAAGGGATACAGAAAGACCTTCCATGGTTATCTCCCCTACATGTACATGCACACAATGTCTGCAGGAGGTACCATGGAACAAAACATACACATGGCCTACATCATAAGGTGACCAGAGGTGTTTACAAAACACACAAAACACAATAGTTTATTTTCATTCATTTTGGAGGACTATCCAGGCTGAGTACCTTGACATAAAAAGAGAGATCTGGAGCATACATAGAGATGTTTTAAAATGCATAATCTTCAAAGGATGCCTCATCTTGTGGAGGCTCATCAACTGAAAGTAGATTTGCATTTTCTGTCTTTGAAGTTGCTTCCTTTTTGGCAACCATTGTTTTGGCAATCTTCAACAAGGAAGTCAGATTGGCATTTTCATCCTTTGTAGCATAACAAGACATTGCTTTATGTTTTGGCTTTTTACATATTTTGCATAAGCAAGCCATGAGAGGGTCTAACCCAGGTATTGGGCAGTGTCTTCTCTCTTACAGGGCTTAGAATAACAACTGAAATGCTTCAAAATATAAGCATTTAATGTAGCAAAGTCTTGTGACCAAATTTCAATCAATGATGCTTCTTCTTACATGCTTCATAGAAGTGGGTGAAATAAATACTTTCCAATCAAAACCAGGTCTAGTAATTCAAAACAAAACTGAAGCCACACTTGTACTGAAGTTATTGAAAGCTTCAAAAAAACCAGAAATGCTAGAGTAGCATTTTATGTAGCATCATCTTCAAAAACTTGTCCAAAACTGTCAAAACTGAAAAGCTGAACTTGGAGGGCTTGTAGCTCACTCTTCAAAGCAAGGAAAAGAGGGCTTTATGAAGCAAAAGAAAGCTCATATACCAGAGAAGGTCGAGTACAGAGGTTGGAATGTGCACTTTTTCCCGGGAGAGTTGCTACAGGCTGAAACTGAGTTTTGACGATTTCTCCCTCGTTACTGAACCAAATGACCTGAAAAATGGCTCAAAATCTTCGTCTTGAGGTCGCCCATCTACTCCTAAGAGGGCTCAGGCAATGGCAGAGCAGGCACGGAGTATTGAGCAATAGAAGAAATTCGCTATTTGGAGAATGGCAGCCACCATAGGCGTTTTTTCTTCAATTGCTTGCAGGTGGAAGTTCGCCCATACTAGAGGAGTTTCCAGCTCAGAGGGTTTGGGCAATGGTCGTTTGTAGGTGGAGAACCAAGCTCTCAAAGATTTTGGGAAGAAAGAGGAAAATGGAGAAGAAGAAGATGATGATGTGGCAGAAATGGGCTCAAGGGGGATCAAATGGCTCTGATACCATGTTGGAAAACTGAAAGGAAAGCAAAGAGTGGACACAAACTCAGAATACTTGCATTACTTGCTTGTAGAATGAAGAAGAGTGAGGTCCTTAAGTAGGCACCTCATACATGCTCACTGACATCACTGATGACTTCAGAGCTCCACAATCATCTCCTCAATCTGCTCCTAGATTCTCTCAATCATCCTATGTGGCTCTTCCACCACCTAACTATGCTTGTGGGCACCTAACTGTGCCTCTAGCACTCACATATAGAAACCAAGATGTGCCTGAGGCATACACCTTGAGATATCCCAACAAATGCATTGTACTTGGAGCGACATAAATTAGAAGATTCACTCTGTAAGCTAGCTGAGTCCAAAAAAGGCTTGGAAAGATCTATATACAATCAAGTTCGACGAGCTATAGAGAAGGAACGAGAGAAGGCAAAAGAACAAGTGCAAAAGATTAACAAAACACCTTTGGGATTGAAGGAGAGGAAAAGAAGATACTTACATAACATGGATGCATTGGCACCCACTGGTGGTGCTAGAAAGAGGAGAGTCCAGGCTACAAGGTTGGTTATCAAATGTTCCACAATGAGATTACTCTCTTTTGTGCTACACTATTTGTGACTAAGTTTTTATTGTATTCTTCTTTAGGAACTTCATGGAAGATGTGATGGGAAGAACAGACGGGGATGATATTGACTATTCATATGCTCTAGCTAGTTTATTGAAGTCAAGCGATGTCATTGGGATACTAAGGGACCCAAGACACAAGCGCCTACATGTGCAAGTTGCTGAAGAGGTGATGAAGGACTTCAAGGATATTGTGGATGCAAAGATGCTTGCAGCTTGTGATACTGCCAGTGTAAGTCATGAAGCTTACACATCTGTTTTCAAATTTTTCAAGTCTGCTATTTTGGGAAAGTATAAGAAGTCTACAGTGCCCCTACCCACACCTTGGTCTATGAGACCTGCATGGCGAGAAACAAACCAATATACAAGAGAAATGCTTGGAGGGTACCATTGCGTAAGGGGCACATTGACTTGGAAGAGTAAAAAGAAATCTGGCTTGCAAACAGTTGAGATGAATGCTTTCAACAATGTCTACTTAGATGTTGAGAAACTGCAACAAGCAATGGTCAAATTCTATGGCATGAGAGAAGATGGTAAGAGGAAATCCATTATAGCATTGCACTTTACTTAGTTCATTTCCTATATCATGTTTATCCTAATGATTTTTCTCTTTTGTTGTACAGATTGCAATGGAAAGCTCATATTTGTCATCAAAATGGATAAAGCTCAATTTGTGAAAGAACACAAGTTAGAGAGAGTCAGCATCTACATTATGAATAAAGCCTTAGCCTTTGTTCAAGGGGACGAAGAAGTAGAGCAAGATTTCTCAGTGCAATTAGAGAAAGATATATGGTGGCTTGCAACATTTGAGACTCCGAAAGAGTGCCATGAGACATTGAAGTGGGTTCTAGATAAAACAGGAATCCCATCGACCATCCGAAGACAAGAGGAAGGGAAAACATTGACAGTCGATGGCCATGGAACCTTTCAAGTTGAATGGCATCTTGCTAGTAATTTGAAAACCTTCAAGTGCTTGCATGGTTGTGATACAAGGGCAAATGCAATGAACACATGCCTTTATTGTATGTGTTCGCAACGTAAGCAAAAGGTTTGCTTACAATGGAAGAATGGCATTCTATCTTGCAGCCAAACGCAAGCTCCCAATCGCGATAAGAAGGATTCAAAGTGGGATCCCATCTTACCAATCCCACTTGAGAGAGTACACATATGTACTTTACATGTAGAACTGCACGTACTTGTTGATAAGTTGTTATATTTGCATCTTGTTTATTCTTGGAATTTAATTCCACAAGAAGTATCCGCACGGTGCATTGCAAAAACTGAGAAGTAGCTGTCAGAGATGGGATTCCATGGAGGACATGTCAAACTTAAGGAGGATAAGAAAATGTCTAGGGCAACACAGATTCTTCTTGCAAAAGTGTCCATGGGTGGAGGGAAGGCAAGGAGATTCCTATCGAACCATAATCTCCACAAAGACAAACATACATTGTCTTAAAGTAGTTTGGGTTGGGAATACTGGAAAGCATTGTGTGAATGCACGACCAATAAGGCTTCTCATCCTCAAGTAGCAACTTTGAGAGCTAAAGTATAGACAAAGGTAGATGCATTGATAAAATTGCTTCGCCAGGTTCAAATCGATGAGATGTATTATGAAAGGTTCAGGATGGCTGGTTGAGAGTTTATGCAACTAATGGTGAAAGCATGGGGGGAGTCACACATTACGCATTACATGGTAATCTTGACACTTTTGTAATATTTAGCACTTTCTTTATAACTAGTTTTTGTTTTAAAATGATTCTCATCATTTTCACAGCATATTTTCTATGCACACGAGCCATAATTTGTACAAAATTGGGGTCGTTTGTGCATTTGGAATACATAAGGCATGGATAAGTCACACTATAGAGCCAAGGCAACCTACTTCAAGAACTCAAGGCATGGTCGTGGTGTCACTCACAGCAATGCATTGCATGAGATGTTCGACTGGTTTTTTAGATGTTTACTAGGAAGGATTTTGAAGTCTGAAAAGGCAAAGGCATCAGAATTTGCAAAAGCAATTCAAATTGTATCAAAGAATAGAAGGCATAGTGCCTAGAAGGCATCCATAGGGAGTCAAGGAGTCGCACGTTGGTTGCAAGCTAGAGTAAGAGAAGGGAGAAGATGCATCCAACCACCAACAGAAGCTATGGTGTAATTGTATACAAAAATGAAATAAATATATTGCTTATTTTGACCACAATTTGTGTACTCACTCTTTAATATCTTACTTATTTTGACCACAATTTTTGTACTCACATGACGTTGGGGAAAGTGGGGACATGGTGAAGGAGGGGGGAGAGAGGGAGGGGTGTGGGGTAGTTCAAGGGGAGGGGTGGAGTAGTAGCAAGGGTGGGGGGAGGGGGGAATGGGGGGCATGGTGGAGGGCGACAAGTGTGCACAAGGCAAGTAGGGGGAGGGCAATGGGACGGGAGGGCGACGAGGGTGGGGGGGGTTAGGGCAGGGGCAAGGGACATGATGAAACCCTAAACGTAATTAAAAGGGATGTCAAAACATGATGGGCCTATATAAAACGTTTAAAAAAACCCTAACTATCATTATTTAATGGCTAGTGAAGAACATTGCTAGACCCACTAGATGTCGCCTCCACCCTTCCTTCTCTAGCTCCACCACCTCCATGGTATTTATGCACACGAACCTATGCGGGTCCGATGGTGCCTCCCCTGACTCTCGTGAGCCTTCCCCCAACTCTCTTGAGTGTGAGCCTTCCCCTCAGCCTTCCCCCCAACCTTCCCCTCAGCCTTTCCCTCAGCATGAGGCCCAAGAGCATGAGCCTTCCCCTTAGCCTTCCCCCTAGCCTTCCGCTCGCCTCAGCCTCAGCCTCAGCCTCAACCTTCCCCTCAGCCTTAGCCTCAGCCTCAACCTTCCCCTCAGCCTTCCCCTCAACCTTCCCCTCAGCCTTCCCCTCAACCTCAGCCTCAGCCTAACCCTCAATCTTCCCCTCCCCATGAGAGCCCTCTCCTGATCGAATAAAATGTGTTCGATAACCTCCTAGACATAGAGAGGCTTTCTGAGGGCCAACAGACTGCTAGGAAGAGCACCATCTTTCCTCTCTCGGTGATACAACCAAACGTAGAGATGATCCCTATGCCCACGAAGAGGGTAAAGCAGACGCCGAGGAAGCCCCATCCCAAAGAAGGACAAAGCTTAAGATGTCTGTGAGAGGAGAAGTCGAAGGAGGATCAACGTAGACAAGAGCAACAGAAGAAATTCAAGGCAAACGAGAGGTCGTGGGATTGTGTTCGGGTACCTGTATAGCCTCCACCAAGAATCAAGAAGTTGTACAGGGCAAAGCTAGGAGTGCGGGCCCTAAGGGAGATCAGAGAAATGTAGAAGACCATTGACAACCTGATCCCACGTGCTCCCTTCCAACGTATGGTACAAGAGATAGCACAGGGATACAAGGATGATGTGCGATTTCACACAGGAGCTATGGGGGCACTCCAAGAGGCTGCAAAGCAAGTGACCATTGCTTGTCGAGGATGCCAACTTGTGTGCCATCCATGCAAAGTGCGTCACAGCCATGGACAAGGACATGGCTCTGCCGAAGCGGCTATGGAATGACCTAAGTTTAAAGCCCTAGATTCTCTTGCAGCCCACTCTTAGGACTTAGACCACCCCCTGCCCTTGAAGGCACTATCTTGTATCTAAGGCCCAAGGGCCGATCTTTTTTATTAATAAAATATATCGATAGTCTCTATACTATCGCATTGTTGTGTATTTTCCATTTCTATGACTGCATTAACTGATCATTTTAATGTAAGTTTTGAGTTCTGTCAAATCTTGAAGGAATTTCACCATCGTGCAGAATGAAAAAGTATTCGGCACGTCGCCAAAGCCTTCCAAAACGTCCAAATTTGCATCGTGGTGGGTTTTGGGCTTTCTTGGGTCCTGGCGACGTGTCGGACACTTTTCCAAAGTGCAAAATGTCCAAATTCACGATGTGGTGATTTTTGGGCTTTTTGGGATCCTAGCGACATGCTGGACACTTTTCCCTTCTGCACGACGGTAAAATTCATTCAAGATTTGATAGAAATGAACTTTCAATACTCGGAATTGGTGAAAATGATACTAAATTGGCTAGAAATGTATTAAATTAATACAATTAAAATGATGGAGAAAATATATCATCAAAGACTTAAACAAAATACAATGGAATTCATGACGAGCAATGATAACTTAAAACAAATAATAAAGGCAGGTAGTCATGTATCCATTTAAATATATGTTTATATATACAAAAGACCTCACAGGCTATCTTTCTTCTTGGCTAGTTCGAGTACATCGAGAATAGGGGTCTTTGAATCCCCTAGTGGATTCCTAGATATAAATATAGCCGCAATAGCACCAACATCCTCCTCTCCTACTGCCAAAGACATAGCCGTTGCCATCAATGCCCTGCCATGAATGTTCAATCCAAAGGCATTGATAGCAGCCAGGCGGTGTACCGAAATGACTTTGTCGGCATTTCGAGTAATGTTGGAGTATCCGATAGTGCGCAACAAAGCCTTGCACTTTAGCAGCTCCGAAGGACCTCGAGGAGAAAATTTGTTGTGAAAGACCACGATATGCACTACGACTTTGCCAAGGTAATGGGCCAAAGAATGATCTCGCCTAAATGCGCTGCGAACATTGAGATGAGAATTCATCAAGCTCAAACGCATCCTGCAACAATTCAACAAACATTAGAAGACTGACAAAACAAATTATACTGAAAGAACATCAAAATAAAAAATATTATTCGAACTTCCACTACATCGTCGTCGGCTTTTATCCCTTCCTCATTTGCAACGTTGATGGAACCAAGTGCTGTGTGATGTTCCATTTGGGAGGTGGACGCTTTCTCCTGACTTGTGTTGGAGGTGGAAGCTTCTGCATGAGAGGGTTGTGCATTGTATACGGACATGTCTGCATCCCTCATTGAAACCAACGTTATCAAGAGAAAGTCTTCCATTGTGTGTTCTTCAGTATCTAAAACCCCAGGATCTTTAACACTTGGAGCTTGTCTCCTAGGCTGGTATGGATTTCTTTAGATGCATCTTGGATATCTACCATTCGAACCATCTCCACAACTGACAGATCATCCATGTTGATCAATAGAAATCTTTTACAAAACGGCATCTGGAAATCTCATATCTTTAAAGTTCTTCACAAGAGGGGGGATGTCTTCCCACAATTCTCGCTGCTGCAGCGGCCCTGGGTTTCATCGAAAATTTCATGACGTGGCTTTTAATCACAAGAAAAGTGGAAGTTCGGTCTCTATGGCTAATGTGTTTTACACATTTCTAGCTGTGAATTCTCAAACTTTCTCTAATACTGCAGTTGTAGTTATGTGCATGAAAATTTTCCCGAGAAGTGGTCAGGAGAGGACAGTGTGTCCTTGTGGTCGGCAGGCAGGCCATCATTTTTTCTCAGACGATCATGGAGTCGAGATGCTCTGAAAATTTAATGAAGCCCAGATGAGCACATGTTGTGCTGTCTTGGCCTGGGCAAAGACATTATTTTATTAAGGAGATGCATCAAGGCAGAAGCAATTCCGATACTAGTAGAACTACTTCCTGAGGTCAATAGGGTGGTATGCGAGAGAGCACTGGTCCTTCTCAATCTGCTACTATCATCTATGGAGGCTTGTGCTGCCGCTTTGTCGCATGCATTGACGGTTCGTACCATCATTAAGAAGATCTTGAGTTGTCCATGGAGGCAACAAATACTAATCGCTTAGTGGCTATGGCGAAGAACAAGCTCCCTTCCATAACCTCAGCCAAGCTTGCCTCCCATTCCTCCCCTGAAGACCTCTGGATCTCCATCCATGGCAACGTCTACAATGTCTCCTCCTAGCTCCCCTCTCGCCCTGGCGTTGACCTCCCCCTCCTCAGCCTCGTAGGCCAGGATGTCACCGGTTCCTTCCTCGCCTTCCTCTTCCTCCCCAAATTCCTCGTTGCTTCCCTCTCTGATTACCATGTCTTCCCCCTCGCTTCCGATTATCGTCGCGCCCTCTCCGATCTCCATTCCTCTAGCCTCTTCAAAAGAACCTCTCCATCTACCTCCGCATCGCCTTCACCATGGCCGTTTTCCTCTCCCTCTGCATCGTTGATGTCATCCTCTCCGATAGCTTCGATGTCCACTTCGGCTCTGCCTTCTTGCTCGGCTACGTCTGGTCGTAAGGTGGATGGATCTGGCATAACGCTGGCCACTCTTCGCTGTTGGGAAAGCCGCACATCGTTAAATGGATCAAGCTCTACGTCGACAATTGCGCCTTCGGGATCAACATCAGTTGGTGGAAGCACAACCACAGTGCTCACCACATCTCCTGCATCAGCCTCGAATACGACCTTGACTTGTAGTACATTCCCCTCTTTGTTGTTTCTTCCAAGTTCTTCTCTTCCCTGCATTCTTACGTAGCGAGGTTTGAATAAAAGCAGGAAATTATTTCAATTTCTCCGAAAGCCGTTTTATAAGGGAGTGCTTGCAGGGCCGATGATGAGATCTTTCAGCTTTCTCCTCAATAAAGCGAAGAGAAAAGCCATCGTAGTAAAAAATAATGCACAACTTAGACCATTCGATTTTTAAGATCAACACCTAAGACCTCATCTCAAAACCAAAACATGTCTCTAGGTTGCCTACCGTAATAAGCTGCTAAATAGTGAGTCTTTTGCTTACGAGCTAAGAGCGTATTTCTTGTCCAATTCTTCAGCTTGCTCTGAAACGTACGTCGATAATGTGGAAGAAGCTATTGCTCACTCTTAGAACTGAGCTTTCGTTTCCTTGAACACGCAATGTTCATGAATTATACGTAGGGAAGGTAGCGTTTTCATCGGTCGAAACGTCGCTTGAAATTTTCGAACCCGCCATGGAGGACTGCATTCGTTGGATTCAAATGCGACGTACTGTTGTCACGTCTGAGTTTTTGTTGCGTTTGGCTTTGGTAAAGCGTCTGGCAGTTTGAACGTTGAAGAAAGATGAGGACAAGGAGGATGGGACGTGGCAGGCAACGTGGCAAGGGGTGGGGTGCGTGCACGAGGGGGGCCACGTAGGAGTGGGTGAGGTGTGGGGCCCACCAAAATCTGACGAGGGAATCCAGCTACGATAGCCTTGTCCGTGAAATTAGGCATGGAAATCTAAATGTGGAGATAAAAAAAATTTTTGGGGGGAAATTATTTGGAATTTTGCATGGGAAGGGTACGTTGGGCAAGACAGGCTGGCTCAAGCAGGCTTCTCTCTCTAGACGCGCTTTCAGTCTCTCGTTCTCTCTCTTTCTGTTTCGCTGTTTCTCTCTTTCTCTCTAAATCTCGTCCTCGTCAGAACGGAACTCTTTGTCATCTGTCCTTGATTCATCTTTGAATTCTGATGAGTCGTCTTCTTCACCTCTTTTTCATCACGAGTCATCAGTGATCATTCACCTTCATAATACGTCCTTCCCAGAATCCCAGCTCTTCCCTGTCCTTCCTTCAAGTCCTTGCCTTTCTCCAGCTTCTTTCAGCTTCCCTCCCAAGTCCCGACTCCCCTATCGCCACACTCTTATCCTCCCAGCTTCACGTATCACCGCGATATCTCCCTCCTTGGCTCCACGTCTCAGGCTTCCAGTTCTTTCGTCCCTCCCTCCCTCTTTCTTTCCTCCACAGACCCTGCATGAACTAGCTCTGTCATCACTTTACCTATGGAGTAAGTATATCATAACTTTCTCTCTGCCTTTCTTTCGGAGCATTCTACAGACCTCCAGGCTCCACGCAGATTCCTGTCGATTTGCGAAGAGAACCTGCTTTTCCCGTCCTCCGTCTGAAGAACACCCTCTTATCCGCCTCGCTTCCTGGATTCCCCACACCCGTCGGAACGTGTTCTTCAAGATCTCGAAAGGAGCGGGAAAAGGTTAGCGCCCCGGTGCTAAAGCTTCATTGAAGTGTTCTGACCTCAGGTACTATCGTCCCATCGGAATCGAAAAGTGATTGCAACGAGTCGAACTAGACAATTTCCATTTTCTACTTCTAATTGCCTCGGCTGCCAAACCCGGATGTCACAACCTCTTTAATCGAGCTCCAGCATGTCTAATAAACTTCATTTATTTGCGAATTTCAGGGTGTCCCTGCGTCTCCTAGTTGATTTACGGATTTGGGACCTAATGCATCCGAATCCCGATACCGCTTATTCGCTGAAGAATGTCGTTCTTCGTGCGGAGCCTTCGCTGCTGATTGCACCTGGATCGATCCCATCTTCTTAAGAGAGCTTCTTCAAGTCTTCCTTCTTGAACCGGGCAACTTGTGCGAGAGATGGTGGATGGGTATCACTCTAAGAGCTCTTATGCCCATGCAGCAGGATTTAAGCGTGTTTCAGCCAGGCCTAACTTGGGTCCGACCAGCCCTGGTGCTAATCGAAATGTATGCTTCTCTTTCGCTGCGTACGCTCGCAACGTTGTAGACCATCTCAAGAAGTGCGAAGTACCAATCGCCAAAGGGTTATCTGATGAGGAATTCAAACGGGTCGAGAAGATTTATGGCTTTTGCTTTCCTCCGGATTTAAGATCTCTCCTACAGGCAGGACTGCCAGTTGGAGTAGGCTTTCCTGATTGGAGGTCTGCTTCTGAGAAGCAGCTACGTCTCATGCTGAACTTACCAGTAGTGGGCCTTTGCTACGAGATTGCTCGAGGTAAGTTCTGGTGGAAAGAATGGGGTTCACGTCCAGTGGACACGGAAGAGGCGCTACAGATTGCCCGCAGAGCATTCAATATGTCTTCTATTCTTGTGCCAATATATTGTCATTGTTATATTCCTTGCTCCCCGAACTTAGCTGGAAATCCAATCTTCTTCGTCTATGAGAAAGACGTCTATTATTGTGGATACGACCTCGCCGATTTCTTTGAAAGAGAGGTCTTCGTTCCTCTCAAAAACCTCTCAGCAGACTCAGTTACGCAAGAATTCCAAGATTCATGTTCTGGGTTGAGAGAAAAGGCAAACGATAGCTGTGGATACCAAAATCGCATCAGAAGGAACATGAGCACGATCAAGGAAGACGTGGTTGTGGAACCAAAAACGAGTAATCAGGGACAAAAACTCGAGCCAAATGCAGGGGCCTCCAGTCAAAGTTTGCTTTCCGAATTCAATAGCACTGATGACAGGTGGAAGTGGGAATTATACGACAATAAGGATTCTTGGAGGAGTAAAGACGTTTTATCGAGGAAATCCGTGAGCGAAGAACCGCTCCAACCTTTGGAAAGGCCAGAGACTCTTGTAAGAAGTGCCGGTAACTCTCCCAGGATGGGCCAGAACATAATGTCCAGGTATATGTACTTTCATGAGCAACCTCTTCCGACCAAGGATCTGGCACAGTTTACTATCGCAGCCCCCCCCTGGGCGGCGAAAGCTGCTAGGAAAATTCCGCTGTGGAGTGACTTTGCGGAGAGTAAGGGGAGTTTCAAGGACTTGCCGGTTCCAGAGAACTCATCATTCTCCATGTACACCCTTGAAGTGAACGTTGCCAAATCGCCCACAACTAAAACTAAAGAGCCGATAGTGAAGCTTGAGTGTGGTGGTGCAAATAGCCGAACGAATAAGAGATGGTTGGGGGGGTATTTCAAAGATATGGAGAAACGATTAAGGATAGGCGGTTGGAAGCAAGATGAGATTGCAGAAATGATTGATTCTGTGTTGCCTGACGAGCAATGCCTTCCCAAGCAGCAAACTTGTGAGGAGATACTGAATGCCCTGGTCCTGAACGCAGACGTTATGTCAGCATCTCTAAGGAATGCTGGATGGAGTGCCCAGGAAGTGTTGGAAGTCTTCAGTTTCGGTCCTTTATCCCAGCGGCAGCCCAAGCAGAGCTGCGGAGCAATCAACTGGAAGGATACCCTTAGTGCCAGCCGAAAGACGAAGAAGGTGGTGGGTAACAAGCTTGGAGACTTCTTGGCCCAAGCTTAGTCTCCAAGGTATGGTTCTAAAATAGGCTCGGGGTGGACGTAGCATGGAAAGCCCTAATGTATGGTTCAAATATAGGCTCAGGGTGGACGTAGCATGGAAAGCCCTCGGGTATGCGTCTGAGTAAGATGGAGATGAGCAGAGGGAGAATTGCCAAGCTCACTAAAGGTGATATTTCAAAGATCCAGGACTCAGCGTTGCCCTCATGCACCTTGGCTCATGAAGGTTGCCAAGCACTGGTTCGATCGCAAGATCAGCTATACTTTTCCTGCGGCTGTCAAAGAAGCATCGTTGTGATATCACAATCTCGCTTGGTGCAACCTTTCTACTCTAAGGTTCTAGGTGGAACACGATGTTTCCTTGCCCAAAGGATTTATGAGAACATTGTGGATTTTTTGTGAGTCCTTTCTCTCACAACATATAGCATTGTGGATTTCTTGAGAGTATATTCTCTTTTGTAGAGTATTGTCAATTCCTTTGAGTATTCCCTTTTGTAGAGGATTGCCAATAGTCTATTCTACGCAATGCAGCGTATGTGTGTCTTCTGATTCTCCCTCAACAGTCTGAAACCTGTCATCAGGCCTGTCCACAGCGTCTGCATTACTACACATAGTTATAGGTCAGAAGATTTGCAGCCAGCATCTCTGCTTCTTATCCTCAACTTGAGACTCGTCTCCTCCCTTAACATGCTAGAGCCTGTTCATTGCCAAGCATCACAAGATTTGCAGCCTCTTCTTTGATCTTCATCTTCTTATCGTCCTGGACAGCTGGAATCAAATATGGCTGATATCTGTGCAATTGTTGAGCATGATCCTCTATCAGACTATTTGCAGCTCTAGTGTGATCCCACCACGATTACCATGATTAAATGTGTTATCAAATGTCGCTACAGCCAGTCACCTGTGCATTGTTTAACACAAGTCTATATCAGATAGGCACCCATTGTCATACTCCAACAGTCTACTTGCCACACCCAATTTGGCAGGCACTTTGCTTTCCTTTAGAAAATTGCCAACGTTTATTTCATACATAATGGCAACTTGTGACTTGCCAACGCTCATCTCGCCGAGGTAAGGTTAGAGCCAGTGCACATCCAGAGGGGATCTAGCTGCTAGCTCCATAGAAGACATCTTGTTCACATGGGAAACAAGTAGCCCTCCCTTCAGCCTATGCAGACTTTGGTAGATGGGTTAAACCTGTGACACAGCTTTCATCAAATGCACAGCGACCATAGCTGGTATGTCTGCATTGGCTTTCTAGGAAGGACTTGTCTGCCTCAGGACAGGTGCTGGACTTGTCTTCATTGGCTTCCTAGAAGGACTTTTCTTCATTGCTTTCCTAGGAAGAACTGTCTACCCCAGGAGACCTGCTGCACGGAGCATTCATGGAGTTGGAAAGGTGCTCAGACGTGGATGGAGCAGGTATACATAGCCATATGGCAACCAATGGTGCTCTATGAACTAACAGCTCCCAAAATGAGCAGGCCTTTTTGGCCATTACCGTGAGTCCAAGGTTGCTTCAAATCCTGGCCTAATCGAACTGAATGGTCTTTTTGTAGAGATTTTAAATGGTAATCTGCTATGCATTAAAGCGCATGGACATGCAATAAAGTTTGCTGAAACCTGTGCATTCAGCAAACTTGCTGCATCTTCAGAATGCATGATGAAGGTGCAGTAAATTGGCCGTAACCTGTGCACTCAGTAAACTTGCTAGAACCTGTGCATGCAGGTGGCAGGTACAGTAACTTGGTATTAATTTGTTAGTACATGATGCAGGTGCTGCAAACCAGCAATAACCTGTGCATTCAGATGCTTTAACAGTATACGTCTTACAATTGTTACAACCTGCAAGTGCAGTAATCTCATGTAACCTGCAAGTGCAGTAAATTGCCCTTGCATGCAGGTGCGAGTCTCTGCTGTATACAATTATGTAGATGTAATAACAGATCTTCTAACCACCCTGCCAATGGGCAAGGCCAGGTAAGATCATACAAGCAGTTGGCAGTTCAACCTAAGAGACACTTCACAAGGAAGAAATGCAATTAAATTGATGTCAACCTGGGACTGGTGATGAGATGTGCCCAATTTAGGTTTCTTTGAACATAGGTCGCATACAAAGTTTCGATTAGAGTGTTAAACATGATAGCTTTTGCAAGGCTTAGGAAAAGATCAAGTGACTATGCTGAAATTGGAACCTCATTCTACACCAAGCGAAGGTGAACACAAGCTGCTTAGTCCATCACAAGGGTTGTGTAACCTCATGGACAAACGTCATCTAGGGTTTATTTTTGTCAGAGCTTTGAAATGTAGGTTGGGCAGTTTATATTCCTCTCTTCTTACTTGATTGAGTGTGGTTGTCTAAAGCTCCATAGGTTTGTTATTGACATGGTGAAACGGATGAAGAGATGCCCTAAACTAGCTAAGGTTTAGGATTTGGCAGTTTGTAAGATTTTGAAGGTTCAAGCTATGAGGGTAGTTGTCCCACCAATGTATCCCCAATTTTATCACAAGCTGTGTGTATTGCGGAGTAGAATAGTGTGGCATTTATTGATTGGCCAATCCAAGGAATTTCAAAGCATATGAGTAAACAACAAAGAGTTCACCAACAAGGAACTTGGATGTGGCACTTGCAAAAGCTAATAAAGTCCTTCGCTAGAGAAGCTTAAGGGAACATAGGAGTCGTCCATGTTGGAAGCCAGTGTTGTTGCTTGTGTGAAAAAGAATCGATTCTTCATCAATGGAATGTGTTTAAAGAGAACTTGTTCACTTGACCACCTCCCTTATAAAGGGACATGCATTAGCATTTTTTGGAGAGGTTGTTTTGGTAATCGGCTACCCTACTTCTCAATGGATGTGTTTCTTCACTAAGAATGTCCCATGTGGTTGGATTTCCTTGTGAAAGAATTCAATTGATGATGTAAATAGTTCCTTTACAAATTTCTACTTTCCTGTGAGAGAATTCAATTTATGTTGTGGATAGTTCCTTTACAAATTTCTCTTAGTATTACCCCACCTAGTGCATCCCCTAAAGCATGGATTCTGGAGGCAAAAACCCTACTAGATAGATTTGATCTCAAGTGGCAAGCAACTTGTGGAATCATTAAGTAATGGTTTTTCCAGGACCTTATCTGATGTTTGCTTCCACTGTCATCAACTCAATAATGAAGCCCACAATTTTTCCATAAAGGCGAGTGCCAAGGATGTCACGACATAAGGAGACGTTCTTGCAAAGTTAGAGTGTGTTGGAAACAAATGCATAGCTGAGGCATGCAAGCAAGAATGCAAGCACAATAGTAATATGTTGACAATAGAGAGACAAGGCTCTCAAACTAGTGTCACAGGGGCTCTCAAGGCTAAGAAAGTACCACATAATAGTTGGCAAGTTTTGAAGGACCTTCTCTAGCATACTTGTGAAGGAAATGGTAGCTTCTCTTTAGAGGCATGTTGAAGGGTTACTCGATGCAAAACATACAAAACAAGATGAATGAGATTCATTAGGCCTGCAAAGAAGAATTATAACTTGTGAAAGCACAACTCTTTGTAATCCCCCCCCCCTTTTCTGCTACTTTTACAACATTATGAAAAAAGGGAGCTCATATTGGGGCCATGAGAGAAATTTATGATTTTTTCCCTCTAAAACAATAAAATATGACATAACCCCACTAGAATTTGAAATTTCAGTCATCGCTGGCACGTTCGGATCGGGCGGAACTCCCAGAATGACTATTTAAATGCTGAAAACGGACCCTTGGAGGGCTGAAAGAGGTAAAAAAGGCCCAAAAAATCAACTTTACAAGTGAAAGCAACTTGATAGGTTGACCTCTTGGCCCACCTGTCAAATCTCTTTCATGTGTACAATTGGTTTTCCAAGCCTTTTTTGCCTTTTTTGGGCCCTGGGGGTTCCTTTTCAACGTTTCAAAACTCATTTCGAGGGTTTTGCCCGCTCCGGATGTGCCGGTGATGTTAGAAATACCAAATTTTGTACCATATGACAGGTATAATAAAGTAACTCAAGTATCCTCATTGAATGCAAACTTGACAGTATTTCTTTTTTTTTTTTTTTGTGAATTTTTCCAACATTGTGTTGGCTCTTCTTTGATCGGTGGAGGGCTATTTTCCTTCTGGGCTAAAAGGCCCCAAAATGAGCTTTGATTTTTTCTAATGCCATGTTGTTGTAGGAAATGGAAGCCATGAATGTAGCTCGATTTATCTTTGAGCTCAACGTCTCCTCTCCCATTCATAAGCACTATGTAGATATTGGAGCCATCTCCTTCACAAGAAAAGTCTCCTTTGAAATACAACTAAAACTTTTTGCAGTCGTGAAGGTGATGCATTCAAGCTCTAGAGCTGTGAGCTTTGCGTTCAAAACTCAGGAAGCCCATCGTTTGGATTCCACTTATTCAACTAGCTCTAGCTCCGTTATATTAGAACTAGTTTGACGGCTAAGGAACATCAAATGCTTGAACTTTCTACCCTCTATGTGATCATTTCGTTGTGATGAGGACCACTTCAACCGTAGATGGACACGATCCATAGCTTTCTCAGCCTACATGGTAAAAATCCTCCCATTCAATCAAAATTCATGCAAATTTAGCTGAGAAATGCTTTTGAATTACAATGCAAACACAGAAAACTTTGTGATCCGAAAAAGAAAACATAATGGAACCCAAAACACACACACATTGGCTTTTCTCTTCGATTTTTCAAAAAGTCACATGACTTACCTCTTTTTTCCAACCTGTGAAGTGGGTTATGCCTCCGAAAGTGAGTAATTGAACGAAAGCTCCGGTTACCATTCCACAAGCCCTGACAATTCGTTAAACATCTGCTAAACAAGCGCAGCAGTTGATGTGGGCGAATGCGACTCTCGACTCACGGGTTAGAGAACCGCATTTCCATGCGAAAGTCACCCCACGAAATTTCATCATAAAAAGCTCACAATTTTAAGAACAAACCTTTCCCATGAAATGGGCTACAAAAGCTAGAAGACAGCCCATTGGCATACAAACAACATAACATGAACCTAGATTGATCCAAGCTCCCACCTTTTGCCATCCAGCGCCTCTGGCAACCCTTGCAAAAAATAAGAAATCATAAGAACCTTCAATTCACGTTAGATAATCGAGATCTGTAGTACTACATAGATTCTTCTAGTAAGCTCCCAATAGCTGAAAGAACTGTAGAGCATCAAATGTTGTTGAGGCTGCTACGAAACGAACAACACGTGTCACGATGCTATATATTCCACCACCTCCATTCATCACTGTAACAGTCCCCATGACTTACGAACAAGGAGCAATATGATTGCTACGGTGAGTACCTCTGTTAATACCAGAGACAATGCAGCATTTATAGTTGCATGGGCTACTCGTGACAGACCTGCTCCAAGTCCATTTGAAACCCTTGTGCTGAGACAATGTCTTGAAAATCAAGGATGCTCAATCGTCCTAAGCAAACACAGAGTCCTCCACATACACTGCTTAAATACAATTAGGAGTTGCCCTTGAAAATATTTGAAAATGCAGCAAGACTAGTACAGAAGCAAGAGAAAACTATCGCACACTCTAAACCCATCGAAAACATGTAGATTAGAGATTCCGTGTTGACGCTGGTAGAAATAGACTGTCGAATGCAATACAAATCCTGCAGACATGACGTCTTAAGAGTAAGGCATACAAGATGATGAAAATGGTAAAGAAATTTAGGGAAACATGCACATGCATTTACATTTATTTGTGTGTGCATCGTGGAGTTTTTGTTTTCTAAGTCACAATGCCAGGAAGAGGTCTCCCAAGAGCTTATTTCTGTAGAGAATAGAGCAACATTGAAAAAATTGTAGAAATGGTTGGACCTTACAAAACTCAAGTTCCTCAACCAAGGATACTAAATCAAAGTTCCTCAACCAAGGATACTAAATCATAAGAGTCCGGATCTTGTTCAGGTGGCGGTGAAACACGTACTGGCTATGAAAACTAGGCAAGAATTGAAAAAGACTTTTCATTGGCTGAATGGAACGCAGGGACATCAAACGTAGCTTCGACCAACAAATGAACAACACAAGATCTTTAGAAGATTGACGATCCATTACAAGCATTAAATCATTGTAGCGATGGGATTGCTAGCTTGAAAAACTACTCCAAGTCTCGCATGCAAAGAAGCTCTACTTTTCTCGCAGTTTACGTGAAAATCATACATAGAGAGCAAGAAGTTTAACGTCATACTTGGAAGTTCAAGCGAGAAAAAATGAGCTACATGTTCAACAAAAAAGGAGACGTGTGTACGCCATATGTTTCACATTACCTTCATTTTGATTTTGGACTTTTTTCGAGATCTCACTAAAAGTTGGAAGCCTTCTCACGAGCTAGTACTTGTGAAATGACTACAACTAACTCTTGCTCTTTATTTATTCCAAGCCCTTTCAAAAAACAATCTTCCCACTCGTCCTTCCCTCTCTTTCACGCTAAATTTTTAAAATCTAAAAATTTCTACCCCCTTGGATTAAAACACTAGGCAGGAAAGTCGTTAGTTTGTTTGAGCAAAGCATAGCCTAAGGGGACTTGTAACTTTGAATGCCCCCTCTCACTCTTCTTTGCATCTTGCCTCTGGGCCACCCCCCTCCTCGTCCTCCAACAGACTACAACACTTACGATCTCCCCCCTCGCTCCCTCCTTCACCCCTTCAATGCCCCTCATCTCCTTCCTCGTCCTCCAACACCTATAGCCCCCCCCCTCCCACTGCACCTACACCCTCCCCCCTCCCATTGTGCCTTCCCCCCTCGTCCTCCAACAAGCTTCCCCCTCCTCCACCCCATCAATCCCCTCAACTCCTCCATCATCCTCTAACACCTACAGCCTCCCCCTTTCCACTGTGCCTCCCCCCCTCGTCCTCCCACAAGCTCCCCGCTCCTCCACCCTGTCGGTGCTCCCTCAACTCCTCCCCCATCCTCCAACATCTACAGCCCTGCCCCTCCCCCGATGTGCCTACACCCTCCCACTGCACCTCCCTCGTTATCACCAACTACATCATGTACTAAAACATGAGGCAACATTCAAGTAAAGTCATGCATCGTCGATTTTGGAAAGGGGGGGTCCCTCAAAGGCAGTGGAGCTGAAGGGTGGTGTCAAAGGGTGGTTTAGAAATAGCTTGTCAAAGGATTAATCTAGTAATTAGATTAATTAATAAATAAAATTAATTAACCTAATTGAAATTTCATTTAATTGATCTAATTAATTAATGAAATTAATTAATAAATTATTAGATTAAGTTTTGTAATCTAATTAGATTATTTAGATTAAATAAACATTGATTACATTAATTAAGTAGAAATTAAAATTAATTAGATTAATTAAGATTAATTGATAAATTAAGTAATTATATTAACAGTTTAACAAAGCGATGACCTCCTCTAGCGATGGTAGAGAAGATAGGCTTGCTTCCACCCCCAAAGCTTCCCCGTTTGAAGCGGCCAAAGATAGTGATTCCACTAGTAGAGCTCTAGGTCCCCCGGGACAAGACCTAATCATGAGACAGACACTTGGGGGAGCAGGATGTAGACATGCAAGAGATGTCATGAGACAAGATGATGGATCTATTCAACTACCAGGTTTCACCTTACACTGGGATGAAAAGGACATGCAAAGATTACAGAAAGGCACAGCTGAGAAGGGCCTCAGGAGATTGCTGGTAGACTTTATATCCTCACCAGATAGTTTTTCACTCTTCCAATAGGATGCGAACATATTACAAAATGTGGAAGAGGTTTCATTTGCAGCCCAAACTCAAAAACATCCTTCTCATGGAGCCCCCCCCCCAACATACAATACAACAGAGCAAGAAAGGGCAAGCCCTGCCAGAGATGCAGAGAGGACCTATGTGGCTGCCATCCAAGGAGGTGGCCGAAGCTTCCTTAAAGCCCTTGCAACCTCGAAACAATCAGCATGGGAAAAAATCTCAACCGAGAGCAAGAAATATCTTCCACTATCCTCCCTCCAACACCTCCGCCGCTGCAGAAGGAGTCGGAGATCTTGAAAAGGCTCGAGCAGATAGTAGCTCTTTTAAAGGTAAACCCCCTACAGTAAAGGTACATAATGGTATTCTAAATGAAATGATGAACTGGCTCTATTCTTGTGTGTTGGTAGGATACATTCATGGGTCCCAACCAATTGCATTGTTCATCGAAGGGTGGGTTAGAAATTTTTGGTCTCATAAAGGTCTGAATGTTACTAGTGTTCGCTTCCTCAGGAGAACGGATATATTGTTTTCCTATTTGAAAAGCCAGAAATGTCCTTAGAGGTGGTTCAGAAGGGTTCATGGATGACTAGAAGCCAATCCCTATCTATTCAGATGTGGGATCCTTCCTTTAGTCCCGACTTACCACCGCCCTCCAAAGCCCCAATCTAGGTAGAATTCCTTGATCTGCCTCTTTCCCTCTTCTCGCAAGTAGAGGCCTTCTGTTCTCTACTAGGTTAGTTCTTGGCTTTGGAAACGGAAAGGCTCATAATCTCGAGAGGTAACCCTCAAGCATGTGTCCTGATGGATCTAGCACGACAGACCCACCTTATGCCATTTGAGTTCTAGATGGTGATGGAGCAGAAATGAGAGTCAGAAAGTCTTTTACAAGAATATTCCCAACTCCTACTTTCTGTGTGGCTTGGGTGGACACTTAATCAAAGACTGTCCATCCATGAACCACCATAGAAAAGAAAGTATAGAGGCACCAAGCCCCCCCTCCCTGAATGTGTAAGCTGCAGGAGAAGAAGCTCCTTTAGCAGAACCCAAAACCAAGACTCATTGAAAGGAGAATGTCTGGTGGAGGGATGTCTGAAAAGGAAACCAAGTAGACATGAGTGCGACCCCTGAGGAAAAGGTAATAGAAAGCTCAGAGGAAGAAGAGTTCGTAGAGTACACTCGGGATTTTGAGGCTCAATTAGAACGAGTTGGACAGTGCACGCGAGAGAGAGAGAGAGAGAGAGAGAGAGAGAGAGAGAGGCTCCTTTTGGCACATGCATCTATTATGCCTTTCCACCGTTGCCACACGAGTAGCATTGAATGTCTCATAGTGTCCACATTAAATGGAAAAACATATGGTGAATGAATTCCTTGTCTTGAGGTCTAGGATCAAAATCCTAGGGCACCAACTCAATATGTATTATGTTACTACCGTCGTCCAAAATCTAGGGCATGGGGGGCAAGGTCCATATAGAATATGCATGAATTTCCTTTAAAATTTTCAAGGATGCAAGGGAAAAATATAAAAATCTCGTCCCCCCTCCCACAAAATTGAAAAATATGCAAGATTTAAAGATTTGTACACATTTTTCATAATATGTGAGGCCCAAGGGGGGGGGTCTTTTGGATGAGGGGGGGGGGGAACAAAAAATACACTAAAATATGAAAACCCATGTCCTTTCAAATTAATGTAAAATTTTCATGTGCTACCTAAATTTCAAGATGTAAAGACATATGTGAAGCTCTTTTGGAGTAGAATACAATCATGCTAGTTTGACTAATTTCTACTCATGGCACATTTTTAAGGTAGGACTTACAAGGTCAGTCCATGATCCTAGTAGAGGTCTTGAGACACTTACCAATCATCGTGAGGATACGACGTATATTCAAATGCAAGTCTATAGAAGAGTTAATAGCATGGCATGCCACATATTGGTCTGCTAATGATACTTTTTGGATTCCTTTGGATTTTGCTACTTGGAAGCACATAGATAACATGTGGCCAGACCTTATAGTGGAGCCACATAACTAACATCATGGGCTTCCGATGAATGGTGTGAATCCTTTTGGGTTACACTCAACGTCTTGGTCAATATGGTGGTCAATTACAACATCCCACCATGGATGACAATAAAAAAGGGATGCCTCACGCTTTCCCTCCTCATCCTAAGAAAGTACAAGGCAAATAATATGCATGTGTACATATGGCATTAGGTAAGAAGGGAACTCATTTTGGTGCCCTCTAAAAAATTCACTATTTACCTATTTTTGTTGCACTTAAAATATGGGAAATGCCATAAAATACGGATACTTACTACAAAATGTCACTCTAGTATGCAGGCTTCACTTTAAATGCATATATAAGATCCTTGATTTTTTGCATAAATTTTGGTGATTCTAACATTGCCAGCACGTCCGAGAAGCGGGGTTAAAACCCCCAAATCGACCCTTTTACTATGATGCCAAATCTTTCTAGCTTCTTTTAAATCATGAGGGTTTAGGGGTGGTAGCAAGCTAAGGGTGTCCACTTCCGGACCACTTTTGGGTGAGTGTGACACCCGCTCGAGTGAAAATACAAAGGTTTTGCTTCGGTCTCCAATACCTCGATCGAGGTATAAGCTCCAATGAAAATCACACACGAGCACAACCGAGCCAAGCCAATACCTCGATCGAGGTACTGGGCTTTTTCACCGGACCGAGCCTCTACCTCGATCGAGGCTTGCTGGCAAGCCACCTATACATGCCACATCTACCTCGTTCGAGGTATCGTGGCAATCCAGCTCAACCTCGATCGAGGTCAGGTGGCATGTTCAGCATACCTCGATCGAAGTATGTGCCATCCGACAGGGCAGCCAACAGGGCGGATGACATACCTCGATCGAGGTATGCTGGACACATGACTTGGCATCCCGCTTCTGCCAACATACCACGATCGAGGTATTGTGGCATGTCAAAACCTCCATCGACGTGGATGTACCGAGATGTATGGGCATGTCACAATACCTCGATCGAGGTATTGTGGCATGGCAATACCTCGATCGAGGTAGATGTACCGAGATGTATGGGCATGTCAAGAATACCTCGATCGAGGTATCGTGGCATGCCAATACCTCGATCGAGGTAGATGTGCCGAGATGTATGGGCATGTCAAGAATACCTCGATCGAGGTAGCTAAACCCTAATTTTTCTTATAAAAGGAGAGCGACCCCCCTCATTCCGCATACCTCGATCGAGCTCTTCCTCATCCACCGATTTCGGATTTGCGGGACTTCGACGGAATTGCGCGAGCGACGGAGAGCCACCAACGGACATCGACGGAGATGGACGGAGCCGGAGCGGGAGAGTCCAGGTAGGGTTTTTTTTTATGTAGCATTTTCTTTTTGGTAGAATTTGATTAAATTTTAGTTTATAAGAAAAATTACAAAATGCATTTTAATGTTTTTTTGAAATTTATGAATTATGAGATTTTTTATTTAAAATGTGAAAATGAATTTTTTTTTAAAAAATAGAGCTATTTTTAGTAAATAAAAAAACGTTCATATTAATAATTATAAAATATTTATAAATTTGAAATGCATTTGTAATTTTTTTTTAAAAATTTTTAAATTACGACATTTATAATTTAAAATGTGAAAATTTTAAATTTAAAAAACGTTTAATGAGGCATTTTTTATTAAAAATGTGAAAATGTTCAATATTTCTGTTTTTTTTATGTAGCATTTTCTTTTTAGTAGAATTTAATTAAATTTTAGGTTAAAAGAAAAATTATAAAAAATTTCTAAATTTCAAATGCATTTTAATGTTTTTTTTAAATTTATGAATTACGACATTTTTTATTTAAAATGAGAAAATGAATTTTTTTTTTAAAATAGAGCTATTTTTAGTAAATAAAAAAACGTTCATATTAATAATCATAAAATATTTATAAATTTGAAATGCATTTATAATTTTTTTTAAAATTTTTGAATTACGACATTTATAATTTAAAATGTGAAAATTTTAAATTTAAAAAACGTTTAATGAGGCATTTTTTATTCAAAATGTGAAAATGTTGTATATTTCTGTTTTTTTTATGTAGCATTTTCTTTTTGGTAGAATTTAATTAAATTTATGTTTATAAGGAAAATTTTAAAAATTTTCTAAATTTCAAATGCATTTTAATGTTTTTTTGAAATTTATAAATTATGACATTTTTTATTCAAAATGTGAAAATGAATTTTTTTTTTTTAAATAGAGCTATTTTTATTAAATAAAAAAACGTTCATAGGAATAATTATAAAGTATTTATAAATTTGAAATGCATTTGTAAAAATTTTTTTTTTTTTGAATTACGACATTTATAATTTAAAATGTGAAAATTTTAAATTTAAAAAACGTTTAATGAGGCATTTTTTATTCAAAATGTGAAAATGTAAAAATTAGGTTTTTAAAAATCATCTTTGGAAAAAAAGAGATTAAAGTTATTTTTTTAAATTAGAGCTATTTTTATTGAAATAAAAAACGTTTAAATCTTAGTTTATAGGAATAATTCTAAAATATTAATAAAATTGAAATGCATTTGAAAGTTTTTTTAAATGATTTTTGGAATTACATAATTTAAAATGAGAAAATGTAAATATTTTGTTTTTAAAATCATCTTTAAAAAAAAAGAGATTAAAGTTTAAATTAGTGCTATTTTTATTAATATAAAGAAACGTTTAAATTTTAGTTTATAGGAATAATTATAAAATATTTTTAAATCTGAAATGCATTTTAAAGTTTTTTTAATTATTTTTGAAATTATTTTTAGTCTTCAAAACCATCTTTTAAAAAATCGTCGTTTATGTGGAATATTATAGATTATATAGTTGGTTAAGAGTTGTTTCATAATTTAGGTAGAGTAAGTAGGCTGTATAAAACACCACATGGGCATTATCCCTAAAACACCACACCACATGGGCAAAGACCCCAACACTAGAGTGGTTAGATGCATAAGCATATGGCTAATTGGATCTTGTAAATGCACCAGCGCATCGAAAACACATACGTAATTTATGATTGTCCAAAGGTCTCCTCTCTCCCCAAGCATGGGAACCAAGTGATGATCTATAGGAATGGCCACTAGTTGAGGTGGATTGCCCAACCAAAATAGATAATATTGAAAAGGCTTAATTATTTTCTCAAAGTTCTCGCTTTAAAAGGTCTGTAGTGTGAACCCGCTCTCTTTTTTAATGTGTAGACCGAGAAATACTAGATGCGCCTTGCTTGTGTATCGTTCAAAGTAATGTATTAGGTATCCTTCTATCTCCTCCATATCTATTGCAAACCCAAGGCAGTAAAGCATTCAAAGAAGGTCTTATTAACCAAACCTCTCCACTATCTGTCCTTAGTATAGGGGCCATAAGTGGACAATGTGGTCCTTACACCACATGTGGAAAAGTTTCATATTGGATAAAAAGTGAAAAAAGGGAAACATATAAGGAAAAAATATTTGAGACATCTAAGTTTAAAAATGCAACAACTAGAGTGAAAAAATTCTAATCAAAATTAAGAATTATTAATAATATTGATTAATATTGAGCCACACATTTGGCCCATCTACCGGTAGGTGCATAGGATCTACCTCATCAAGGAGTACGTACAAATAGTTTTCATTACGTAAATAGATTATAAGTCATATTGAATAGAATATTATTTTCATTACCCAAATAGAATATTAATTTCCATGTGTTTTTTTTGTGCATGCGCCAGCCACAGCGCACAGGTTCTAGCACCACTATTCGTATGCAGATAGAGATGCTGAGAGCTGAGATGAGGGCACTGCAGGATGCTAGGGCACCCCCTCACTTGGTTGCGAGCCTGGATTCAGTTATTGAGGCTCTGAGTCGATTGGACACAGTTGAGGACGTTGTGGATAGCTTTCAGGCACAGGCTGAGGCGGAGATCACTGGTGGTGACTTGGATTGGAGAGCCATTCGACAGTTGTTTGAGCGTGAGTCACATCACAGGGAGGCCTTGGAGGATATGTTTTGGGATGGTCACACCGAGGCGATGCGACCACGATCAGGGCTCCCCTTGCATATTTTACGTTGTAGGCACCCCATCATAGCAGCACACATTTATCCGAGATATCTCGCTGCGAATGGTGGTCGATTGCCTCACAACCGCCAGATAGCCAGGTCGTTTGCCATGCAGCTTTACGCTGAGTTTGTGCTTGGTCATCAGGTGGACTACCTTAGTACTCATCTAGGATCAGGAGCGGGAGGTGGTAGGATGGGGCGTCAGGAGCATCAGATTGCAGGTGTCGGCGTCGACGCGAGGCACCAGAGTTGCACACCATCCCTGCACCGGCATTGCGAGCGGTGGGAGGACAGATTAGGGGGGATGTTCATTCAGTAGCATCATCCTTGCAGCACATGGTCTCTGCCCTATCGAGATCTATTGCGATTCCACCTCCCCCACCTCAATCATCGATGGAGCATCCCACATCTACACCACCTCCCACATCTACAGCGCCTCAGCACGAGTTGGAGGCTCGAGACACACGGATTAGAGTTGGAGGCATTGTTGGCCGAGTCTAGGGACGAGGTTAGTTATTTTGATTATGTTAGTTTATTTTTTTGTAGCGTGTTTTGAACTGAAGTTTTTTTGTTAATTCTCACCATGTACGCGACATGTTTGCATTGTAGGCACATCTATTGTGTCAGGAGATGGAGTCTCGCGTACGACTATTGCAGACAAATTTGGAGGAGCAGAGGATTCGGACACGCATAGCATACCATCGCGCAGAGCACTATATTTTGCAGTTGAGGCATATTAGTCGTGATCCATCGCGCCATAGGATCGACCCTAGCGTGGCCCTATACCCTGCTCCTCCTGTAGATGTGCCGACTAGGACACCCATAGACGCAGCAGTCATAGCGAGGCTTCCTACTGCCACTTGTGTCCTCTGCCACGAGGAGTTTGACACCGTAGGGTGGTTTGGACTAGGGTACGGCCACATCGCACATCTCCATTGCATGACCCGCCACATGGTGGCACGTTCAGTGTGCCCTGTATGCTTTGCTGACATTGATGTGGCGACATACAGAGGACTGGGCATGGATGATCTATATCCTGGTCATCGTCAGGCTGTTGATCCATTCGCCCGTAAAGTCTTGACAGAGCACTATAGGGAGGAGGCACAGAGAGCGTTGCTGATGCAGGAGGGTGCTGATACATTGGTGGTTGCATCATGCGTTCCACGACACTTTTCGTATGGTGATTTCATGCCAGGTGACGAGGCACGAGCAGAGGAGGCACGCCGGATTGAGCGAGAGGCAGAGCTGCAGACATCATTGTAGCAGTGGGTGGAGCAGCAGCTAGGGCGGGGCCGAGACCAGCGTCTTTCACATGTAGAGACGATTACTCGTGCTGGATTTGAGGCACGAGTATTCGCCGATGCACGGCTATGGGAGCTGAGACGTGCGTACATAGAGGAGGCGAGGGAGGCAGAGATGGCAGCAGTGGCACGTGCAGCATGCCCTCCTCTTCATCACAGGATGAGGCTGGCCCATCTCATGCAAGTGATGAGGCTGGCCCATCTGAGCCGGCTTTGCCTGAGGGCACACAGCGGGGACGGTTGGGCAGCGGGTCATACAGGAGCCACGTCAGCGTTCCACTAGAGGATCATATGTAGAGTTATCAGATTCGGATTCAGATTGATTGTTTAGGCTTCACACGTTTCTTGTATAGGGATGCACTTTTGCAGCATGATGATGATGATGTACAGATTCATTTTGGTACTTTCATGATATTGTTCCCACTTTTATGATGTATGAGCATTTTCGTACTTTCATGATGTTCTTCACACTTTGTTTATCTCAGTTTATCTCAGTTTATAGTTTGTTTAATACATAAGGTATTTAAAAAAGAATGCTCTGTGAAGTAATTGTAAACATTAAGCATTGAAAAAGTGTTCAAGTTCCAACTTTATCATTTTGAATATCATATTGAATTTCATATATATCAATGCTTGCAATTATTACACTAAACCTAAGAGCCGTGCGAAGTTTCATCCCCATGTGCGTATTTAAAATTAAGAGTATGATTTTGAATTTCAAATATCTCAATTCACACATCTAATACATAATGTATTTTAAAAATAATGCTATGTGTCGTAATTGTAAACATTAAGCATTGAAAAGGTGCTTGCAAAAATGCATGCACTTCGATGTTATACTTCACCCAATCCGTATCATGCACAATCTTCTTTACTACATGTGAGATTTTGGATGTCTCAAATGATAGCAACATGGGGAACTGGGTTGGGATTTTTGAAAGACCATCATGGAGGAGGGATTCCATTTAGAATCTATTTGAAAAAAAAGAACCAAATACACACATATAAAACACACATTACAAATCATATCAGGGCACTCATTTAAGATATGTTAAAGAATTCATGGTACAAACAAGCTACATTCACATTCACTTCTATTTAACAAGTCATATATATCGCACAAGAATTATATTCCTAAAAAGATAATTCTAGGAAACTTTAATGCATCCACTCTCCTTTATTCCACAATCTGCGTCAATCACATGATGGACAAATTGATGTAATGGGGTGTACCTAGGGGTACAAGGTTTGTATGGGTGTGTGTCTCACCACATGGTGGTTAGTGTGACTAGGTTTGGTTGTAGAAGGTTCCATTAGCTGTGATTGATAGATTCATGGGCTTGATTGAGAAATCAGTGGAGTGATTTATGGATCTAGATGCTCTATTGAGCTCACATGTGATGTCACTCTTGGATGTAAAGTGTGCCTATATATGCAGGATATCTCTCATGAATAAAATCCTCCATTTTGCTTCATCTTTTGAACACTTCTTTTTACTCCAACATGTGGCATTAGAGCTATGTTCACCCTCCTTGAGCCCTCTTTGAGTGCCATGTCATCATCTTCTTCACAATGAAGGATTTCTCCCCTCTCTTCCCACGTTTTATCTTTAAGCTTGTTCTCCTCCATCTCTCAGCCATTTCACACAACCTCTGAGCCTAAGATTCCTTGTGATGGGGCAAATCCTTGGCTAGGAGGAAAGTGCTTGAGTCATGCCGGTGCCAACACGAATACAGTGCACCGAAGTTTCACATAATTGTGCTTGCTGGAGCCACCATTCATCAAATGCTCAGAGCTAAAGTTAGGCAACCTTATGAGCTAGTTGTTGATGAAGTTTGAAGCAAATGCTCTAGTAACTAAGACGTGGTGATGAAAAGCCCACTCAGCATTTGAGCTAGTAGGGTTTAGTCGTGCTAGTAGGGATTGCTTCTACGTGGCGCAAACCAAATCAGTTGCAGACCAAATCTTGCGTGGATGTACGTCTAGGGTAGCCTAAGAGGCGTGTGAAGTTTCGTCCCCAACAGGGTTTAGGATTTAGGGTTCAGGGTTTAGGGTTTAGGGTTTAGTCGTGCTAGTAGGGATTGCTTCTACGTGGCGCAAACCAAATCAGTTGGAGACCAAATCTTGCGTGGATGTACGTCTAGGGTAGCCTAAGAGGCATGTGAAGTTTCCTCCCCAACAGGGTTTAGGATTTAGGGTCCAGGGTTTAGGGTTTAGGGTTTAGGGTTTAGGGTTTAGTCGTGCTAGTAGGGATTGCTTCTACGTGGCGCAAACCAAATCAGTTGGAGACCAAATCTTGCGTGGATGTACGTCTAGGGTAGCCTAAGAGGCGTGTGAAGTTTCGTCCCCAATAGGGTTTAGGATTTAGGGTCCAGGGTTTAGGGTTTAGGGTTTAGTCGTGCTAATAGGGATTGCTTCTACGTGGCGCAAACCAAATCAGTTGGAGACCAAATCTTGCGTGGATGTACGTCTAGGGTAGCCTAAGAGGCGTGTGAAGTTTCGTCCCCAACAGGGTTTAGGATTTAGGGTTCAGGGTTTAGGGTTTAGGGTTTAGGGTTTAGTCGTGCTAGTAGGGATTGCTTCTATGTGGCGCAAACCAAATCAGTTGGAGACCAAATATTGCGTCGATGTACGTCTAGGGTATCCTAAGAGGCGTGTGAAGTTTCGTCCCCAATAGGATTTAGGATTTAGGGTCCAGGGTTTAGGGTTTAGGGTTTAGTCGTGCTAGTAGGGATTGCTTCTACGTGGCGCAAACCAAATCAGTTGGAGACCAAATCTTGCGTGGATGTACGTCTAGGGTAGCCTAAGAGGCGTGTGAAGTTTCGTCCCCAATAGGGTTTAGGATTTAGGGTCCAGGGTTTAGGGTTTAGGGTTTAGGGTTTAGTCGTGCTAGTAGGGATTGCTTCTACGTGGCGCAAACCAAATCAGTTGGAGACCAAATCTTGCGTGGATGTACGGCTAGGGTAGCCTAAGAGGCGTGTGAAGTTTCGTCCCCAACAGGGTTTAGGATTTAGGGTCCAGGGTTTAGGGTTTAGGGTTTAGGGTTTAGTCGTGCTAGTAGGGATTGCTTCTACGTGGCGCAAACCAAATCAGTTGGAGACCAAATCTTGCGTGGATGTACGTATAGGGTAGCCTAAGATGCGTGTGAAGTTTCGTGCCCAACAGGGTTTAGGATTTAGGGTTCAGGGTTTAGGGTTTAGGGTTTAGTCGTGCTAGTAGGGATTGTAAAAATGTATGCATTTGTCCTTCCACGTGGCGCATACCAAATCAGTTGGAGACCAAATCTTGCGTGGATGTACGTCTAGGGTAGCCTAAGAGGCGTGTGAAGTTTCGTCCCCAACAGATAAGTCCACGTGCGTATTTCATTATTACGTTCGCCATTTTTCATACGTAGTCGTGCTAGTAGGGATTGTAAAAATGTACGCAACTGTCCTTCCATGTGGCGCATACCAAATCAGTTGGGCACCAAATCTTGCGTGGATGTACGTCTATGGTAGCCTAAGAGTTGTGCGAAGTTTCATTCCCAACAGATAAGTCCACACGCGTATTTCGTTAGTACATGCGCCATAGCTCATACGTAGTCGTGCTAGTAGGGATTGTAAAAATGTACACAGCTGTCCTTCCATGTGGTGCATACCAAATCAGTTGGGCACCAAATCTTGTGTGGATGTACATCTACGGTAGCCTAAGAGTCGTGCAAAGTTTCATTCCCAACAGATAAGTCCACATTTGGTTAGTACGTGTGCCATTTTTCACATGTAGTCGTGCTAGTAGGGATTGTAAAAATGTACGCATTATACCTTCCACGTGGCGCATACCAAATAAGTTGGAGACCAAATCTTGCGTGGATGTATGTCTAGGGTGGCCTAAGAGTTGTGCGAAGTTTCATTCCCAACAGATAAGTCCACATGCGTATTTCGTTAGTACATGCGCCATAGCCCATACGTAGTCGTGCTAGTAGGGATTGTAAAAATGTACACAGCTGTCCTTCCATGTGGCGCATACCAAATCAGTTGGGCACCAAATCTTGCGTGGATGTACGTCTACGGTAGCCTAAGAGCCGTGCAAAGTTTAATCTCCAACAGATAAGTCCACATGCATATTTGGTTAGTACGTGCGCCATTTTTCACACATAGTCGTGCTAGTAGGGATTGTAAAAATGTACGCATTATACCTTCCACGTGGCACATACCAAATAAGTTGGAGACCAAATCTTGCGTGGATGTATGTCTAGGGTGGCCTAAGAGTCGTGCGAAGTTTCATTCCCAACAAATAAGTCCACACGCGCATTTCGTTAGTACATGCACCATAGCTCATACGTAGTCACGAGTGCTAGTAGGGATTGTAAAAATGTACGCATTGTACCTTCCACGTGGCGCATACCAAATCAATTCAAACCAAATCTCGCGTGGATGTATGTCTAGGGTGGCCTAAGAGTCGTGCGAAGTTTCATCCCCAACAAGCAAGTCCACACGCGTATTTCATTAGTACGTGCGCGAATTTTCTTAGTCACGTTTTTAAAATGTCCTAAAGCACAAAACAAATTACAACATTACTACTAATAAACAATTTTTTGTATTAGAAACACAACAAATCCCATTGAGAAGACATCGGACATCATGTAAAAAATAGAATCTAATACAATGATGTGTATGAACGTGTATACAGCCATCATAGTGAAATACAAAATATGAGTCCATGAAAATTACAATGGTACGGTCACACAGTGAGCCTATACATATCGAATACAAAAAAGTGTAATCAACTAGTGATACCCAATAAAAATCAATCTGATCAACTGATGATCCCAAAAAATATGATATGTAATGTGCTACTCCTCAGGATCAGCTCTCATGCCAATAGTTGCAAGTATGCTCTCGTGATCCGCCACTGCAAGGCGCCATCGTGGAGTGGACGTCGCCTAGCGAGTGCGAACACGACTCAAAGTAATCTTGATCCCAACAACAAGATGAGAATACATGTATGCCTCCTGATCCGCCATGTACTCCTGGAACTCAATATAGCGACCACGCCTCTGTATCTGCTAAAAATAGTGGCCACCTACGATCATGCTGTGAGCATTGAAGTGCATCCCATGCCCATCCACTGTATCCTCATTCAGCACACTCTTCAGCATAGAGCATCGCAACAAGTAATAATCCACACCCTCCTCATTGCCCTCCGAAGCAATAACCGCGAAGATATCACCAATATGCAAAATATATGTAAGCTGGTCATAATCTCTAGAGGAACTGAATCCCGCATCCTGATCATCATGTATCTCGTCCCAAGGCTGGAAGGGAGAAAGCACTCGCCGTACCCATGGATCGGCCCATGGTATCATGGAGCACCCTCCCCAATCATCATCAATGCATGCAGAGCAAAAACATGCAAACCGTCGAGAAAAGATCGCGGGGTGAGACTCACCTACGCTCCTGATGGAATGGAAATCAAGAGTGCCAGGCACAGAACGACAATCAAAAGGCCTCGACCGATCAAGACTCCCAATGTCCACGCACCAAAAATACCGGCTCACCACCCTATCGTCACGCGACTGAAACGAGGACGTAGCACTAGTGGATAAGTGCTGGCTGCACCACCGCACCACATCATGTGCATCCTTGAAGCGATCGGCACTGTGACGCAACTGGTATCGATGCAAAGCATGCTTCACGCAAGCACCTGCACCATCGTGCTCTCCCTAACCGTGCCCTGTCTCGAAGTAGCTCCATGTAATCGGAATGCCAGTCTTACGGTGTTGAGATATCGAGCTCCACTCGCGATATGACAGGGTGACTGTTGTGCATTTATGTCACCGACTTGTTAGCTGGAGATGCGGTTGGTACACCGCCCACGAATAATAGCTGGATGACAGCTATCCTTATCTACACTAGTTCGTGGCTCAGTTAGTATGCCACCTTAGTTATTTGAGTTTGGTTTGAGACCCAAATATAGGGTTCTTCTATTTCTTTGTATTAGAGTTCTTTTGGCTTTCACAACTAAGAAGAGGAAAACTGTTTTCAGCCTCCACCTTTGTGTGTATTCCCCCATTGTGAATGTGAGAAAGCCTCAAGTGAGACTCCTTCCCTCTCTCCCACTATCTTCACATGGTATCAGAGCCTTGTTCGTGGTAAGGAGCTCAAGAAAGCAAGCCAAGTTCGTGGTGTCCTGGTAAGAGGACCAGTGTTGCTTTCCTATTTCGAGTTTGGGAGCAAATCTCTGCAGGTAGCATAGCCAGAAGTGCAGGAGTGCACTGTTTTAGATTGAGACGCCCTTCGCGGTGTGGCGAGAGCGCAGTATATACTGTTTCAGGGCCCGTTTTGGAGGCGGAAGTTCTACACAGGCACTCAGAAAAAGGCCCTGTTTTTGCTGTGCGACCACTACTCGGCTAGTCGGTGAAAAGTTGCCGTAGAAATTGCATCATATGCCTGTGTGCAAAGATTTTGGGAGTTGCAGATTCATGCTTGTTGCCTGTTCATGCAAAATCGTCACTAGGAAGTGACTGTGTGGTAAAATACCACTTTCGTCAGTTTTGCAGATCTGCCCGTGTGAGGCAAAAGCTGTGTTTTTGCAGTGACAGAATATTTTGCAGTGTTCTGTAATGGCATCTGATTCTCTTTCACAGATTGTCACTGAAAAGCTTGACAAGAACAACTTCCAGGCATGGAAGTTTAGAATGACAAATTTCTTGATGGGAAAAGGCTATTGGGAATTCATTACAGGAAATGAAGAAGAACCTGTTCTTCCTAATGTTCCCAGTCAACAGGAAATGCAGGCATTCAAAGGATGGCATGAGAGAGCCAGGAAAGTTATGTACTGGCTGTCTATCAGTATTTCGGACTCCATGATTGTACATATTCAGGATGCAAGTACGCCAAAGGTGGCATGGGATACTTTGGCTAAAATGTACAGCACAAATACGCAGGCCAGGAAAATGCAGCTCAAGCAGGAACTACACAATGTGCAGAGAGAAAATATGAGCATCAATGACTACCACATGAAGGTGAAGAAAATTGCGGATGCACTTGCTTCCATTGGGTCGCCAGTGGATGATGACGATTTAGTTTCTGTGACCTTGAATGGTCTAGGAAAAGATTATGCACAGTTCCGGACATCCATTGCCGTCCGTGAAAAATTTCCTGATTTTGAGGAGTTGATTGCTCTTCTAATTTCTGAAGAGCAGAGAAATGGTGGTGCATCTTCTTCAGCAGGAACTTCAAAAGAAACTATCTTCTACTCAAATGCTGGCAGAGGTAGAGGCAGAGGTAGAGGAGGCCGATCTGCAGGCCATGGTAGAAATCAGAATATGCAGCAAATGCAAGAAAACCAGTCCTATGCAGGAGGACGTGGTAACTCTAGAGGCAGGGGGAGCCAAAGAGGCCGTGGTGGATGGCAGAGAAGCCAAAATGCAAACAGCAATGTTGAATGCTACTATTGTGGCAAAATGGATCATATGGCTAAGGACTGCTATAAAAAGCAGAATGACATTATGAGTGGAAAATTGCAGCAAGGCAATTATGCATCTTCTAGCAGGCAGGGTGATGACAGAAATGAGCATCTATTTATGGTGCAGCATATGACCAATTCTGTTACAAGTGCAGAAGAACAAAATGATGTGTGGTATGTTGACTCAGGTGCGTCAAACCACATGACAGGTCATGCAGAATGGATGCAAGATGCAAGGAAGATGGAAAAGCCAGGATTTGTGGAGACTGGTGATGATACTGCACATCCTATTGTGCAGATTGGCAAAATTCCTTTGTCTATGCAGGATGGGAAAAAGAAATACTTGTCTGATGTATTTCATGTCCCGAACATCACCAAGAACCTGGTTTCTGTTGGTCAGATGGTTGAGCAGGGCTTGCAGGTCAGATTTAATCCTCATGGATGCTTTGTTGAGGATATGAAAAATAATGGTCGCTTGATAGCAAAAGGAAAGAAGAAGGGCAGGATGTTTACGTTGGATGCGGACATGCCTGAATTGAGTGCAGCAATGTTTGCACATGGGACCGGTGTAGTTGCAGATATTGATATCTGGCACAAACGCATTGGTCATGTTAATATATAGCGACTTAAATCAATGCAAGCCCAAAATATTGTTGCAGGATTGCCTAAATTCAAGGTTGCAGAAATGCACAAGGTTTGTGAAGCCTGTCAATTTGGAAAACAGGCAAGGAAACCTTTTCCTAGGCATGTTCAAGAGAGTAAAAAGCCATTGGAATTAATCCACTCTGATGTGTGGACTACAAAAGCTGCATCTATTGGAGGCTGTCACTATTTTGTCACATTTATTGATGACTTCAGCAGAAAACTGTGGGTGTATTTTATGAAAAAGAAAAGCAAAGTGTTTGGGCACTTCAAAGCTTTCAAAGCTATGGTTGAAAAAGAAACAGGCCTGCAAATAAAATGCCTAAGGTCAGATGGAGGGGGAGAGTACCTCTCAAATGAGTTTGCAAGGTTCTTGCAGGAGCATGGTATAAAGCAGCAATATTCATGCAGTCATACCCCACAGCAAAATGGAATTGCAGAAAGAAAAAACAGGCATATTGGAGAGGTATCTCGGGCTATGCTAAATGAAAAAGATCTACCAGATTATTATTGGGCTGAAGCAGTTGCTACAGCAGTCTATATAATGAACAGGACTCCCACTACAGCAATACATGGCATGACGCCAGAGGAGATGTATACTGGTAGGAAACCAGATATTTCTCATTTGAAGATTTTTGGTTGCATTGCCTATGTCCATGTGCCAGATGAGTTGAGGTCCAAGTTGGATCCAAAAGCTGAGAAGTGCGTCTTTATTGGTTATTCTCTGCAGCAGAAAGGGTATAGATGCTATAACCCTTCTACAGGTAAGTTCACAGTGAGCAGAGATGTTGTTTTTGATGAGATGAGCAGCTGGTATAAACCAGTAAATGTGATGATTGATGTAGATGCACAAAATGGTAATGCTGCACAGAATGCACAGCAGAAATCACAAAATATCAGTGGACCTGGAGTGTCCTCTACCAGTGGTTCACATACTTCGCCATGGACAGGCAGATTGAGATCAGGAGAATCCCCTCAAAGCAATGCAGAGAGTGGTACACAGGTATCATGAAAAGGAAAAGAGAAGGTAGATCAGCCAATGTATGATGTGAATGCAGGTCACTCTTGTGTGGATGGTGAATCCAGTGGCTCAGAATAGAGCATTGATGATGAGTTGGGTATTCCTTCTGTTGTTACACCTGGAGTAAGGAAGACCAGGGATGTTTTGAGAGCACCTGGAAGTGAGCCTATTTTGCGCAGGTCTACCAGGGTTAGGTATCCTATGGATAGGCTGAAATATGATGGATTTACTGCCATTCACTATGCCTATATGGTCAAAGTGATACAGGAACCAGAACCCACTTCTTTTGAGCAAGCCATGGGAAATGAAAAATGGGAGAAAGCCATGGATGAAGAAATGGATGCCTTGGATGCTAATGCTACATGGGAATTGGTGCCTTTGCCTAAAGGCAAGAATGCAATTGGCTGTAAGTGGGTTTATAAGATCAAGCACAATGCAGATGGTTCTGTGAATAGATACAAGGCAAGATTAGTTGTCAAGGGGTATGCACAGACATATGGCATTGATTATGAAGAAACTTTCAGCCCGGTTGCAAGGATGGCAACCGTAAGAGCAGTCATTGCTATGGCTGCATCAAAGGGATGGTCTTTACATCAAATGGATGTAAAGAATGCCTTCTTGCATGGTGATTTGCAAGAAGAGGTCTTTATGGAGCAGCCAGCAGGTTATGTTCATGCTATTCATCCTGAGTTTGTTTGCAGGTTGAAGAAAGCCTTGTATGGCTTGAAGCAAGCACCTAGAGCATGGTCTGACAAGATAGGACAGTATCTTGTCACTATTGGCTTTCAGATTTCCAAGGCAGATTTCTCACTCTATGTGAGAAAAACAGAGAAAGGGATTATGCTGCTTGTCATTTATTTGATGATTTGATCATCACAGGTGATAGTGATGAAGATATCCTTCATGTGAAAATGCTATTGAAGCAGAAGTTTGAGATGAAGGATTTGGGAGAGCTGCGTTATTTCTTGGGCATTGAGGTGATTAGATCACCAAGTGGGATACAGCTCTTGTAGAGGCAGTATGGATTGGACATGTTGTCCAAATATGGGATGACAGGCTGTAAGCCTATTTCAGTTCCTTTGGAGCAGAATGTGAAGCTGAGCGCAGATGCAGGTGAGCTTCTAGAAGACCCTACTATGTACAGACGCATAGTAGGAAGTTTGATTTACATGACTATTACCAGGCCAGATTTGAGCTATGCTGTTGGGTTGGTAAGTCAGTTTATGCAGGCTCCAAGGAAACCGCATTTGGATGCGGCTAGACGCATACTCAGGTATGTGAAGTCCACAGTGCAGTATGGACTATTTTATGAGGCTGGGGTTCAGATACAGTTGCATGGATACACTGATGCTGATTGGGCTGGTAGTGTTTCTGATAGACGATCTACCAGTGGATATATGTTCTCTTTTGGGAGTGCTGCAGTCACTTGGAGCAGCAAGAAACAGCCTACAGTTGCCTTGTCGAGAACAGAGGCTGAGTACAGGGGTGCAGCAATGGCTGCATGTGAGGTAGCTTGGTTGCATAAGCTACTCTATGATATGCATCACTCTACAGATGGGCCAGTTGTCATTTATTGTGACAACATGAGCAGTATACACTTGGCAAAGAACCCAGTCTTTTATGCCAGAAAAAGCACATTGAGGTGCATTATCACTATGTGCGGGAGAAGGTTTTACTAGGTCTTATTGATCTAGTTTATGTCAGCACAGAGGATCAGGTAGCTGACATATTCACGAAAGCATTGGGCACAGAGAAGCTGCGCAAGTTCAGAGACCTGCTTGGTGTGCAGGAATTGGGATTGAGCTCGAGGGGGAGTGTTGAGATATCGAGCTCCACTCGCGATATGCCAGGGTGACTGTTGTGCATTTATGTCACCGACTTGTTAGCTGGAGATGCGGTTGGTACACTGCCCACGAATAATAGCTGGATGACAGCTATCCTTATCTACACTAGTTCGTGGCTCAGTTAGTATGCCACCTTAGTTATTTGAGTTTGGTTTGAGACCCACATATAGGGTTCTTCTATTTCTTTGTATTAGAGTTCTTTTGTCTTTCACAACTAAGAAGAGGAAAACTGTTTTCAGCCTCCACCTTTGTGTGTATTCCCCCATTGTGAATGTGAGAAAGCCTCAAGTGAGACTCCTTCCCTCTCTCCCACTATCTTCACACACGGTGCCATCTGTAGAACCAATAAAACTGTCGAGCGGATTTGAACTGACCACCGCAGCCGTCTGACCAGATCCAGCGCCACTGCCATGTGACAGCATGATCCCTCAAGAAACTATCATGCAAAGTGAAGCAATGCTGCACAAAATGGGCATCATGCGATCGATCATCACTAATGTAGAAGTGATACTCTCGCACAATGATGCGTGAGTCCATGGTGCTATCAATGCCATCCACATGAGCCTGTGCATGACGATAGCTAATGTGCACAAATATAGCAACCTGCAATATGGCATTGAAAAAAAATATGACTATTGAAATAATTCAATATAATGAGGCGGGGAAAAAATCAATACTCAATCACACGTCACCTGTTCGGAGAAATAATACTCTGATTGGATCTCATGCTGTGGTGCAAAGGTGTAATTCTCCGCAAAGTCCACCACTGAGACAACCACCCCTATAGGAAATGTCCTCAAACATGCACGAAACTGACGATCCTCCCATTTCGCAGTGTGCGAGTGGCGTATGTAGTGGTACAGCTTCCCTCGAAAACAGTCAATGAATACAACACGTGGTGTCTCCTTCCCCACAAGCTGCAACCTCCTCGACTGTGCACCACCATCTAATGTCAAGGTACAGTACTCATACTACTACCAACGAACCATCTGCACATCACAAGTATCTAGTGCAACTCGTGGCACTCTAGCAAAGCCACCACACAAAGTACACGTGCCTTCCACACAATCAAGGGAGTAGAATAAAGCATCACCATCTCGTGTACACAATATCGAATGAATGAAGTCGCGAGGGCTAGTAGGAACCACTCCCCTATGACCATCAAGGGAACGGAATACGTCATACATCAATCCAAAATCCACATGGTAGTGACAACAGCATGTGTCATGCTCCTGAGAGCATCGCACAAACCATGGCCTGCATCGCTCAAATGACCTCTGCCCAATCTTGAACTCCGGGTGCGCCTCTACAAACTGAGTGTACAACTCAGTCTGGGTACACTCCAAAAAACATGCACCATGCTCAATGTACACACCGCGTAACACCCTCTTCCGCAATGCCTTCTTGAACACCGGGGATGCTCTGCAATGCTCCTCCCAAAACTGTTGTATGAAGGACCTAGTGGAATCATCCAACAATCGATCGCTGCGAGGTGCACGACCACTCGAAGCCCAAAGAGCATCAGTCTCACTATCCTCTAGACTCTGCCTCCTAATGATGCCTGCTCGCAATAATGTGCGCGGTGCAATCTGAAGAAGACGTGAAGCGGTACGCACATGGCCTATCATATGAGGTCTACTAATGGCAACCACAATAGCACGACGTGCTGCCAAGGCATCACTGGAGTTCCTATGCTTAATAGAAGCATAGGAACGTCGAACACTGCTAAGGACCTCGCTAGATACAACCCTATCTCTACGTGCACCAAGACCAACAAGCCTCCTACACTCTACCAAGTCAGGGTGATCACAATCAGGGACGTAAGAAGAGAAGACTGCGAAGCTGCCGTGAGGTCACAAAAAAAAGACTGCACAATCTTGCTAGTACGACGACGAATAGTGGACTTCGGCAAGTCACGTCGTGAAGCAACGTCGTGAAGCAACACTGCTGCTGCAAGGTGGGGCAAGGGGATCAATGGGAGATGGTAGGGTGGACGGGGGAAGGGAGGCGCCAAGCGGAGCGGGGGGAGGGGGAGGGGGAGGGGGAGGGGGGAGGGTGGAGGGGGAAGAGGTAGAGGTGGAGGCCAAAATGTAGGTGGCTAGGGGAAGGGCGGAGGCTAGAGGTAGGGGAGCGGATGAGCATGGGGGGACAATGGAGGTGGGGGTAGGGGTGGAGGTGGGATGTAGAGGTAGAGCTGGAGGTGGATCAGTGGTGGCAGCACGAGCTCGAGCTCTAGAGGCTCTCTTGCGCTCACGAGCCTTCCACTTGCGCTCCTCGTCAATGAGATTTGGGGGGGGGTTCCTACATCTTTCACGTCTACTAGCTCTACGGCTTTGAGAACCCATTCTCAATGAAAGTAGGATGGAAGGTGTGACAAAGTGATGAGGAGGCAAGAATGGCTAAGAATGGGTGAAATGAACCAAAACGTGGTGTCTTATAGAGAGCCTCAACTCATCCACTAGATTGCTCTTCATTATTATTGGTGGAGAGGTGCTAAGATTGATACTAATTGGCTAAGTTTTGGTGGAGAGGTCTGCTATGCTGATCATATACCTTGATCAGACCTTATACCTCGATCGAGGTATTCAGTGCATTACGCATGTATGAACCTCGATCGAGGTATCTCTAGGTGTCCTCGGTCACATACCTCGAACGAGGTATTGTATGCGTCACCTAGGTTATATACCTCGATCGAGGTATTGTATGCCTCGCACATCGTCATGTGTATACATGGTCATGACTGTGGCACCATGCATGGTCATGATGTGGTAATATAGTCTCTTCCTGCATGGTCATGATGTGGTACTGGGCCTCTTCGATGACATTGAAAGGTGATGTGGCATGATGAGTTGGCATTCATGAGGTGGTAGATTGACATGGCAAATTGAGGTGGAGGGATTGGTGACGTGGCAAGGTTGAGGAGGCATGCCAAGGTGGCATTGTGTGATCACATGGGTGATGATGTGGAATGATGAGGTGGCACATGTGGCAGCACGTGTGGCAATGTAAGGTGACATGGCAAGGAGTGATGTCACATCTGCTTGATGAGATGGCACCATGTGGTCTAACAACATGGCATGGTTTTGATGACTCAGCCTTCCACATGGGCAGCATGCAGACTCCAAAGGCTTGCCACTAGGGTCGGTGATGCTCCTAGCCTACCTCACCAAGCCTAATACCAAGCCTACCTTGTCTTGGTATTAGGCTTGGGTGGCCCTTTTTCCCCCACAAAAGGGAGATTTAACTGTTGGAGGCCATATCGTACGTTTCCCTTACTCAAATTTAACCAAAATTTTTTCCTCTTATTCATCATGCAGAGGACTAAAAATATTGACATTTTTGAAATGTTTGGTTATGTTTGAGAATTACTAGATTTATTTTTAATATTCTTTATTGATCCTCTGAGGAGTAAAAGTAAAAATTAAACCTCAATCTTCCTAAATCTAACCGTTGGATTTGGGATTTGATGATTCAACCACACACCCTTATGTGCTACTAACCTTCCACCGAATTGGATTCGCTTAATTATTCAAAATACTAAAAAAATGTAATGTGCTACTAAAATGCATGTATTTTATGACTTTATTTATTATAAATAATTATTTATAATTAGATAAATCATTCAAAAAATTACCAATAAATCAAGTTAAGCTCTACATAATGCAAGGAGACCACTTACAAAGTTTCAATAACATTTAATCTAAAATGAGTGAGAAATTTAGAATTTAATATGACACTCTTTGTTCGTGACAAACGTGTGACCACCCTGGAACCATGCCGTGTGACACAAAGAAATTTTTTGTGTGTGCATCGAATTTTCGATCAGACTATACGATTGTGTGCACAATAGCAAGTGTGATGTTGTGTCAGAAGACTTCAAAGACTAGATCCATAGGGAAGTAGGTGAGATTTGCATTTTTGTGTGCTAAAAAGCTTGTTTTTCCACCTCCTAAGGATTGGGGAGTGAACAAAAAGTGGACACCCTTAGCTTGCTACCACCCTTAGGGAGGTTCGGCTGTGTGGCCAAATCTTGCTAGCTTCTTTTTAATCACCAAGGTCTAGGGAGATTTGGCCATGTGGCCAAATCTTGTGGGTGTGGGTAGATTTAAAACCATCAAGGTCTAGGTCTTGTGGGTTACTTTCAAAGCATCAAGGTCTAGGGAGATTTGGCCGTGCAGCCAAATCTTGTATGTTTTGAAAGAAGCCAGGAAGATTTGGCCGCATGGCCAAATTTCTCCATTTAAAATTCAAAATTCAAATCTTAAGATTCAAATTTCAAATTTGAAAATTCAAATTTCAAATTTCAAATTTCAAGATCTGAAAGTGAAATCATATACGAAAGCCCCTACTTTCAAATCACTATTCAAGATTCCTACTTTCAAATCACATAGTACAGTGGTTATTTTCAATCACATTTCATACTTTACAAGACTCTTGCTTTCAATCGTGGTATTTCGAAGATGGAAAGGATGAAGAACATGCAAGAATCAGGTACACTTTTGATTTCTTTTTTTCTTACTTGGATGATTGAGTAGCCATTGTCGTTAATGAGCTTATGCTCTTTGGATTTCAAGCAGGCAGGCGAATCTATTTGTTTCCTCAAAAATCCAGTTCTCTTGTTGCATGCCGTAGTTGATTGAGGTGAATTAAGAGGAGGGTAGACTCAGGTGAATTGAGAGGAGGGTAGATGGAGGTGCAACGAGAGGAGGGTAGCTAGAGGAACGGAGAGAAGGGGGCAGACAGAGGGGGAGAGGAACTGTAGCAATCGCACACAAAGGGAATGGGGAAGAGCAAGCCCAATCTGGGTAGTGAGGCCTTAGTGCACACGGAAGCTGCCCTTTCACAGTATAAGAGTTGTCTTCTTGTTGGTAGACGGATGAGGAGCTGAAAGTAGGGAGAAGTAGAAGATCTTGGGGGAGTAGAAGAGCAAGCTATGCATCCAAACGGTGTCGTGAATCTCGATCCAAATAGCTGCAAGCAGATGAAGGCCGATCCACACATACACATAGTAATTTGCTGAAGCTCTGCTCGTGGAGGGCGAGGAAGATAGGTAGATTGTGATGATCCATGCAGCGATGGGATAGGCACGGGGCTTAACGTGTCCCAGAAGCGAACGGAGAAGACCTGTTGTAGGAGCGAACGGGGAAAGAGCAGAAGAGAGCTTGGAAGAAGACCTATTCAAGGAGTGCACGAGAGAAGAGTGAAAGGGAGTGGTGTTGAGATATCAAGCTCCACTCGTGATATGCCAGGGTGATCATTGTGCATTTATGTCACTAACTTGTTAGCTGTAGATGCGGTTGGTACACTGCCCATGAATAATAGCTGGATGACAGCTATCTTTATGTACTCTAAATAGTGGCTCAGTTAGTATGCCACCTTAGTGAGCTGATTTTGGTTTGAGACCCACATATAGGGTTCACCTATTCTTCTGTACTTAGAGTTCTTTTGGATTTCACAACTAAGAAGAGGAAAATTGTTTTCATGGTATCAAAGCTCGGTTCGTGGTAAGGAGCTCAAGAAAGCAAACCAAGTTAACGGTGTCCTAGTAAGAGGATCAGTGTTGCTTTTCTTTTTTTCGAGTTTGGGAGCAAATCTTTACAGGTAGCATAATCGAAAAGTGCAACAGTGCACTGTCACAGGGAGAGTTTTATTAGCATTTGCCCACTAATCAAGAAATGCTTGTTGTCGCTACTACCACCCACGGAAGAAATTATCATGCTAAGTCTTTATAGCATGTCCTTAACTAGATGGGGTTGGGAAGATCTTCTATTGAATCCACAAAATCTTTTGTGAATGGGATTAGGAAGGTGTTCTCTCTTGTGTGGAAGGAGAGCTACGACTAAAGAAGGCTCTCAATTGAAGATAGTGAGCTATGGTTTGAAATTCATGCAACATTCTACTCCAAAGGAAGTGCCACTCAAACGAGGACTAAAAAGAAAACTCACAAAGAAACTCCATCTCTCCCATATCTCTGCATCACAAAACCTTACAATGGCTCAAAAGTCTCAATGAAAGGAGGTTGAAAATACCCGAAGACTAAAACAAACATAATCTCTCTCCATAGCTTGAAATGAAGGAAATTGGAGACAAGATTGGAGAACAGAAAGAGTTTTAAGATAAAAACATACTAAGAATATGCCTCAAGGCTATGGATTATACCATGACAAGAAGTGCCTTGATAAAGCAATCTCTTTACATGGAATAGAGCACTTGAAGCTTTTTCATATCATATCGGAGAATAGGAGGAGACGGTGGAGTGCACAAGATATTACTAATCATCCACTATGTTTTATTGCAATGAAATCAAATATATACAGTTGTTCACCCCATAGTGTTACGGTTTGGACCCTATGCCCTATCTCAGTTGGTGCAATTTACACCACCATTCACAATACTAAAGAGGCTTTCGAAGCTTGTAGAGAGAACATGGATCCTTGAAAGTGACTCTTGAGGAGGCCTTATAGAGGCCTAAGCACTAACACTTGTTCTAAACAAAATAAGAACATGATGCATGAACTTTCACAATCATTTGTAGTAGCCTACATAGGGCCATGACTTGCACTCGTGATGATACGAGCTCAAATGACAACCCAATAGCCATAGAACAATTGTGGCCATGTGTGGAGAAAGGAAGTAGCTATGTAGCAATATTGGAAAGTTGCAGGAGCTTTATGACCTATAAGTGAAGGGCTAGTACACTAATGAAGGGAATGTGCAAATAATTTAATAACCTTGAAGAAGCTTGACATGTAGGATTGCTTGAAGTAGAAAGCCCAAAGGAAGGTTCTAGAGAATGTGAGCTACTTTGCTGAGGAGGATTTTGGACTAACTTATCACAACAACAATGACCATAGAAGAAGAGTTAAAGAGAGCTATAATAATAGATGCAAGATGAGGCTTGCTCGGAGAAGTAGGATATACCTGGAATGTCCAACATCTTACGATCTTTGGATTAGCTACTGTTATGGATAAATTTGACCAAAGTAAAAGGCATAAATATGTGTGTGTTGTTGTATGTGTGGCAATAGTATAATAAAATATGGTGTGCATAAGGCCCAGGGTTGAGGTGGCACGGCATGACCATGTGCCACCCTTCCACGTAAGAGGACCCATAAGGTGTGTTGTACATAATCCATGGTAGTAAAAATATAAAATGATAAGGTGGCATGGGTCCTCCATGTACCACCCCTCCACCTAGGCAGTCCCATGCCTGCATTTAGTGAGATATGGCCTAAGGACCATGGGAGAAGTAATATAAAATAGGTGGATATGGATATTATATTAGATTATTCCCTCCATGTAGGATAGGCCTGTTGAGATATCAAGCTCTACCCCCGATATATCTCCTGGATGACTATCATTTATGTCACCGCCTATGTTAGTTGTACTCGTGGTGTAGTTAGACTACCACGTATGTTTTTGGTTTGGGTTCACATATGAACCACGTATTCTAGGTTTTGACATATAGGGTATTTCCCTCTTCTATTGTATTGTTGTTGTGTGCAAAAGTGAAGAAAGGCTTCACCCTCCAACCTTGTGTCCTCTCTCTTTTGTGTGTTGTGAGGAAAGCTGAACTTGTAAAGCCACCTAGCTAGTACTTTGATTTCTTCCCCCCATCCTTCCTTTCAAATAAAGCATGACCCTCCTCCCTTGATGTCTCCATCTCTACATTCCACCTCCCATCATGTACATGCTCCTCTTCCCCCTCTTCCTTCCCCCTTGTGCCATAGTCCCCCTCTTCATTCCCACCCCTCTTAATCCCTTTTCCCCACCTATGTAAACACTTCTTCCCTCACGTTCCCTTTTCCTCCATGGCCCTCAAGCATCGCCATGCCTAGCGTCTAGCCTCATGCATTGATTTCTTTTCTAGTTAATAGAATTGGTGTGGCTACTCGGATCAAAATCTCCACAGCTGGGTGTAGTTTTGCAGCACCCTCCATGTACAGTTTTCTGCTTCTACGCCTCTAATCTATGTGTCTTCTGCTCGTAGTTCTCCGTCTCTGCGGCTACAGAACTTCTCAATTTTTGCACCTTCCACCTGTGGTTCCTGCGTATCTTTTGGGTCCTTACGCATCTTTTGTGCAGCTCCACAAGTCTTCTGGTTGACCACGTCTGCAAAATCGCTTCTGCACATCTTCTGTGTGGCGCCATGCAAAACTGCTCCTATGCATCTATAACGGACCTTGCACCCGCATCTTCTGATTGACCGCGTCTACAAAATCGCTTCTGTGCATCTTCTCTACGGCACCACACAAAATTGCTCTTGCGCATTTGCAAGAAACCTTGCGCCCCCCCTTCTATCTTCTTCTCCTTCTCTTCTCCTCTCCTCTCCTCTCTTTTTATTAAGGAGTGGGAATTGAACCCAAGACCTCCCCATTCACAAAAGGAAGACTTACTAATGGGCCAACAAATAGGAAGTGATGAAAGTGTAATGATTTTCCTTATATGGTGAAATCTCATGAATTGTAACTCTCTAACCGTAGGGAGTTTCCTCTTGTTATAAAAAGCAAAAGTACTTCATTTCATGTGCTCTATTCATATCTGATACTAGATTGTAGATTCTAAACTTTTTTAAGTTCACTCCTTGGATGCATGCCACACGAGGAGGGTGGATATTTGTGTCACTTCTCGACGAGTTCAAGGATTTGATGCTTGGTCCTCTGCTCATTATAGCTACAAATTGGTGAGATCTCTTTCTTGATGTACATGTCGATCTTCAACAACTGATTGTACAATGCATTGTTCAAGGAGACAACGGGTGGGATGATACACCATGGATGATTCAAGGTGAAGAACTAGTGATACACTGGGAGGACTTTGATTTCAATTCTACTCATTGTGCGGCGATCGAGCTACTTGCTACATCAGAGGTAATTAAAAGGGTGACATTTTTCTAAGGGTGGGATGCTCCCCATGCTTGGAGGGAGATTCGGCGCATCTACTTATTAATTCCTGTGGATAAGCTTGTCTTGAATGATTTCTTCTCGATCTCACTACAAAGGTTTCTAGGGCTCGGTGATGGTTGGTAATGTTTCGACCAAGGAATCCATTTGTACCTAATCAACCCTTTGTGCCTAATTTTGAGCTTCAAGTTGTAATTCTTTTTGGTCTAAAGATAAACTATCAACAAAGAATTGCAAGTTTATTTGGTGCTGAACGTGTTGCTCAAGTATTGAATTCTCCCCACCCTCTCCTTCTACCTATCTTGGACTACAGAGAAACTTGGGATGTTTGGATTTTAGTCTTGGTGTGATGACATCTTGGCTCCTCCCATTTGACAGCGCATACAAACCTTTGACCAAGGCTGCTAGTGTAGGTGTGAAGCTCACTTCACCAGGGGGTGAGGTGTATTGTTATAGCAAGTCTGCACCAACAAGTACTTCAACCAAGCTGAGTACTCGGCACTCATTTTTTGTCTACAAAAGGTCCAAGAACATCGCATCAAGCAACTTGAGTGCAAGGAGATTCTCAACTTGTGTGTGAACAAGTCAGTGGAAGGTGGAATGTGCAGAGCGAAGGCTTTGTTCCATGACAGCAACAAGCATTGGATTTTTGCCAACAATTTGAAGAGGTAAAAATTTAGCATATCCCTAGAGCTCAAAATATAATTGCTGATTTCTTGCCATGTGAAGTTTGTACTTCAATCACGCATGAAGCGAGTGGAAGCACCGCCCCAACAAAGCTGCACACCATGAATGAGGGTGATCATTTTTAAGGAATGCAAAGGTTGTGGTCATCATGAAACTAAGTGATAGGCATATTTAATACGAGTTTACCGACTTCGAAAGATGATCAGAAAGGTCCTTAAGGACATTGCTCAAAAGAAGGATGCCAAACTGCACACCCCTTGAAGAAATAGCATGGCGACTACAAGAACTAGAAGAAGCTAAACGTGATGTGCAAGCCCTCCAACTATTGACATTTGTCATGGCATTCTTGTTTGCCTTGATGAACAACCTCATGCAGTGCCACATCTCTAACCCTCGCTTGTAAAGATGGATGCAATATCATGAGGGTTGGTCCTTTTAAGATTGTCTATGAGCTATTCTCTGTTGAAGATTCTTCTCGTGTAGTATTTCACAATACACTAGTCACACCCTACCCTACCTATGTGTGCTTTGTACATGTATCTTCACTTGATTTTTAGTGCAAGCTACCTCTTTCCATTGTTTTCCAATAGATAAGCCTCATTTCACCTCTCTCTTTTCCATCTTCCAAGCATGGCTAACATTCCCATGTTCTGTGGTCGGGTTGAAGAAAATCTAAATGAGTATCTTGTGGCCTTCAAGCGCCGTTGTGTTTCTCTCAACTTTCTTACTGAAAGCAGGCCAAAGAAGTTCATCGAAGTTGGCCAAGGTTGATAGCAGCTATGATTGAGTACTTCAGCAAAGAAGAGGAGCCAAAGTAAAAAGCAATGTTTTTTGGTTCATCTAAAGCATAGAGAAAAAGGAAGCATAGATAAAAATCAATGTTTTTTGGTTCATCTCAAGCTTGGAAAAGTGTTCCATACTAATACTTCAACTACTTTCATCACTCAAAAATAGACAAAATTCTAACAAACAACTCATAAAAATATTGCAATGCTACACTGGATCTTGAATGCTATGATAACACTACAAATTGTGTAAGACATCATTATAATTGAAGCATAATCCAAAAGCTTACAAAACTTGAATTGCAAAGAACAAATCAATGGATACCAATAAAGTAATAAACATCTTTATCATCTAGAAATGTATTTTCTTACAGCAATAGCCAAAATCTACCATTGCAACAACATCCACACAACATCTCATTCGTACTTTGATACACATCCATGCGTGGATTTGAAGAGGTACACTTGAAAAATGGTGACCCTTCATATCTATAAGCAATGACTATACGAAAGTACTTATCCGGATATTATCTGCCTATCGCTGGCACACCTAGTGGATAGGAATTGGGAACAAATTCCTAGACCTAAACCCACCAAAATGTTTAATTCAAGAAATCCTAATGCTCTCCAGGTAAGCTCTCTTTAAGAGACAACATCTCCTCAATCCAAGACTATTCTGGAAAATAGAGTGAAGAGCTTGGTGTAGTACCAAGATTCAAATCACTTCCAGACATAGCTACCTATCTGGGTTACAAAAATAAATTTTTGATCCCAGTGTTATTCTACAATATAGCAAAACTATATACAAAATTGAATCATAACTTTGTGCTTTGTTTTTGTGTTGATAGAACATAGTTGATGGTTGCTGATGAAGATTTTCTGTGTTAAAGAACACAGTTTGATGAAGAAATTTTTACTGATCTAAAATTTCAGTTGGTTTGGTAATAAAGTGCTCAACAAAGATATGATGTATAAGTGTAGCATCATCTCTACTGGAATACTTCTAGATCGGTCTAAAAGGAAGCCTGAGTAACATATGTTTCTACTTCATGCTCAAACCTAGCCTTGCAAATACTTCCACTTTTCTTTCTAGTTCCTTTTTATCTGAAACATCACATATTTTGTCAATGACAGCTACTATAGTCTGCTCTACAGATTTATGAAGATCAAATGAATAATTTCACCTCATGTATGATTAAATTATTTTGTGCAACTTGCACTAAAGTGCATGCATGTGCTTTGTTCTTCCACTTGTTCAACATTGGGCTCTTTTTGTGTAACCAAGTTGGTATGCTCATGTTTTTCATCTCTCTATTTAGGCATATCGTTTGCTCCCTTTTCAATCAAGCCCTTTGTCTTTGTATGATGCTTAACTTTAGGGGCACTAATGGGCTCGTGTTCCTTGGATGTTGTAGTTGGTTCATATTCTATAAACTGAGATTCTCCCAACTCTGACATGGAAGCTATAAAGATGACCTCCTATGACCTTTTGTCTTCATATAATTATTTTTGTAGAGCTTCCAATTGCTCCTATAATATTGTTATCCTTATTTCCTCAATTCTCATGTGATCTACAAACGGCTATTCCAATGTCATTGTTAACTTTTCTTTTATTTGTAGCTACATCTTCTTCATATACTCATGCAATTTCTTTTGCAGTTCCTCCACACTTTTTCCACTCATAAAAACCCCCCAAATTTCTAATGTATTCTCATCACACATTAATTTGATTTGAGTTTCCACCTTAGCTAATGCACTCAGCCTTGCTTGTAGCAATGCATTATGTATTGACAGTTGTGCATTCACCTCCACTGATAGATTCAATTACTCTATCAAAGTATGTTTTACTTTTGCAATCCACCTCTGCACATCTTCAATAATATTGGTTTTGCCAACTAGTAACTGTTGCAACCTTTGTGTCTCTCTATAATAAGTGCATTTTGGTTTTGTAGTTCCCTCAAAGCCAAAACATTTGCTGCTTCCCTTTCCTATGCCTCTTTTTGCTTCTGCAACAACTATTCTTTTTCTTGTGTCCAAAATGATTTCTCTTTTGTCATTTGTCTAATCTCTATTTTGAAGTCTGGTGATCCTGTTATGTACATGATTTTTGAATTTTTCATCGCCCTCTCTGAAAGACTCGTGCATCTACCTTTCTGTTTCCAATTCTTCTAACAAGATTTGGGCATTCTTTGAATTTGATCTTGCACTGTTGATGAGATTTAGAAAGAATATTAAAAGAAGAAACTAATTGGCTAACAACCAAATTAATTTATTTTTCAGAGGTACATTGGGATTACTCAATACTAGCAACTAGCTCTGCTACTATTTGGTGATGGAATAATGATGAATTCTTGAGGTTTATCTTCCTATTTCTCCTTAATTGATCTATCGGGCATCATTTCCCTTGGCTTAGCATTCTCCCTTTCATCTTCTTTCTTCTCTTTTGTCTACTTCTAGTTTGCGACAGGTGTATCCTCATTTTTAGCATGTGACTCTTTGATTTCCATATCTTTCTCCCCTTTTGATTTTGGTGTTGTTTCTCCCTAGTTGAACCTAAGCTTCATAATTTTTCTAGTTGTGTTGGTAGTATTAAGTAGAAAAGAAATCAAGGCATGAGGTTTGATGCTACGCATGGCGACACTCGAGGGCCATAGTGGAAAAAGGAACGTGAGGGGAGAAGCGTTAACATGGGTGGGGAAAAGGGATTAAGAGGGGTGGGAAGGAAGAGGGGGACTATGGCACAAGGGGGAAGGGAGAAGAGGAACAGGAGCATGTACATGAGGGGAGGTGGAATGTAGAGATGGAGACATCAAGGGAAGATAGTCATGCTTCATTTGAAAGGAAAGATGGGGGGGGAAAATCAAAGTACTAGCTAGGTGGCTTTACAATAATGAGCGTGTTACATCAAGGAATAGCCCCCTCCTTTTATAGCCAAGAGAGGGGGTCTCTCCCAATAAATGCATCCTCCCACATGCATGGTGCATGTGGAAGAGTCTCCCATGTGGGTAGGTGGGTACGCACTCTCAATTGTGTGCGACAACCCTTTGCCTCATTTTTCCACATAAATGAGACCCCATGTCCCAAGTCTAAGATACTCCTTGGTCTCTTCCCAATTTTATGATACGTTCAAACATTTAGGAGGACAAGTGGAGAGTTGGCACAAGGAGTCTTGCCACATCATCCTACTTTCCCATTATTTAACTTGCATTCTTAGACTATCTACGCCCCCCCCACATGGGCCTATCCTACATGGAGGTCCAATAATCCAATATAATATCCATCTCCACCTATTTTATATTACTTCTCCCATGGTCCTTGGGCCATATCTCACTAAATGCAGGCGTGGAACCGCCTAGGTGGAGGGGTGCTACATGGAGGACCCATGCCACCTTATCATTTTATATTTTTACTACCATGGATTATGTACAACACACCTTATGGGTCCTCTTACGTGGAAGGGTGGCACATGGTCATGCCCTACCACCTCAACCCTGGGCCCTATGCACACCATATTTTATTATACTATTGCCACACATACAAGCACACACACATATTTATGCTTTTTAACTTGGTTAAATTTATCCATAACAGTTCCCCCCCAGGAAGGGAATGCATAGCATTTCCATGCCTGGGACCATCACGAACAAAGAAGGGCTTGAGATAACGCTTGTTGATCACCTTCTTGCCATATGGCTCATGTAGCTCTTGAACTTGTACATACCCATTGCTACGCTCCTTGATGACTTTGTATGGACATGTCTAGAGTGGGAGGAACTTTTTATCCATTTGGTGGTCCAATCTGTTATCAAAGCATAGCACAAAATCCCCCTTAGCAAAGTGTCTTTCCCATCCCTTGCGAATCTTAGCATCCAAGCGGGCCTTTTGTCGGTTCTTTTGGATCTCTATTTGATGTAGGGCAAGGCGTCGAGTTTCATCTAACTTCTCAAGCTGTACCAAGCTAGCCTCTACATGTTCATCTTCTATCATCCTCTATTCTTGTGCCAATCTCAAGGCCAGAATCTCTATCTCTAGTGGTAAAACTGCATCAGTAGCATACACCAACTCGAAAGGAGTGTGACTTGTAAACATTTTATGGGTGATGTTGTAAGCCCACACAACTTCAGTGACCTTCTGATCCCACTTGATCCTATTCCTTGTGGCCATTTTTCCCATGGATTTACAAAGGAGGCCATTGGTCCGCTCCATTTGTCCCATGCATGATGGATAATAGATGCTAGAAGTGCGATGATCAATACCCATGCGATCCATGAGCAACTCCACTGCTTCATTAAAGAATGGACTCTGATGGTCAGATACCATTTCCATGGGTGTCCCAAACCTTGTGCAAATACGTTCAAATATGAAATGTAAAATCGCCTTACCATTTGCAGTAGGGAGGGAGATAGCTTCAGCCCACTTAGTGACATACTGAGTGGCTACCAAAAGATACTTCTTTTTGCAGGCAGTCATGGGTAGGGGCCCGACAAAATCTATTCCCCACTTTTGAAACGGATGGATGGACGTCACTGGATGATGTTGCCTAGGATGCAAATCCTTCCCACCAAAGAATTGGCATGGTTCACAAGTTTTGCAATACATAGTGACATCCTTGAACAAGGTCGGCCAATAGTACCAAGCATGTAAAATCTTCTTAGCTCTATAGTCACCGGCATAGTGGCCTCCACAAAATCCATCATGATAATGCTTTAATACCTTAGGTACTTCATCTACATCAATGGCCTGTCTTAGTACCCCATCCATGCCTTCATGGTACAACACCCCATGTAGCGCCTACTATCTCTACGGATCTTCTTTCTCTCATAGCTAGTATTTTCCGGAGGAAAGGAGAAAGCGGTCAGAAACCTATAGATACCACCATACCATGGATCCCCAACTTCTATGGCCGCTACAACGGTTACATCAAGGCACTCCTCTAAATCAATCAAAGCATTCTTCAAGTTGGAACAACCCCCTTTTACATTTTTGAAAGAAAAATCATATTCTTGTAAAACTGCCAACCATTTCGCCAACCGGCCCATGGGATTTGGTGATTGAAGAACCTACTTTGCAAGACCATTGCTATAGATTATAATGAAGGACTTTCCAGCCACATAATGCTTAAATTTCTTAATGCAGAACACCAAAGACAAGGCATGCTTATCAGCCTTAGAGTAGCGACGTTCAGTTTTGAGCAATTGACGAGAAGCAAATCAAATGGGATACATGAACCGATCTTCCCCTTCCTGGAGAAGAATACCCGCCAGAGTGTGCTCATAGAATGTCTTTGACCAATTCAGATTGCATAGAATGGGTTCTGAAGCCAAAGCACTCTTGATTTGTACAAACCCATGATCACAATCCTCATCCCAAGAGAAATCACCCCCATCTTTTAATAGCATGGTCGTGGGTCGCATCAAAGTAGCATATTGATCAATGAAGTGATGATAGTATCCTTTTAGGTTGACAAATGAGTGTACTTAACGTTTGGTTATTGGTGGAGGGAGGTTGAGGATAGCTTCTACCTTCTCGGGGTCATGCTTGACACCCTCGAATGTGACAATATGCCCCAGTAACTTCCCTTGAGTGGCTCCAATGGTGCATTTTTCAGGGTTGAGGCTACCATTCGCATCATTGGCCCTTTGGAAGGCCAACCTAACCTTCATGATGTGCTCCTTATGTGCCAAGAATATACAAAAATCATCTAAAAACACCTCCAAGAAAAACCCCAAATAAGGAGCAAACACCATCTACATAAATCTTTGAAAGGTAACAGGAGCATTGGTGAGGCCAAATGGCATTACTTTGAATGCAAACATCCCTCAAGGTGTGGCAAATGTGGTTTTAAGCACATCCTCCTTGGCAATTCTGATTTGATAAAACCCAGAGTAACCATCATAGAAAGTATACATCTCATGACCACTTACCTTCTCAAGAATGAGGTCTTGAAAGGGTAGAGGATGATGGTCCCTCTTGGTGGTCACATTGAGTTTCTTATAATCGATGCAGACCCACCACTTGTTGTTTTTCTTTGGGGTGACTTCCACTAGTGAAACCCATTCAATATTGTGAACTGGAACAACAAACCCAACTTCTACAAGCTTCTGCAACTCTGAGCACAAAGCGTCAGTTTATAAGGGCCCTAATCTCCGATACTTCTAAGCCACTAGCGTAGCATAAAGCTTCATCTCTATCTTGTGTTTTATGGCAATCACATGGTGAAGGTGGTGGTAGCTAGTTGCGAAGAGGTCAGGGAAATTTGAACATTTCTAGGAACTCATCTTTCTCACTCGGAGTGAGCTCAGGGGAAAGCATAGATTGAAGTTGTTGAGAACTAGCTATTACCTTTTCCACGGGTGGCGGGGTCAGAGACATCATCCCCATCATGTAAACTTCTTTCTCTAAGACTCCTCCCCCCTGTCTGAATCTTCCATTGACTCAGACACCGAGGATGAGAGAGTATCACTGTCTTGCTCCTTTTCTTCTTCTGGTTCAATGGCACCTGGTTGCACCGGGATCTTCTCTCTTGAAGCACCAAAAGACATGTGTCTTGTCTTCCAATAGCTGACTGCATCACTCTTTCATAACCACGGTCTCCCAAGTATGGCTGGGTAACTCCTGCCTATATCTTCAATGTCCACTACGTAGACATTGATAGTGGTGGTCAACCCATTGACAGTGATGGGCAAATCCTCAATGACTCCCAGGGTGGCGAGTCGTCGACCATCTGCTACCTTGATTCAAGTGGAGGAACGCTTGGCGCATTTTAAATTCAACTTCTTCATGGTATGGGGCACCATGATATTACATGCAGCTCCCCCATCAACACACACACTTTTGATACGGCAATTATCTATGATGACATCTACTATATGCGGGTGTGCTGATCAACTTCTTTAGAGATAGAAGAAATCTCTCGTAGCTTTCCCTTTTTCTTGCTCTTCCTATTGAGAGCCCTTGCAATAGCTCACGTCTCATCTTAGGGATTAATGCTATTAGTTGAGGAAGCATGATCCTCAAAGACTGATGAGCAAGGTCTTGAACGACCGAATAGTCTTCTTGCCCTAAACTGATTATAGGAAAATCTGAGGGCAACCATTTACTCCTGCGAGATCTTTTAGTCTTCTCTGTTGGTGGGTCTGCCATCTCAGCATCTGAGGGCTCTAAGAAGGACACCTTCTTCCTGGGGTAGCCCGTTGGAGAGGGGTTTGAGGTGGTATGACTTCTCTTCCCGAGGTCAAGGACCTCTACATCAAAATCCTCGATGCCTGATTCACTTAGAAGATTCACCCTTGGAATATTAGGACATTTGGTGTGATAATGACCCTTCTGGTGGCACTCATAGCACACAACATTGGCACGCTCTCTTGGAGGGCAATTGTCTTGATATCTCATGCCCACCATCTCAAGCCAAAGATCCTTTAGGGCCTTGGCAAGGTCATTGACTCCGAGCTCTTTAGTAGGAGGACCCCGGGGAGTAGGAAGGAGGGGGCCTCATGGGCAAGGCTGGGGAAATTTTCCAGGCAGAGGGTGAGGATATACACCTTGTTGAGGGTAAGCATCTAAGGGAGGACCATACATTTGAGATAGAGGCGGTGGATACATCCCTGATGGGGGGTGGGGGTATGCCCTTGAGTTGGATCCCCAAGGTATGGTTGTTGTGAGAATTGAGGGGGTTTTGGAAGGACAATCATCTTCTTTGAAGCGGGGTCAAACTAAACTTTATCAAAATTTTGAGCAATCTCTTGTGCTAGCACCATGGTCTTTGGATTCTCCCATTTAAGCTTGAGGTAGAATTCATCATTTGCTCCTGTTACAAGGTAGCTCAGCACATACTGAGTCATTCTAGCTCAAAATTTGGCATTGTCCTCCTGCATGGCAATTAAATGGTCTAGGAGCACAGCCGGTCGATCTACATATCAACGTGCCGTCTCACCTTCTGACTGCTTCATGTTTGCCACCTGCATGTACACATTCTTTGGCTCCTCTTCTTTGCCAAAGTACTCGATCATAGCTTATGTCAACCTCGGCCAGCTTTGGCGAATGTCCTTGGCTTGCTTCTCATACCACACTTGAGCCAAACCCTCTAGAATGTGGGAAGAACCAACAGCCATCTATCTTTAGTAAGAAAGTTGAGAGAAACACAACGGCGGTTGAAGGCCACAAGATACTCATTTGGATTTTCTTCAACCCAACCATAGAACACAGGAATTTAGCCATGCTTGGAAAATGGAAAAGAGAGAGACAAAATGAGGCTTATCTATTGGCAAACAATGGAAAGAGGTAGCTTGAACTGAAAATCAGGAGAAGATACATCCACAAAGCACACATAGGCAGGGTAGGGTGTGACTAGTGTATTGTGAAATACTACACGGGAAGAATCTTCAACATAGCATAGCTCATAGAAAATCTTAAAAGGACCAACCCTCATGATATTGCATCCATCTTTACAAGTGAGGGTTAGAGACACGGCGTTGCATGAGGTTGTTCATCAAGGCAAACAAGAATGCCATGACAAATGTCAACAATTAGAGAGCTTGCACATCACTTTGAGCTTCTTTCAGTTCTTGTAGTCACCATGCTATTTCTTCAAGGGGTGTGTAGTTTGGCATCCTTCTTTTGAGCAATGTCCTTAAGGACCTTTCTGATGATGGTCCAAAGTCGGTAGACTCGTATCAAATATGCCCAACATTGAGTTTCATGATGACCACAACCTTTGCATTCCTTACAAATGATCACCCTCATTCATGGCTTGTAGCTTTCTTGGGGCAGTGCTTCCACTCGCTTCATGCATGATTGAAGTACAAGCTTCTCGTGCCAAGAAATCACCAACTAAATTTTGAGCTCGAGGGATATGTTGAATTTTCCCCTCTTCAAATTGTTGGCAAAGTTCCAATGTTTGTTGATGTCATGAAACCAAGCCTTCGCTCCGCACCCTCCACCTTCCACTAACTTGTTCGCACACGATTTGAGAATCTCTTTGCACCTCAAGTTGCTTGATGTGATGTTCTTGTGCCTTTTGTAGCCCAAAAATGAGTGCCAAGTACTCAACTTGGTTGCAAGTACTTGCTAGTGCAGACTTGCTATAACAATACACCTCACCCCCTAGTGAAGTGAGCTTCACACCCACACTTGCAACCTTGGTCGAAGGTTTTTATGCTCCATCAAATTGAAGGAGCCAAGATGTCATTGCACCAAAGCTAAAATCCGGACATCCGAAGTTTCTCGGTAGTCCAAGATAGGTAGAAGGAGAGGGTGGGGAGGATTCAATACTTGAGCAAAACGTTCAGCACCAAATAAATTTGCAATCGTTTATTGATAGTTTATCTTTAGACCAAAAATAATTACAACTTGAAGCTCAAATGTGGCACAAAGGCTTGATTAGGTACAAAGGGATTTGTTGGTCAAAACATTACCGACCATAGCTGAACCCTAGAAACCTTTGTAGTGAGGTCGAGAAGAAATCATTCAAGACGAGTTTATCCGTAGGAATTAATAAGTAGATGTGCCAAATCTCCCCCCAAGCTTGTGCATCATCCCACCCTTGGAAGAATGTCATCATTTTAATTACCTCTGATGCAGCAAGTAGCTCGATCACTGCACCATGAGTAGAATTGGAATCAAAGCCCTCCCAGTGTATCACTAGTTCTTCACCTTGAATCATCCATGGTGTATCATCCCACCCGTGGTCTCCTTGAGCAATGCATTGTACAATCAGTTGGTTAACACATGAAGATCAAGAAAGAGATCTCGCCAATTGGTAGCCGTAATGAGTAGAGGACCAAGCACCAAATCCTTGAACTCGTCGAGAAGTGACATAAATATCCACCCTCCTCATGTGGTGTGCATCCAAGGAGTGAACTTGAAAAAGTTTAGAATCTACAATCTAGTATGAGACATGAATAGAGCACATGAAATGAAGTACTTTTGCTTTTTACAGCAAGAGGAAACTCCCCACAGTTAGAGAGTTGCAATTCGTGGGATTTCAACATATAAGCAATATCAGTACATTTTGATCACTTCCTATTTGTTGGCCCAGTGGTAAGTCTTCCTTTTGTGAAAGGGGAGGTCTTGGGTTCAATTCCTACTCCTTAAGAAAAGGAGAGGAGAATACAAGAGAAAGAGAAAGAGGAGGAGAAGAAGAAGAAGATAGAGGGGCATGAGATGTGTTACAGTTTTGTAGGTCCAGCTGGCCCCCAGACCCCAGCAAGAATAAGGGGCTCCCATGCAATCACCTTTCTACCATCAACGGTCTCATTAATAGACCTCATTTGACATGCAAGTCAAGACCATCCAGTGTCCCGGGCTCACACACATGGCTTCTCCTCATATGGGGGCCTTACAACTTGAGCACCTTGGACCATTGGTGGTTACCAAGAGGGTAGGGCATTGAGCATATCTAAAACACCCCCTCAATGTCCACCCATAGGTGAACTATCTTCTCGGCCCAATGCCGAGTCTCTGAAGATGACCTTGAAGCTAATCCTTCCCAAGTGCCTTGGTGAAGATATCTGCTCCATTTTTCCTAGTTGGATAGTAGACCAATTCCACTATCCCATCCTTGATCAAATCACGCACATAGTGATACTGAATCTCTATATGTTTTGTGTGTGCATGAAACACTGGATTTTTAGCAATGGCCATGCAACTTTGATTGTCTCACCTCAGCACAGTTGCCTCATCCTCTTGCACTCCCATGTGCCATAAGATCCTCCTCAGCCACACTCCTTCACATGCAACAAAACATGCTACCTTGTACTCAGCCGCAGTAGAAGATGCTACTTTGTACTCAGAAATAACCAACAGTGCCACTGTTGGTTGTTTCTTACCGATCAAAGAGAAGATACCTGAACCTAAAGAGAAACAATATCTAGAAACTGATTTCCTAGAATCAACATCTCCACCCCACAATCTAAGTCACAATGACCAGCCAAGGAAGTGCTTGTACCATAAGTGATGCGATGATCAAGAGTTCCCTTCATATACATGAGCATCTGCATCCTTGCATTCCAATGATTCTCCCGGGGCTTATTGGAGAACCTGCTCAAAATGCCAACATCAAAATTGATGTCTGGTCTGGTGTTGCACAAATAGACGAGACTGTTGACCAACTTCCTGTAGCTCCTGATGTCTGCTGGTGGTGAGGCATCCTCCATAGACAACTGCACATTTACCTCCATACGTGTAGCTATCTCCTTGCACTTGAACATACCAAATTCCTTCAAGATCTCCCTTGCATATTTCTAGTGAGAGATGAAGATCTTGCCTTGCCAGACTTCAATCCCCAAATAGCAGTGCATCAAGCCTAAGTCTATCATCTGAACTCAGTGCTCAATGCTTTTCTTATCATGTCTTCATAATCACCTGTAATAAGGAGATCATCCACATATAGAACAATAATAGTAGATTTTCCACCTTTCCTATACATATACAAGTTAGCATTTAAGGCACATTTTTTGAAGTTTAATTTATGAAAGAATTTGTCTATCCATTGGTACCATGCTCTTGGGGCTTGTTTCAACTCATATAGAGCCTTCTTCAGCTTACATACCTTGTTCTTAGAATGCGGGCCCTTAAAGTGGCTGGCTACATACACCTCCTCCTTGAGGTCACCATTCAAGAATGCTGATTTAACATCCATTTGATAAACTGGCCACTTTTTATGAGCAGCCACCGATAGTACTGTGCAAATAGTGGTCATTCTGGGAATCAGAGCGAAAGATTTCTAAAAATCAAACCCTTCAACCTGCAAAAATCCTTGCACAACCAATCTGTCTTTGTACTTTTCCAAAGTCCCATCGGCCTTGTACTTTACCTTCCAACCCCACTTGGTGCCAATAACCTTTCTGTTAGGTGGTCGATCTACTAGCTCCCAAGTTTCATTCTTCATGATGCTATCATATTCTACTTGCATAGCATTCTTCCAATCTCAGTCTGCAAGTGCTTCCTCCAAACTCACAAGATCCTTTACTTCTGCAATAATCTCAGCCATCAAGGCCATATTGACTATGTGAGTAGAAGCCCTCCTTTGCTCCCCGATTCTCTGAGACCGCCTTGGTCCATATGCATGCTACTCAACAAACATAGGCATCTGGTTATCATGGTTGTAGAGCTGCCTTACCCATCGTGGCAATGGCTTTTCTGGTGGTGTAACAATAGGTTGGTGACTTATACCTTCATCATCTGATATTTCCTCCTCCTTTATAGCTCTTGGGATAGGTCCATAGTGAATTACCTCTTTGCTTGATTATAAGTGGAAGAGCTCTTCTTTGCCTCCATTGCATGTAGCTACTCCTTGAACACCACATCGTAGCTTGCTATGATCTTCTTTGCCTCTTGGTCATACAACTTATAGGCTTTCTTCTCATCGTGCAATAGCCTAAGAAGATACATTTGGTGCTTTTTGGTTGTAGCTTGTTTCTCTCTTTCTTTGGTACATGTGCATAGCATTCACACCCAAACATTCTAAAGTGGGAGACAGATGGCTTCTTGCTGATGTAAGCCTCATGTGGTGTTTTACCTTTGAGTGCCTTTGTATAGCTGTGATTAAGGATGTAAACCACAGTATTGATAGCCTCAGCCCAAAAGTGGTTTGGCAGTCCAACACCTTTCAACATACACCTCCCCATCTCCATGGTGGTCTACATTCGGCATTCAACAACTGAATTTTTCTGAGGCATATGTGGTGTCATCATTTGTCGCTTGATCCCTTTGCTCTTGCAAAAATCTCCAAACTCTGTAGAAACAAACTCACCATCACCATTTGATCGGATTTTCTTCACTTTTCTCCTTGTGTCATTTTCAACAAGCTATAGCCATTCTTTAAATTTACCAAAAGCTTGGGCCTTTTCATGAAGAAAGTACACCCACATCTTCCTACTACAGTTGTCGACAATCAATAAAAAATAGGAAGATCCCCCCAAGGCCTGTGTAGGCATCTTATCGCACAAGTCAACATGCACCAACTCTAGAGGAGCGTTTTCTCTATTCTTGCTTTCTTGTGGGAATGCCTCATCTCTGTTTCCTACCCATCATGCAAGCTTCACATGGTTCTTTGATTTCTGCGACTGTAGGTAAGTGAGCAACCATACCTTGCTTCTGCATCTCCTTTAGCACTGCAAATCTGATGTGGCCGAATCTTTCATGCCAAAGTCTGCTTGTGCCCACTCCAGCGGTGGCTTTAAGAGCACTTAGCTCATACAGGTTGTTTCTGCTTACTCTTGTGCCAACAAGATTGCCTGCACTATCCAAAATTTTTGCTCTTGTCTTGTTGAACCTCACCTCATGGTCAAGGTCAGTAATGGAAGCCACTGATAGCAAATTTATCTTGATTTGTGGAACATACATCACATTAGATAATTTCTTAACATCTCCATTTATAGAAACAAATGAAATCGTACTTGTACCCTCAACAAGGCATTTTGCATTATTACCAACCATCACAGTGATGGGTTCCTATAGAGGCTGCATGGAACAATATAGACCCTTTTTGCAGGTCATGTGACGGGAGGCACCACTATCCAACACCCATGAATCAGTGGTTGAAGCTTCTTGAACTAAGGAACACTCTTCCTCAATGGCCAGAAATAGATCCAACTCTGCTTCTGCTATGTTAGCTGTCTTTTTCCCCTTATTTGTCTTCTTTAGGGTACCATTCTTTTCATCTGCTTTCTTGACCCGGCAATCTGCAATCATATGGCCCTTCTTCTTGTAGTAGAAGAATTCTCCTTGAAACTTCTTCTTGCCACCCTTCTTCTTTTTCACTAGTAGAGGACTCACCTTTGGTGGAGGAATCACCTTTGCCTTTCACAGTGGTAGAGAATGCAGCATCCCCATTGTCGCCTCCATCTCGAGCTTTAAGCCTCAATTCCTTCTCCATAAGTAAAGCACAGAATCCTCAAATGACAATGGTTGGAATCTCACCTGAGTGTTAAGCACTGTTATCAATCCATCAAACCTTGGTAAACATATCTGGAGACACCGTTGAGCTAGCTCTTCACTAGTGTTTTCTATCCCAGCACCAGCCATCTGATCACGTAGATTTTTTATTCGAGTTATGAATGCCTCCACTATCTCTCCTTCATTAAACTTCTCAGCTACGATTCGATTCTCCATGTTCTGGATCCTTGTCTAATTTCGTGTCTCATACTGACTCTTCAATATGTTCCAAGCCACAGTTGTGTTAGATGTATGTTGAATCAAGGTCAAAACACTATCAGTAGTACTTGTAACCAGGGCACATAGAGCATCTGCGTTCCTCCATTTCCAAGCTCATATAACATCAGCATTAGGAGGTATCATACTCCTCGGATTTGCTAGGTCAGGGGTTCCTTGTGGTTCTAGGTCAGTCCCCAGTGCTGTCTCCAAAAGCTCAGAATATGCAGCAAAGTCAAGAAAACCAGTCCTTTGGAGGAGGACGTGGTAAATCTAGAGGCAGGGGGAGCCAAAGAGGTCATGGTGGATGGCAAAGAGGCCAAAATGCAAATAGCAATGTTGAATGCTACTACTATGGTAAAATGGGTCATATGGCTAAAGACTGCTACAAAAAGCAGAATGACATTATGAATGGAAAATTGCAGCAGGCAATTATGCATCTTCTAGTAGACAGGTTGATGACAGAAATGAGCATTTGTTTATGGTGCAGCACATGACCAATTCTGTGACAAGTGCAAAAGAAGAAATGGATGCCTTGGAAGCAAATGCTACATGGGAATTGGTGCCTTTGCCTAAAGACAAGAATGCAATTGGCTATAAGTGGGTTTATAAGGTGAAGCACAATGCAGATGGTTCTGTGAATAGATACAAGGCAAGATTATTTGTCAAGGGGTATGCATAGACATATGGCATTGATTATGAAGAAACATTCAGTCCGGTTGCAAGCATGGCAACCGTAAGAGCAGTCATTGCTATGACTGCATCAAAAGGATGGTCTTTACATCAGATGGATGTAAAGAATGCCTTCCTACATGGTGATTTGCAAGAAGAGGACTTTATGGAGTAGCCACCAGGTTATGTTCATGCTGTTCATCCTGAGTTTGTTTGCAGGTTGAAGAAAGCCTTGTATGGCTTGAAGCAAGCACCTAGAGCATGGTCTAAGAAGATAGGACAATATCTTGTCACTATTGGCTTTCAGATTTCCAAGGTAGATTTCTCACTTTATGTGAGAAAAATAGAGAAAGGTATTATGCTGCCTATCATTTATGTTGATCATTTGATCATCACAGGTGATAGTGATGAAGATATCCTTCATGTGAAAATGCTATTGAAGCAGAAGTTTGAGATGAAGGATTTGGTAGAGCTGCGTTATTTCTTGGGCATTGAGGTCATTAGATCACCAAGTGGGATACGGCTCTTACAGAGGCGGTATGGATTGGACATGCTGTCCAAATATGGGATAACAGGCTGTAAGCCTATTTCAGTTCCTTTGGAGCAGAATGTGAAGCTGAGTGCAGATGCAGGTGAGCTTCTGGAAGACCCTACTATGTGCCTGAAGTTTGATTTATATGACTATTACTAGGCCAGATTTAGCTATGCTATTGGATTGGTAAGTCAGTTTATACAGGCTCCAAGGAAACCGCATTTGGATGTGGCTAGACACATACTCAGGTATGTGAAGTCCACATTGCAATATGGACTATTTTATGAGGCTGGGGTTCAGATACAATTGCATGGATACACTGATGCTGATTGGGCTGGTAGTATTTCTGATAGACAATCTACTGTTGAGATATCGAGCTCCACTCGCGATGCTCCACTCGCGATATGCCAGGGTGACTGTTGTGCATTTATGTCACCGACTTGTTAGCTGGAGATGCGGCTGGAGATGCGGTTGGTACACTGCCCACGAATAATAGCTGGATGACAGCTATCCTTATCTACACTAGTTGGTGGCTCAGTTAGTATGCCACCTTAGTTAGTTGAGTTTGGTTTGAGACCCACATATAGGGTTCTTCTATTTTCTTTGTACTAGAGTTCTTTTTGGCTTTCACAACTAAGAAGAGAAAAACTGTTTTCAGCCTCCACCTTTGTGTGTATTCCCCCATTGTGATTGTGAGAAAGCCTCAAGTGAGACTCCTTCCCTCTCTCCCACTATCTTCACATGGTATTAGAGCCTTGTTCGTGGTAAGGAGCTCAAGAAAGCAAGCCAAGTTCGTGGTGTCCTGGTAAGAGGACCAGTGTTGCTTTCCTATTTTGAGTTTGGGAGCAAATCTCTGCAGGTAGCACAGCCAGAAGTGCAGGAGTGCACTGTTTCAGATTGAGACGCCCTTCGCGGTGTGGCGAGAGTGCAGTATATGCTGCGGGTGAGGGCGAAGCCCTCAGTGACTTTATTTTTCTGATTTGAGGCCAGTTCGCCGTTTTGAAGGCGGAAGTTGTTCGCAGGCACTCAGAAAAAGGCCCTATTTTTTATTGTGCAACCACTGCGCGGCTAGTCGGTGGAAAGGTGCCACAGAAATTGCATCGTATGCCTGTGTGCAGAGATATTGGGAGTTGCAGATTCATGCTTGTTGCCTGTTGATGCAAAATCGTCACTAGGAAGTGACTGTGTGGTGAAATACCACTTTCGTCAATTTTGCAGTTCTGCCCGTGTGAGGCAAAAGATGTGTTTTTTGTAGTGACAGAATATTTTGCAGTGTTCTGTAATGGCATCTGATTCTCTTTCACAGATTGTCACTGAAAAGCTTGACAAGAACAACTTCCAGGCATGGAAGTTTAGAATGGCGAATTTCTTGATGGGAAAAGGCTATTGGGAGTTCATTACAGGAAATGAAGAAGAACCTGTTCTTCCTAATGTTCCCAGTCAACAGGAAATGCAGGCATTCAAAGGATGGCATGAGAGAGCCAGGAAAGTTATGTACTGGCTGTCTATCAGTATTTCGGACTCCATGATTGTGCATATTCAGGATGCAAGTACACCAAAGGTGGCATGGGATACTTTGGCAAAAATGTATAGCACAAATACGCAAGCCAGGAAAATGCAACTCAAACAGGAGTTGCACAATGTGCAGAGAGAAAATGTGAGCATAAATGACTACCACATGAAAGTGAAGAAAATTACAGATGCACTTGCTTCCATTGGGTCGCCAGTGGATGATGATGATTTGGTTTCTGTGACCTTGAATGGTCTAGGAAAGGATTATGCACAGTTTCGGACATCCATTGCCATCCGTGAAAACTTTCCTGATTTTGAGGAGTTGCTTGCTCTTCTAATTTCTGAAGAGCAGAGAAATGGGGGTGCATCTTCTTCAGCAGGAACTTCAAAAGAAACTGTCTTCTACTCAAATGCTGGCAGAGGTAGAGGCAGAGGTAGAGGAGGCCGATCTGCAGGCCGTGGTAGAAATCAGAATATGCAGCAAATGCAAGAAAACCAGTCCTATGCAGGAGGACGTGGTAACTCTAGAGGCAGGGGGAGCCAAAGAGGCCGTGGTGGATGGCAGAGAAGCCAAAATGCAAACAGCAATGTTGAATGCTACTATTGTGGCAAAATGGGTCATATGGCTAAAGACTGCTACAAAAAGCAGAATGACATTATGAGTGGAAAATTGCAGCAAGGCAATTATGCATCCTCTAGTAGACAGGGTGATGACAGAAATGAGCATTTGTTTATGGTGCAGCATATGACAAATTCTATAACAAGTGCAGAAGAAAGCAATGATGTGTGGTATGTTGACTCGGGTGCGTTAAACCACATGACAGGTCACGCTGAATGGATGCAGGATGCAAGAAAAATGGAAAAACCAGGATTTGTGGAGACTGGTGATGATACTGCACATCCTATTGTGCAGATTGGCAAAATTCCTTTGTCTATGCAGGATGGGAAAAAGAAATACTTGTCTGATGTATTTCATGTCCCGAACATCACCAAGAACCTGGTTTCTGTTGGTCAGATGGTTGAGCAGGGCTTGCAGGTCAGATTTAATCCTCATGGATGCTTTGTTGAGGATATGAAAAATAATGGTCGCTTGATAGCAAAAGGAAAGAAGAAGGGCAGGATGTTTACGTTGGATGCGGACATGCCTGAATTGAGTGCAGCAATGTTTGCACATGGGACCGGTGTAGTTGCAGATATTGATATCTGGCACAAACGCATTGGTCATGTTAATATACAGCGACTTAAATCAATGCAAGCCCAAAATATTGTTGCAGGATTGCCTAAATTCAAGGTTGCAGAAATGCACAAGGTTTGTGAAGCCTGTCAATTTGGGAAACAAGCAAGGAAACCTTTTCCTAGGCATGTTCAAGAGACTAAAAAGCCATTGGAATTAATCCACTCTGATGTGTGGACTACAAAAGCTGCATCTATTGGAGGCTGTCACTATTTTGTCACATTTATTGATGACTTCAGCAGAAAACTGTGGGTGTATTTTATGAAAAAGAAAAGCAAAGTGTTTGGGCACTTCAAAGCTTTCAAAGCTATGGTTGAAAAAGAAACAGGCCTGCAAATAAAATGCCTAAGGTCAGATGGAGGGGGAGAGTACCTCTCAAATGAGTTTGCAAGGTTCTTGCAGGAGCATGGTATAAAGCAGCAATATTCATGCAGTCATACCCCACAGCAAAATGGAATTGCAGAAAGAAAAAACAGGCATATTGGAGAGGTATCTCGGGCTATGCTAAATGAAAAAGATCTACCAGATTATTATTGGGCTGAAGCAGTTGCTACAGCAGTCTATATAATGAACAGGACTCCCACTACAGCAATACATGGCATGACGCCAGAGGAGATGTATACTGGTAGGAAACCAGATATTTCTCATTTGAAGATTTTTGGTTGCATTGCCTATGTCCATGTGCCAGATGAGTTGAGGTCCAAGTTGGATCCAAAAGCTGAGAAGTGCGTCTTTATTGGTTATTCTCTGCAGCAGAAAGGGTATAGATGCTATAACCCTTCTACAGGTAAGTTCACAGTGAGCAGAGATGTTGTTTTTGATGAGATGAGCAGCTGGTATAAACCAGTAAATGTGATGATTGATGTAGATGCACAAAATGGTAATGCTGCACAGAATGCACAGCAGAAATCACAAAATATCAGTGGACCTGGAGTGTCCTCTACCAGTGGTTCACATACTTCGCCATGGACAGGCAGATTGAGATCAGGAGAATCCCCTCAAAGCAATGCAGAGAGTGGTACACAGGTATCATGAAAAGGAAAAGAGAAGGTAGATCAGCCAATGTATGATGTGAATGCAGGTCACTCTTGTGTGGATGGTGAATCCAGTGGCTCAGAATAGAGCATTGATGATGAGTTGGGTATTCCTTCTGTTGTTACACCTGGAGTAAGGAAGACCAGGGATGTTTTGAGAGCACCTGGAAGTGAGCCTATTTTGCGCAGGTCTACCAGGGTTAGGTATCCTATGGATAGGCTGAAATATGATGGATTTACTGCCATTCACTATGCCTATATGGTCAAAGTGATACAGGAACCAGAACCCACTTCTTTTGAGCAAGCCATGGGAAATGAAAAATGGGAGAAAGCCATGGATGAAGAAATGGATGCCTTGGATGCTAATGCTACATGGGAATTGGTGCCTTTGCCTAAAGGCAAGAATGCAATTGGTTGTAAGTGGGTTTATAAGATCAAGCACAATGCAGATGGTTCTGTGAATAGATACAAGGCAAGATTAGTTGTCAAGGGGTATGCATAGACATATGGCATTGATTATGAAGAAACTTTCAGCCCGGTTGCAAGGATGGCAACCGTAAGAGCAGCCATTGCTATGGCTGCATCAAAGGGATGGTCTTTACATCAGATGGATGTAAAGAATGCCTTCTTGCATGGTGATTTGCAAGAAGAGGTCTTTATGGAGCAGCCAGCAGGTTATGTTCATGCTATTCATCCTGAGTTTGTTTGCAGTTTGTTTGCAGGTTGAAGAAAGCCTTGTATGGCTTGAAGCAAGCACCTAGAGCATGGTCTGACAAGATAGGATAGTATCTTGTCACTATTGGCTTTCAGATTTCCAAGGCAGATTTCTCACTCTATGTGAGAAAAACAGAGAAAGGGATTATGCTGCTGGTCATTTATGTTGATGATTTGATCATCACAGGTGATAGTGATGAAGATATCCTTCATGTGAAAATGCTATTGAGGCAGAAGTTTGAGATGAAGGATTTGGGAGAGCTGCGTTATTTCTTGGGCATTGAGGTGATTAGATCACCAAGTGGGATACAGCTCTTGCAGAGGCAGTATGGATTGGACATGCTGTCCAAATATGGGATGACAGGCTGTAAGCCTATTTCAGTTCCTTTGGAGCAGAATGTGAAGCTGAGCACAGATGCAGGTGAGCTTCTGGAAGAGCCTACTATGTACAGACGCATAGTAGGAAGTTTGATTTACATGACTATTACCAGGCCAGATTTGAGCTATGCTGTTGGGTTGGTAAGTCAGTTTATGCAGGCTCCAAGGAAACCGCATTTGGATGCGGCTAGACGCATACTCAGGTATGTGAAGTCCACATTGCAGTATGGACTATTTTATGAGGCTGGGGTTCAGATACAGTTGCATGGATACACTGATGCTGATTGGGCTGGTAGCATTTCTGATAGACGATCTACCAGTGTCTCTTTTGGGAGTGCTGTAGTCACTTGGAGCAGCAAGAAACAGCCTACAGTTGCCTTGTCAAGCACAGAGGCTGAGTACAGGGGTGCAGCAATGGCTGCATGTGAGGTAGCTTGGTTGCATAAGCTACTTTATGATATGCATCAGTCTACAGATGGGCCAATTGTCATATTTGTGACAACATGAGCAGTATACACTTGGCAAAGAACCCAGTCTTTCATGCCAGAACAAAGCACATTGAGGTGCATTATCACTATGTGCGAGAGAAGGTTTTACTAGGTCTTATTATGTCAGCACAGAGGATCAGGTAGCTGACATATTCACGAAAGCATTGGGTGCAGAGAAGCTGCGCAAGTTCAGAGACCTGCTTGGTGTGCAGGATTTGGGATTGAGCTCGAGGGGGAGTGTTGAGATATCGAGCTCCACTCGCGATATGCCAGGGTGACTGTTGTGCATTTATGTCACCGACTTGTTAGCTGGAGATGCGGCTGGAGATGCGGTTGGTACACCGCCCATGAATAATAGCTGGATGACAGCTATCCTTATCTACACTAGTTCGTGGCTCAGTTAGTATGCCACCTTAGTTAGTTGAGTTTGGTTTGAGACCCACATATAGGGTTCTTCTATTTTCTTTGTACTAGAGTTCTTTTTGGCTTTCACAACTAAGAAGAGGAAAACTGTTTTCAGCCTCCACCTTTGTGTGTATTCCCCCATTGTGATTGTGAGAAAGCCTCAAGTGAGACTCCTTCCCTCTCTCCCACTATCTTCACATCTACCAGTGGATATGTGTTCTTGTTTGGGAGTGCTGTAGTCACTTGGTGCAGCAAGAAATAGCCTACAGTTGCCTTGTCAAGCAGAGGCTGAGTACAAGGGTGTAGCAATGGCTGCATGTGAGGTAGCTTGGTTGCATAAGCTACTTTATGATATGCATCAGCCTACAGATGGGCCAGTTGTCATTTATTATGACAACATGAGTAGTATACACTTGGCAAATAACCCAGTCTATCATGCTAAAACAAAGCACATTGAGGTTTAAGTCTTATTGATCTAGTTTATGTCACCACACAGGATCATGTAGCTGACATATTCACGAAGGCATTGGGTGCAGAGAAGCTGTGAAAGTTCAGAGACCTGCTTGGTGTGCAGGAATTGGGATTGAGCTCAAGGGAGAGTGTCGAGATATCGAGCTCCACTTGTGATATGCCAAGGTGACCGTTGTGCATTTATGTCACCAACTTGTTAGGTGCAAATGTGGTTGGTACACCACCCATGAATAATAGCTAGATGACAGCTATCCTTATGTACTCTAGTTCGTGGCTCAGTTAGTATGCCACCTTAGTTAGCTGAGTTTGGTTTGAGAACCACATATAGGGTTCTTCTATTTCTTTGTACTAGAGTTCTTTTGACTTTCACAACTAAGAAGAGGAAAATTGTTTTCAGCCTCCACCTTTGTGTGTATTCCCCCATTGTGTATGTGAGAAAGCCGTAAGTGAGACTCCTTCCTTCTCTCCCATTATCTTCACAATGAGTTCATTGCATTTGCGCCTATATCACAACCATGCAAGCACTTGAGGGTTTTCAAATCACCAGCAAGATGCCATTCAACTTGAAAGGTTCCATGGCCATCAACTGTCAATGTTTGCCCTTCCTCTTGTCTTCGGATGGTCGATGGGATTCCTATTCTATCTAGAAACCACTTCAATGTCTCATGGCACTCTTTCGAAGTCTTAAATGCTGCAGGCCACCATATATCTTTCTTTGATTGAACTGAGAAATCTTGCTCTACTTCTTCATCCCCTTAAACAAAGGCTAAGGCTTTTATCATAATGCAGATGGTGACTCTCTCTAACTTGTGTTCTTTCACCAATTGAGCTTCATCCATTTCGATGACAAATATGAGCTTTTCATTGCAATGTGTACAACAAAAGAGAAAAATCATTAGGATAAACATGATATAGGAAATGAACTAAGTAAAGTGCAATGCTATAATGGATTTCCTCTTACCATCTTCTCTCATGCCATAGAATTTGACCATTGCTTGTTGCAGTTTCTCAACATCTAAATAGACATTGTTGAAAGCATTCATCTCAAAGGTTTGCAAGCCAGATTTCTTTTTACTCTTGCAAGTCATTGTGCCCCTTACGCAATGGTACCCTCCAAGCATTTCTCTTGTAGATTGGTTTGTTTCTTGCCGTGCACGTCTCACAGACCAAGGTGTGGGTAGGGGCACTGTAGACTTCTTATACTTTCCCAAAATAGTAGACTTGAAATTTTTAAAAATAGATGTGTAAGCTTGATGACTTACACCGGCAGTATCACAAGTTGCAAGCATCTCCTTTGCATCCACAATATCCTTGAAGTCCTTCATCACCTCCTCAGCAACTTGCACATGTAGGCTCTTGTGTCTTGGGTCCCTTAATATCCCAATGACATCGCTTGACTTCAATAAACTAGCTAGAGCATATGAACAGTCAATATCATCCCCATCCGTTCTTCTCGTCACATCTTCCATGAAGTTCCTAAAGAAGAACACAATAAAAAATTAGTCACAAATAGTGTAGCACAAAAGAGTGTAATCTCATTGGAACATTTGATAACCAATCTTGTAGCCCGGACTCTCCTCTTTCTAGCACCACCAATGGGTGCCAATGCATCCATGTTATGTAAGTACCTTCTTTTCCTCTCCTTCAATCCCAAAGGTGTTTCTTTCATCTTTTACACTCATTCTTCTGCCTTCTCTTGTTCCTTCTCTACGGCTCGTCGAACTTGACTGTATATAGATATTTCCAAGCCTTTTTTGGACTCAACTAGCTTATAGAGTGACTCTTCTAATCTATGTCGCTTCAAGTCCAATGCATTTCACTCCAAATCCAATGCTTTGGCTTTATCATGAAGATCTTGGTTCTCCCTTTGAAGATCCTACATAGAGTTATGCATTGCAACAATGGTGCTATTTCCTAAATGTGCTACCATCTCTGCTTGGGCTCTGCGCATCTCGCTTGCTTACATAGCCATTGATTGAGCATTGTTTAACCGATTGCAATAACCAAGCAACCCCACATGTCCATTTCCAACAAACCGAACTAGCTCATGCATTGTATGGAAAGGAGGGCTCTTTTGGTTGGTAGGATCTAAAGGATACAAGGATCCTTCTACCCAAAGGTCGAGATGCTTCTTTCCTTGCGAATGAAGACTATGGATTTTGGAAGCTCCCCTCAATCCTAGACTATGTGTGCTTGCATATTCAGCCTCCAACTCTAAGTGAACTTGGTACTTGTTGGAGACATCCTAATGCTGTGACGAGGAGGGAGGGGGAGGGAGGAGGAGCAAGCATGGAGGAGGGAGGGAGGAGGAGGGAAGGAGGAGCAGGCATGGAGGAGGGAGGGAGGGAGGGGGAGGAGGAGGAAGGGGGAGGAGGGAGTGAGGAGGGGGAGGGGGAGGGGAGGAGAGGGGAGGGGGACGAGGGAGGGAGGGGGAGGAGGGAGTGAGGACGGGGAGTGAGGGAGGGGGAGGGAGGAGGGGGAGGGAGGGAGGGAGGAGAGAGAAGGAGGAAGGGAATTCAAAATTTGAATTTTGAATTTTGAAATTTTTTGTTCCCACCTAGGAGTAAGAGTTGTGTAAGAGGTGGGGTCACTTTTGGGCTTAACCTTCCTAGGTGAGGGGGGGTTAGGACTTTTTGGGACCTACCTTGGCCCTTTCATTAGGACTAATCCATTTCTTAATCCATTCCTTATTATGAGGCTGTTTTGAGACCCCAATTCTCCCCTAATGAGTATTGTCAATGTGATACATAAATCATACAAAATTTAAAATTTTCATAATGCTTCATATTCACCAATGCTATCTAATTTGTAATCATTATAATAGCCCATCATACTCTATAATTCTTTGGCTAGTAGTACTGGGCTTATTTAGTTGCATTGGCTAGCAGTATTAGGCTTAGGTAGTTGGGGTTAAAAGAATATTACAATTAACATTTGACCACCTTTTTTTCTTTGACACTATATGATCAAGAAGTAGCATAACATAAGGCTCATATAAAAATCAAATAATAGAAAAAACTCAAACAAGCAATAAATTAAATATGAGATGCCATGCGAGATGGGAATAGTATGTTGAAGATTGCTGGAGGGATGTTATTTCAAACAAGGGAAGAATTCCTACACTCTATTTTAGAGGTTTCTTCCACTGTCCCTCTCCCTATCTATGGCATAAAATTTGAACAACCTTGCCACAAAAGCTCAAACCCATGTTTGAACAACCTTGCCACACAAGCTCAAACCCCTCAAATATGTTTACATCTTGCCCCACTGATTGCAAGACTCAAGGGACCCTCACTAACTTAGGTTGGCCAATGAAGTGACAATGGGGGGGATGGTGTGAAAATGACCATCCATGATTAAATTAGATGTCATCAATTAACCTTGTCATCCACTTCCTTAAGAGAACCTGCCCCATTATATGCCCAAAGAAATGAATTATGGCTCTCTAGAAAGAGAGAAAAAATTCATTTATGGTTCGATTAGAGGGGGGAAATGGAATTTCATGCTTAAGAAACCTTTCCATACAAACTCAAATCCATCAAATATGAAAGTCTTTCTGCTCATTGCTAGACTCAACGGACCTTACGCACTAAGGTTGTCCATTGGAGTTATCATGGGGGGAATGGTGTGAAAAATGACCAACCATGGTTAAATCAGATGATAATATGGGACCAAATGTTATCTCGCCTTGTCACGATTTTAATGGCATGAAGTGGAAAGGCCTTGCACACTTGTTACATACTAACTTGCAACCTTTCACTCTTTCGTAATGACCATTGTTGGAGTGAAAAATGGCTCCCTTGGAACAAAAAATGTGGAAAAAGATAATCTATATTTCAATTAAAATCCAATGCTTATATCAAATATTGCATTGAATTTGGACTAGTGGACTCCCCAAAAACAAGGAAGAGATGTCCAAAACAAGCCATTTGAAGGATTGCCAGTTTCTAAACATTGCCAGATATCTTCCATGAGCAGCTGGCAATGATTAAACTGCATGCATGGCTTTTCAGTGACTTCCCTTGTCATTCAAATGTCTACCACTTGGGAACTTTGTGTAGTAGAAACCTAGTGCTTGTCACCTAGATCTCAAGTTAATAGAATGTTCACCTACGTCAACATTTTGTGTCAACTCATCTTCATTAGTCTCCATGTGGATGTGGAACAGAGTCATGAACTAGCACGAATGAGTCGTTCTTAAAAACTTGGAAGCCAAACCACTCAAGGATGTAGCTGAGGTGTTGCTATATACTTTGGGCATTTGGGGGCTAGCTATTGGCATCGAAGGGAGATAGGTGGCAAACAAGGCAGAGGAACTATGGAAGCAACTGGAGCTTGGATCAAGCCTTACAAAAACATAGGGCACAATTGGGTCCTGAACACCTAGGGTTGGTGTCAAAGGCTAAGGATACAAGGCATTGATGCCTACAAGAACCTCATCTAGGTGAAGATGCCACTCCTCTTTCCATTTGCACAAATTTGTACTCATGCCTTTTTTTAAAGCACTTGTGGCTTGGTCAATTTGGTGATCAAGATTCTGTATACTTCCAATAGTTTGTATCACATTGTTGTGGCTTTGGTGATGTCCAAGATTAGCATCCACCCACTCAACAAGAGCACATTGAGCTCAATCTTCCCTAGGGCATGATGATTTGGGAGTGGCTAGACAAGGAGTAGTGGTCAAAACCAAGATACACAGATTACACAGCTACACCAATGTAGTGGTGATATTGAAATCACCCCTCTCTACGAGAGAAGAATTTGTAGGCACAAATGGGAAGTAAAGGAGCATCAATTGACATTTGTTGTCTAGCGTTGAGGGAACAAGTACCAATGAGATGGGTGGCCCTAGTTCTAGCCAAGAGATAAAGGCTTTGTGACCTCACTATTATGGATAGTGAGGATCCGAAAGAAACAAAGAAAATGATTCCTGTCATGATCAATTGTTCTAAAAGTCTTTTTGTATTGAGAAAGTCTTTGAGATTAATTCTTCTTCTGTAGGTTCTCTACCTTGGCTTGGCTGAAAATGATTTTAAGCACTTTTCACACATCTGACTTCCATCAAGAGTCAACTGAGCATTGTGGATTCGCATAATCCATCGTGATGAGTGCCATGTGTTAAGGCATTAATAGGCGCAGGGGTTTAGGCAAGGATACCAAGTGGTGTGGTGCACGGAAACTACCAATCTAGTAGTCGGATCATGGGCCCAAGTTCATACAATAGTCTCCTAGACTTTGTATTCATTCATACATTAATTGTGCATTTTGCAATGATGGGATTTCCTCTTGCAGTGTTTGTGTTTCCTATGTGCATTGTGTATTTCCATTTCATATGAGCATCTCTTTAAGTATTTTGATGTGTTATTTTGTTTATGATTATCCATAGTGTCTACCTTGATAGATAGGGGTGTTACATGTATTTCCAAGCCTTCATGCTAGCTTCATGCACTTATCTTTGGGCATATGCTCGCAAAATGTACCCTACGAAAGGTAGTGAAGCATTTCATCATACTTAATCTCAATATAGTCCACTACAAATAAATTGGCATCTGGTAATTCGAACACTAGACCCATGTCATTTGTTGATGCTACCAATCTTGATAAACAATCAACTCTTGAAGGTACATTTCTAGGTTTATGATGAATAATTTGGAAATCAAATCCATGGAGCAACAACATCCACCTTACCAATTTGGCTTGAATCACCATTTTGTTGTGATAAAATACAATAAGGCTTGATGACCAACATAAAAGATGAATTGATTCCCCATTAAAAAAAGTTTGAATTTTGTACACTATATACCATACCAAGTGCTTCATGCTTGGCAATACTAGATTGCTATTGGGTTGAGTCATCAACTTACGTGCATAGTAAATTGGGTAATCCAATTTACCATCCGGTTTTCCCTTTCCCAATATAATGCCATTGCATAACTAGAAGCATCTACATGTACATGGAAAATGACATCCTACCATGGTATTTAAGAATGGGCAGTTTAGAAGCATGATTTTGTATAGTATGGAAAGCATTAGATAATAGTGATGTCCAGTAGAACTTAATATTCTTCTTGGTGACTTCATATAGTGGAGTTTCTATCTTAGAAAAATCCCAAATAAATAATCTCTTAAAACTTCTAAAACCCAAAAAAGACCTAAATTAAGTCAAGGTTGAAGACTATAGCCTAAATCTTGGTTCTAATTCCACTCCTAATTATTCTTTTGGTAGGATTTAATGAAATACCAACCTATCTAAATCTATCAAATACATCTCCCAAATAAATTAAGTAAATAGAAATCATCCAAATAAAAGGAAATAAGTAGTCTCTAAAAGTTTCAACCATAAACCTTTCAAAAGTACATGGTGCATTCCTCAATCCAAAAGGTATGACTTTAGTGCATACACACCCCATTTAGTGACAAAAGTAGTCCGGAGGAGGTGCAATAATATTTGATTATAGCCACTATAGCCATACATAAATGGTACTCTGACTTCTTTAACATAATTAGGATTCATTCTACATCTTTGTTGCCTAATGGGCTTGGCATCTGGCACTCATGGAATTTCGTATTGATATATTTTTGGGGGAACCCCTTTCAAATCAGTATAACTCCAAGAAGAAACATCTCCATAATGTGTAAATAAATTTGTAATAGCTTGAAGTGGATCACCAATCACATGGGTATCAAGATAAAAACTATTTGGTCCTTTGTCCCTTGATTCAATTCTTATGTTGGTCTTGGAACTAGCTATTCAGATGCATGCTGAATGATTGTGAGTTTTGGCTCAGCTATCTCCCTTTAACTAACTACATCCTGAGTGAAATTACTTGGGTAGAGATGTTGCTATGCAACTATTTTATCATCCTTGATCTTTTGTTTAAGTTCAACAACCAACTAGAAAGTATTAATCTCTCCTACAGGTAAGGTCTATAATTCCATGAGACAAGTTTCACCAACTTATGGATACTAATTGTGAGATTCTAGATCTTTAGGTATATAGCACTTGGGTGTTTTGCTAGGATTTGTAGGAATTTGTACCTCTTTATCCCCAGTCTAATTGTGATTAACTAAAAACTGCTATCATGTTGTACTTTTTCACTTCTTAACCATGGTCTTCCAAATAGCAATGTAGCATTCTCCTCCATAGGAATGACCAACAAAATCAATGTATTGTGATTCCCATTGATAGTAAACACAACATTCAACTAGTCATTAGTATGCCATTCAAACTCAGAATGGTGGATCCTTCATGTTCTTGATCTTGAACTTGCTATAACCACATCTGTTGAATTATTGTTCACTCCTGAGCTACCATCCACTATTACACCTAATATATTTTTCTTTTTTATTTTAACATTGATAACTCGTGCTTCTTCATCCATCAATGGAGTGTCAATAATTGAAATGGTGATAAAGGACCCTACATCCTTACTAGGTTTTTCATCATTCTAAATCTATTGCAAAACCTAAACTTTCTACAATATGGTGCAATTTCAATAATTCTACTGTCGTTCGGCTGATCTTCAAATTGTGGAAGATCATCCACGCCCTTTCCATTTGAATACTTGGGTCTCCTTCAAACTTTGGTTCTTCCTGAGGCTTATTAGTGAAAGCCACCAAGTTATTCACTGGTGAAACTACATTTAGGTCAAGTGGTAGAACCATTATGGGTGCTTACCCTTTAGTTCCTGAGATATTTGAGCAGAAATTCGCTTCTATACCTTCTAGTTAATGTCTCCTGTAGGAAGTGTTGGGTTATGCTCGTTGTTTTTTGTGATCGAGTTATAGCATTAGCATCCCACTAACTTTGGAAATTGTTTACACAACATAAGTTGGCATCCAAAATCCAATTCCTATCTTTCCCTATTACTTTGAGGTAATTTCAAATGCTCTTGTCATAGTGCACTCTCTGCCTTGGTATGATTGCATTGTAGAAGTAGCTCCAAATTTGTGAAGGACCTTGATTTTGTCCTTACCATTTTTGGCTTTCCCTTTTCCTTGGTCGTGTTTTGGTATTCATGCTTCCTTATCCTTTTAGACTTAGGCTTGATATAATTCACTTAGGGTTCTTCTTCTTTGCATACCAACAGTTGGACTTATCATGTCCATACTTGAAACAAGTTCCAAATTATTTTGATCTAGAATCATCTTCTATGTGTCCTTTTTCGGAACACTTGTTGCACCATTTTTTTTCCTGACTCGACTTTTGTTTTTCAAAACCCATTTCTTACAAAGCCCTCTTTAGTTTTGACTTCAACTTACCAGGTTTTTTTTGTGGTGTCCTCATCATCACTCACCTTAGTCTTTTTTTTTGTCTTGTTCTTAGCAAGTCCACTCCTTTTTAGTGCAACATCTTGGTTCAATTATAGTTCTTAATGTGTCTTTGTAAGGTTGATAATTTCTAGATACCTGAGGTCAATTTTAGTATAGCCTAGAAGTAATCATGCTCGTAGTGATTTATCATCTAGCAGAGTGCTGAGTTGATTGATCAAAGTTTGTATTATGAGCAAAAAATCCTATATGGAATCGTTCTCCTTTCACTTCAGGTCACCGAGCTTGGTACAAACATCTTTCTTGTTAATTTCTTGCATGAACATTTAACGAAAAGATCAGACATTTGCTACCAATATTTGAAGTAACCAATCAAAAATTGGTTAAACCAATGCTATGCTCACCATCTTGGTTATTATACAAGAGAAATAATTCATATATTCCTCATTTGTTATAGCACCATTAATGTGACAGATGTTTAGGAATCTCTACAATTGATTGCATGTATCTTCATCTTCAATTCCCATAAAATATTAGAATTTGACCTTGATTGCAATAGCCAGTTTTACCTTGATAATTGCTAACTCGAGACCCTTGGAAAACTTATCACTAGCCCTTATGAAGAAACATTCAATCTAGTTGCAAGGATGGCAATCATAAGAGCAATCATTGCTATGGCTATATTAAAGTGTTGGTCTTTACATCAGATGGATGTAAAGAATGCTTTCTTGCATGGTGATTTGCAAGAAGAGGTCTATATGGAGTGGCCACTAGGTTATGTTCATGCTGTTCATCCTGAGTTTGTTTGAAGGTTGAAGAAAGCCTTGTATGGCTTGAAGCAAGCACCTAGAGCATGGTCTGACAAGATAGGATAGTATCTTGTCACTATTGGCTTTCAAATTTCCAAGGCAGATTTCTCACTTTATGTGAGAAAAATAGAGAAGGACATTATGCTGTTTGTCATTTATGTTGATGATTTGATCATCACAAGTGATAGTGATGAAGATATCCTTCATGTAAAAATGCTATTGAAGCAAAAGTTTGAGATGAAGGATTTGGGAGAGCTGCGTTACTTCTTGGGCATTGAGGTGATTAGATCCACAAGTGGGATATGGCTCTTGTAGAGGTATATGGATTGGACATGCTGTCCAAATATGTCCAAATATGGGATGATAGGCTCTAAGCCTATTTCAGTTCCTTTGGAGTAGAATGTGAAGCTAAGCGCAGATGCAGGTGAGCTTCTGGAAGATCCTACTATGTATAGATGCATAGTAGGAAGCTTGATTTATATGACTATTACCAGGCTAGATTTGAGCTATGATGTTGGTTTGGTAAGTCAGTTTATGCAAGCTCCAAGGAAACCGCATTTGGATGTGGCTAGACACATACTGAGGTATGTGAAGTCCACATTGTAGTATGGACTATTTTATGAGATTGGGGTTTGAGACTGGGGCATGGATACACTGATGCTGATTGGGCTGGTAGTATTTCTGATAGATGATCTAGAAGTGGATATATGTTCTCTCTTGGGAGTGCTGCAGTCACTTGGAGCAGCCAAAAATAGCCTATAGTTACCTTGTCAGGCACAGAGGCCTACAATTGCCTTGTCGAGCATAGAGGCTGAGTACAAGGGTGCAGCAATGGCTACTAGTGAGGTAGCTTGGTTGCATAAGCTACTTTATGATATGCATGAGTCTATAGATGGGTCAATTGTCATTTATTGTGACAACATGAGTAGTATACACTTGGAAAATAACCCAGTCTATCATGCTAGAACAAAGCACATTGAGGTGCATTACCACTATGTGCGGGAGAAGGTTCTAGTAGGTTTATTAATCTAGTTTATGTTAGCATAGAGGATCAGGTAGCTGACATTTTTTATTGTATAATTGAATAAAACCCTTTAATATGTATGTCGTGGAGATGCATGCTTTACACCCATACTAGTACCTAATAGAACGTATTTTCAACTTTTGATCTTTTCAATTCCCAAAATCTCATATATTTACTCCACCTTATCCAATTTTTTTTCCCTTGCATGCTCCCAAACTGTCACTAGCTACTAGAGATTTGCATGAAGTAACATGAATTGAACTATGAATAAAATGGCACAAACTTATAAGAAGATGGTCCAAACTTTAACCTTATGTTGATCTAATGGGAGTTTTTATATTAAATATGATGCATGTAATAGCATTATGTTGATTTAGTGTAAGTGTTAATATTCAATATGATGCATGCACTAGCATCATGTTGCCTATATGCCACTTTCTATATTAGGAAAAGACAGTGTGTATCATCTCATCATAGAGATATCCAACTTAATCATGTTAAGCGCACAAAGTTATTAACCTTATTATCACTCAATCCATGCCTTTTTCTCAATTTATGTCACTTTACTTTTCTTTAATTTACATGCTTTCATATTTATGTATTTGCGTCACTTTTTAAATTTTTTTGAATATCCTAACTTTCAAACCATATGCTAGATGCATATGATATAAAAGAAAATTTATAGAACGATGAAATATTATAGCTTCTTTATTGAATTTGGATCTTAATTATTAATGCATCTGACAAATTTTTAGTTTGAAAAGCACCCTTCATTCCATTTCTACTATATTTCAATTCAAACTTTTGAAGGATCCATGCTTCCTCTCACAATTTTAAAACGATGAAATATTATAGCTTCTTTATTGAATTCGGATCTTAATTATTAATGCATCTAATAATTTTTCAGTTTGGAAAGCACCCTTTATTCCATTTCTACTATATTTCAATTCAAACTTTTGAAGGACCCATGCTTCCCCTCACAATTTTGATACCATATGTAAAAATAATAATGAGCTATTTTGACATATATAATTGGAATGCATGGATCTTTAAAGAAAGCCATACACCACTTGTACATTGGATGCATAGTTTCTTGGATATAGTCTATTGTTCCTTTAGTGGTCCTTTAGAGTCTTACAATCCATCTTTTGCTGCACAATATGGAATTTCACACGAAGGTTTAGTTAGAGGTTTGGGATGTTTCAAGCTTCGATGAGATCCATATCACTTGCATTGATTGCACAATTTGATAAATAAACTATATTTTTTAGATGCTCAATTTAATATCAGAGGAATGAAGGCAAATCCCTAGGTCTTGATTCTTGTATGGCTTGATTCTTGTGAGCATTCTACCAGGGGAATTGCAAACCGTGTCAAGAGACCGGAGTGCTCCAAAGGCTAGATAGCTTACATAATATGCATTGCATGACTTGATTCTTGTGAGCATTCTGCTAGGGGAATTGCAGACCGTGCGAAGAGACCGGAGCTCTCTCGAGGCTACAAGCTTACATAAGTAACTTGATTGTATAAGAATTCTGCCAGGGGAATTGCAAACTGTGTTAAGAGACCGGAGTGCTCTCAAGGCTAGGTTGCTTAAAAATATAGTATGTGTACCCTACATTTCCTATACTACACGATTCTCGCTACATATAACCTGTATCTGAAATTGTGCTTTGGCCAGAGAGCATCGTAATTTTTCATTTTCTTTTTCCTACTATCATTTTTATCATTCCATTTGATTTAACTACTGGCTTTGGAGGAGGAATTTTATATCAATTTCTTGGGATCTTGTTTCCATTTCTCTGCTTCATATCTTGTTAGATGTGTAATCTGGTAAGATTCCACAAACTAAGTAAGATTAAGCAAACTAAAAATTTATGTTACAGACACTAGAGCCTTTTATTGGCTGCTATGCATTGGATTGGAAATGTCTTGAAATGTCTGCTAGTTGATGGAAAGCTCGCATGGTGAAAAAAATCCCTTGCATTTTATTCAATATGTGGAGGTGATCGTGAAACCTTTTGTCTCTTCTTAATCTCATTTTTCTTTTCTACCACTTTGATTATTCAAACTTTAAAGTATTCAATCAAAATGCTGTCTAGAGGGACGTTTTTGATTTTGTAGAAGGTTTCCTCACTGTATAAATCACGTCTAATGAGACATTTACACCTAATTTGGCATTCTACTAAACCCAAGCAACGTGCATCTGAGGAGGAGAATACTGAGGATACTCAATAGTTTTGTACAACATTCTTTCTGTTTCTTTTGTGCTCATCTTAAGCTAGTCTACCTCACACTTCATGGAAGAATATACTCTGAGTTTTGTCTACTATCTTTTTCATGTGCTATTCAAGTAAATTTTTAGTGTCAGTGTGATTATCTGTTAAGTGTTTAACTTGGAGCTGAAGGGTCCAGAGGTGTGAGTCAAATATTTACTAGTTTTTAATTGGAAAGTCATTATTTAAATGAGAAGGTCTAAGTTTATATTTACTTTATGATTATGCATATCTGTTATGTTTAAATAACTATTTAAACACTGTAAGAAATTGTATTTGAATTTTACTCCTTTGTTGTCTTAGCTCATAACTTTGAAATCCATAACTTTGAGAATCTAGTCTTAGTATGTAAGCAATTTAGCCTTGGGAGCACTCCGGTCTCGGCTAGATATAGCACTTAGGACATCACTATCCATTCCTAGATTTTGAGAAAGCTTATCATAGAGTAGACTGGGGTTTCTTGGAAGGTGCATTCATGGAATTTTTAATTGTGATCCTTGGATCAAACAGGTATCCTCACTTTATAGATCAGCCCATAGTCAAGTTCTTATTAGGGACTTTAGATGGAACAAATTTCAGATTTTTAGATCACTCCAGCAAGAGTGTTCACTCACTCCTTTTTCATACTTATTTGTGGTGCTATGAGTCTTTTTCTTAAATCCCAATATGACATCCTATTTGAGACCCCTCCTTAGATTGTTGGATAGCAAGCTTGCAACTTTGGAGCATGACATCACTCACCTAGTCATGGAGGCAACATCCTTAAACCTTGTGACCTAGCACACACAAGCAACCTCAATTCAGTTTGTTGCCTCTGCACAGTGTGCCACCGTGCGACATCAGCATGAGCATGTTCTTTTGGCCTTTAGTATCATCAAATTTGGAGACTTGTGCTTCTAAAACAAAGACACTCCCAGTGAGAAAAAGAGATTCTGCAAGCAATGAATAGAAAGGAAATGGGAGGGATGGGATGGGAATGAAAGAGTAATGGGAGAGATGGGAAAGAAGGCGAAATGGGAGCCAAGTTAAAGGCATCAAATAGTGTTGCATGTCTGCACAGCATCCAGGACCAGACTGGAGCAAATTGAAACAGATTGGAGTAGAAGAGCAGTAGCATCTGAGCCACCGTCTAGGGGTTCTAGTGAGGCTGAAGAGCTGCAGACCTAGCTATAGAAGGCACCGTAACCATGGCTTCTAGGATAGCAAGCAGGGGGATCACAGCACGAAGATTAAGATCTACAGAAGCTCATCGAGGAGCACACGGGCTTAGGGATCTAGAAGTGCCACGGAGGTAGTAGGAGGACACCTTTTTCGGTAAGGATGGAGGACCACATATTTTGGTGGGACTCTATACTTCTTTTGTATTGTGTCCAGGTGGACAGATATATATATTTTGGTTGGTTCCATCTCTCTTGTGAAGCATTGTCTATTTGCTGGCTTGCACATACACATGTTTGTTGAGTACACACAAGTAAACAAGTTTTGAATTCAGTACCTAAACACTTCTGTATGAATTCTTGGGATGCTCTATCAATCTTCCATTGTGGGATACCCTCTGTTTGCTCCATTTCTAACACTGAGCTTCTTTGTGGGAGCTCATGGAGCATTTGCATTAATGAGTGGTTGTGGGTCATTGAGAGGGGCTGTCAAGATTATTGAGGTCACCTGCCCACCTGTGAGCCCCCAAATGAGGAGGACTGCGAGAGGTGTATAGCAGCATGGTTGGGATCTGTGGGAAGCCATGTGGGTAGATCTGAGCACTACCACGTGTGCAGATCAGAAAGTGTAGGCAGAGCTGCAGTAGGTTGTGCACAGGAAAGCAAGCTGTACAAAACCTATATAGCTACAAGACAGGAAGTACAGGGCAATTTCAGAGGCTTTACCTGGTCAGGAGTAGATATATATGTCAGAGCAGGCACATGGCTCTAGCATGTGCAACATCATGTGGTATAGCAGGTACAGAAGATATAGTGTTGATCGAAGAGACAAGTACTAGTCGGTAGAGCCTAGATAAGACTTCTATGCAACAATACAGGTCAGCAGAAGATAGAAGATAGGTCGATTAGTATTGCAGGTCCATGTGCGTTGGTTGTAACATGCAACGGTTAATAATTGTGTAATTTGCAACGAGCCCTTAAACCTTCATGCGAGACGTCTTTGTGTATGCATCAAAGAGAGGAGAGAGAGAGAGAGATAAAGGTTAGAGGATAGATCAACAACTGATTGGGTCCGTATAACCACTGAGGGCCCCCTCCCCCAATATAGGGGATAATTTGCTTTAAACTTGGAGAACTTGAAATACAAAGGACACTCCTCTAAAGTGCACAAAATGCCACTCTGAAGAGAGCAATGTGAACAAGTAGAGCTGACCAGTACTTCCAGCCACCTCAATGCTGCCACCCCAATGTTAAGGGCCACTATGTGAGGCTAATGATGAGGCTAGTGCTATCCATGGGCATGCACAGTGACTACATGAGCGAGAGAGATGAACTGAGGTGAATATGAGGACGGAGAGCATAGTTACCAGGGAACATCGTTCCAACATCTAAAATGTCTAGAACACCATTCCGGGAAGCGAGCCTAAACCAGAATAGCCCCGGAACGTCCAAAAAGAAAAGGCTCTTTGAAAATTCCAAATGGGTCTTTTAGAGCTTATCTAGAAAGTTTAAATCTGTAAAATGTCAGTTTCTTTCATTTTCTACCATAGTTTTATGTCACATGATGATGTGTCATGCATAACGTGGTATTCCAGTTCCCATTCTCCCTCCCTGGAATGTTCCTATTCCAACACCCAAAATTTCAAAACATTCCTATTCCCTAGTAACTATGACAGAGAGAGCTGAGATATGGACCTGAGAAATTGAGAAAGGAGTGTGAAAACTAAGAGATGAGAGCTTAAAGGTAAGCTGAGAGATCTGTGAATAAATTGCAAAAGAGCTACTGAAACAAAACACTCAAACCTCAACTTCTTGCACTCTGAACAATCTGTTCCTTGGAGTGCTGCTCTGCTGCTCCAATCTGTTCCCTGGAGTGCTAATACGTGGCAGAAAGATGGCTATTCTAGGGACAAGTTGGAGGTGTTTTACAGGTTAGACCAGGCCGGAAAGAGTCTGTGAATAGAGGAGATGCCTGTGCAAAAGATAGTAGTAAATGATGCAACACTCAAGTGCACTTTGGAGCTGTCAGACAAGTCACTTTCAAAGCACAAAAAGTGTTTGACAAGGTGCCAGTTCATAATGAGGTCTCAAGAGATGTAGTAATGGTACGATATGCAGAGCATGCACTTTGTAAGGAAGGTCTGAATGCACTCTAGTTCATGCCTAGAGGTACTATCACCACATGATATAGGCCTTGTGCAGGGCACAAAGACCCATGAGTAGGGGGTCGGATCCCTGCCTACATACCCAACCCTATGGTGCCCAAAATCAACCCTCAAGTTGGCCTATTTGTTGGCCCACTTGGCTGACCTTGAGTGGCTAGCCATGGACTATAATTAGGCCCATGTGTTGAGCACATGGACTACTACTACGAGTCCCATATGCATCTCTATAGACCTAGATGATGGCCTTGCTGTGGCTCATCAGATGGCGCCACAAAAATTACAACATGCTATCCTCAAACGTTATGCTAGTAAGGGTGGATAATCTACTAGGAGCTATGAGCTGAAAGGTTGGATTGTATGTGCTAGAATGCAACCTGCAAAGACTGTCTAGAGCTACCATGTCTGGCCAACTTTTTGGTCTATCCATCCGACTAGATCTAGTTAGCTAATGTTGCCGACTTAGTCAGCCAACCAAGGCTGATTGGATTGGTTGCTAGTGGCTTTTCTATGCCCTCTTGTTGCCCTGATGGGCACTAGTCTTGCTGTGCATGAGTTGGCCCTAGAGGACTCTATAGATCTACACCAAATGGGCATTGAAGCGCTTCAAACTTGCAAATGGATACCTCGACCTATGGATCCACATGGTGGCTAGGGAGATTTGGAGGGTGATGCAAGGCATGGAGCCAAAACAAATTGATGTGTTGGCTGCCTTAGGGAAGATCACCAAGCAAGACAAGGAATTGATATAGCCTGGTCCAACCAATTGTGAGTGATTTTTGGATCAATTTTTTGAACATATTCCATTAACCCTCTCTAACAATCTGAGCATATATTTATGAATGCCATCCAAGATACCTACATATGCATGATACGACCTAGATAAAGACACCAAATTATATCTATACTAGACATCGTTTATCCGATAACTAACCCTACCCAACCACATGTACATAGTCTATTGCAAGAAATTTGAGAATACACTCACCATCAACCTCTACTGGTGAAGATTGCCATGCAATGCAAAACCTTTAATTGCAATCAGCTTGCCCATTGCCATCTCCATAAGCCCTTCAAGTTCAGCCACAAGTACGATTTATCAACAATCAAGAAGAAATGCAGAGTGATAGCCCTCACTTTGAGATGACTTCAAAATTCATCCATAGATAGTGCATGATTAGGATGACTTTGAAAGCTATGAGGTGGCTTGAAATTAGGTAAAGCATTCAAGGTTGTAAAGGACAAGAGAGTTGTGACAAAAGAATCACGTTTACCTTCATATAATCCTTGAGGAAATATATCTTGTCTACCAAGGATTGCATCAACAATGTAGTCCCATCATACATGGCCACCTTGAAAGTCAAAAACATAGTTGACCCCTACTAGTTTCAAATAGGACATGAGGGGAAGGCTATGGCATCAAAAAAAAATCCTAGGATATAAACCCTACAAAGCACATTAAATACAAGACCAAGCCTATATCCAAGGTAGTGCATAGCTAACCTAAGAAAGTTGTGAATTTCAGCCCCAAAGTTAGGAGAAAGAGAGCCATAGCTTCTGGTAATTTGTCATTAAAGAGGGTTGCAATGCCCTCCAAAGAAGATATTTGGCAATTGGCAAGCCTACATCATCAATGCCAAATATTGCTTCACCTTGGAAAAAAAAACTATCTCCGATTCCAACTCTTTCAATCTTCCTGGGAATACTCCAAGATATGCACCTGCAGTCATTCACTGGCATATGATTCAATCAACATTGTAAGAAAATAGTACGCAGCGGAAGATAACAACAAAACGCAAGTACACGATGGAAAGCTGGAGAGAATACAAAAATTCTGATATACCAAACTGCTGATACAACTGATGGTTGGCTGTCCACCCGTGCGCTCTACAGACAGAGCTTCGATGGTGATCTAGACAGATGCTGGACGGAGGACTATGAGCGTGAAGAACTGGTGATCTGATGATAGGGGGTGGCCACTTATATAGTGTAAGTGGTTGACGGTCGGCCCTGTAATAGGCAGTCGGCCTAATAGACAGTCGGCCTGGAAGACCAACTGACCCTTCAGAAAACATGCCGTCGGGCAGATGAAGGATCGCGCATAGGTCATACCGTCGGGCCTGGGGCTACCGGCAGCCCCCGGACCCTGCCGCTGGGGGCTTTGCCCCCAGACCCCCACCGGGGGCCTGCGCCCCCCGGACCCCCTGCTATCGGGGGGGCTATCGCCCCCCCGAACCCCCCCTTTGTGTAGACGGGTATCTACTCTTGGCTCCTAAGCCGTCTCATAACCATCTAGTCTACTCTAAGACCCCTTCCAGTGTCTAAACTGGGGATCCCTCCCAATATCTGATACCCATCATGGCTTCTCCTCATATGGGGGCCTTACAACATTGGGTACACAGAATATTGGTGGGTTACATGAGAGGTGGACATTTGAGCTAACTCTAACACCCCCCCTCAATGTTCACCCGAAGATGAACTACGTGTTCGGACCAATGCCGAGTCGATGTAGATGCCGCAACAATAAATCACTCCCAAGAGCCTTCGTGAAGATGTCTGCGCAATTGTCCTCTGTGGGACAATACTCCAGCTCTATGACTCCATCCTCGATGAGCTCTCGTACGTAGTGATACTGGATCTCTATGTGCTTTGTACGAGCATGGAACACAGGATTCTTTGCAATGGCCATGCAACTCTGATTGTCGCATTTTAGAACCGTCGCATCTTCGATTGGAACTCCTATGTCTTGCAGGATCCTCCTTAGCCAAACTGCTTCACAAGCAGCAATGCATGCTGCCTTGTACTCAGCTTCCGTCGAAGATAGTGCCACTGTTGGTTGCTTCTTGCTAATCCAAGAGAACACTCCTGAACCAAGTGAAAAACAATATCCAGAAACTGACTTTCTAGAATCACAATCTCCCGCCCAATCTGAGTCACAGTAACCCGCCAAGGTCTTCCCTGCTCTGTAGGTAATGCCATACTCCAGTGTACCTTTCACGTACTTTAGCACACGCATCCCTGCTTTCCAATGGTTCTCTCGAGGTTGATTTGAGAACCTACTAAGTACACCAACTGCAAAGCTGATATCAGGTCTAGTGTTGCACAGAAAAATGAGACTCCCCACAAGTTTCCTATACTCCTTGATGTCGACAAGTGGTGATGCATCCTCCACTGAGAGCTTACCATTCACCTCCATGGGAGAGACCACGTCCTTACACTCGATCATACCGAATGCCTTCAAGATCTCGCGAGCATATCTCTGCTGAGAGATGAAAATCCTGCCAGGTTTTTGCCAAACCTCAATGCCGAGGCAAAAGTGCATGAGCCCCAAATCTGTCATCTCAAACTTGGAACTCAACGACTCCCTCAACTGTTGCAGCATCTTCTCATGATCTCCTGTGATGATCAAGTCATCCACATAAAGGACTATTACCACATACTTGCCATCCTGTTTACAAACATACAGGTTAGCATCAGAAGCACTTTTTGAGAAACCAATTGATATGAGAAAGCTATCAATCCGTTGGTACCATGCCCTTGGGGCCTGTTTCAGCCCGTACAATGCCTTCTTTAGTTTGCAAACCTTGTTCTCTGAATTGGGCACCTCAAATCCTGGTGGCTGGAACACATATACCTCCTCCTTGAGATGTCCATTCAAGAACGCAGATTTCACGTCCATTTGAAACACCGGCCACTGCTTATGAGCAGCCAAGGCAAGTACCACCCGAATAGTTGTCATCCTTGCTATAGGAGCAAAGGAATCCTCAAAATCAAAGCCTTCAACTTGAGAGTATCCTTGTGCAACAAGCCTAGCCTTGTACTTTTCCAAAGATCCATCAGATTTGTACTTGGCCTTCCATACCCATTTGGTACCAATGATCTTCCTTTTTACTGGACGATCAACCAAGTCCCAAGTCTGATTCTTCATGATGCTATCATACTCCTCTTGCATGGCAGCTTTCCAATTTGGATCGCCCATTGCCTCATCCAAATTCGTAGGCTCTTGAACTTTCATAATCTCAGCCATCAAGGCCATATTGACTATGTGTTCAGAAGCCCTTTTCTGCTCCTCTATCCTCTTTGATCGTCGAAGTCCATCTGCAGATGACTCCGCCAAGTCTGGAACCGGATTCTTCTCATCAAAGAGCTGCCTTGCCCACTTTGGAAGTGGCTTACCTTGTGGAGCCAAGGCATGTTGTGGTGTTGGTGGAGTCTGTTCCTCGAAGTACTCCTCCTCATTCTGCAACTCTGCTTTAGATACGGGCACAAGGTGAGTTACTTTTACGGCTGATGATAAAGTGGAAGGGCATACCTCCTCCTCCACTGTATGTGGCTGTTCCCAAAACACCACATCACGACTGACCACGATCTTCTTTGCCTCTGGATCATATAGCCAGTACGCCTTTGACTCCTGGCTATAGCCCATGAAGATACACTTTCTGCTCTTTGGATCTAATTTCTTTCTGGTGCTATCTGGAACATGAACAAAACACTCACATCCAAATGTTCTGAAATGAGAAGCGGAAGGCTTTTTACCTGAATAAGCCTCCAAAGGTGTTTTGCCCGTCAAGGCCTTTGTGAAGCTTCGATTGAGGATGTAGACTGCTGTATTGACTGCCTCAGCCCAAAAAGACTTAGGCAATCCTTTACCTAGTGCCATGCATCGTGCCATCTCCATGGTAGTACGATTGCGACGCTCTACAACACCATTTTGTTGCGGAGTATGTGCAGTCGTGAGTTGGCGCTTAATGCCATTCTCGTGCAAGTATGTGTCGAACTCTTTTGACAGGAACTCTCCTCCTCGATCCGTGCGAAGCTTCTTTACCTTCAGCCCGCTTTCGTTTTCCACCATCTTTTGCCACTGTTTGAATTTTCCAAGAGCTTCAGCCTTATCTCGTAAAAAATACACCCACATGTATCTACTGTAGTCGTCGACGATAAGCATATAGTAGTTACATCCCCCCAAAGCTTGAGTCGGAGCTTTCCCACTGAGATCAGCATGAACCAATTCTAGAGGAGCCTTTGCCCGATAGCCGCTCTCATGTGGAAAAGCCTTCCTTTGTTGCTTGCCCATCATACAAGCTTCACAAGGTTCCTGCACCTTTGAGAGTGCAGGCAAGTGTGCAACCATCCCTGTTTTCTGTATTTCCAAAAGAATAGGATAACTAAGATGACCAAATCTTTCATGCCATACCTTACTGATGCCCACTCCTGAAGAGACTGTTAGTGCCGTCAGCTCGTAGAGATTGTTCTTCCTTACTGCCTTGCCGACCACCTTGCCCGCTGCATTAAGGATTTCTGCTCCGGTCCTCTTGAAACGCACCTCCAAGTTGCGATCAGTTATCGCAGCAACCGAAAGCAAGTTCTTCTTTAGCTGAGGAACTAGTAATACATCAGAAAGCTCTTTAGTTTCACCCTCTTGAATGGAAAGAGAGATAGTACCTGTACCTTCCACAGGGCATTTTGCATTATTACCAACCGTCACGTTCATGGGCTCTTGTAGAGGCTTGAAAGAGCTATACCAGTCCTTCTTTCTGGTCATGTGACGGGACGCTCCACTATCAAGGAGCCACGAATCATTCGTTGTTGAAACTTCTGTTGAGGAGCATATTTCTTCAATTGCAACCCATAGCTCCAACTCAGTTTCAACTGTGTTGGCAGATTCCTTGCCTTTCGAAGAAGACTGTGTAGTGCCATTCTTTTCGTCCTGCTGCTTCTTTCTGCAATCCTTGATCATGTGACCGCTTTTGTTGCAGTAGTGGCACTTACCTGAAAACTTCTTCTTCTTACCATTCTTCTTCTCTCCACCCTTCCCTTTGGATGTGGTTGAGAATGCTGCATCACTTCCGCCATCGCGGGTCTTCATTCGCATCTCCTCCTCTAGAAGCATCGCACTGAACTCTTCAAAAGTGAGGGGTGGATTTCTTACCTGCGTGTTGAGTGTCGTAACCAACGCATCGTACTTTTGTGGAAGGATCCGAATGCACCTTCTGGCCAACTCTTCGCTGGTCTTTGTAATCCCAACCGCCGCCATCTGATCACGTAGATTCTTGATCCGTGTGATGAATGTCTCAGCTGATTCTCCATCAGAGCACCTCTCTGCAGCAAGCATATTCTCCAAATTTTGAATTCTAGTCTGATTCCGCGTTTCATACTGACCTTTCAGTATGTTCCAAGCCTCACTTGCCTTGTCTGTATGCTGAATCAGAGTCAAAACAGAATCACTTGAACTGGTAACAAGAGCACAGAGTGCATCTGCGTTCCTTCGTTTCCATGCCCGAAGAAGATCTGCATTCGGTGGCGTTATGACGTTGGGGTTGTCTGGATTCGGTGATCCAACCGGTTCTGGATCCAATCCCAGAACAGTATCCAGAAGCTCATATGAATCCAAGATCACGCTGATCTTGAATTTCCACAAAGTATAATTCGTCCCATCGAGCTTGCCTTCATTGAAGGCAGGTGGACGAATTCGCAACGGGGTTGGTGCAGCCATCACTCCTAGTAGCCTTTGCTAACAAAGCTCGTTGAACTTGCAATAAAGTCGTTACTTAGATAGCCTGAGCTCTGATACCATGTAAGAAAATAGTACGCAGCGGAAGATAACAACAAAACGCAAGTACACGATGGAAAGCTGGAGAGAATACAAAAATTCTGATATACCAAACTGCTGATACAACTGATGGTTGGCTGTCCACCCGTGCGCTCTACAGACAGAGCTTCGATGGTGATCTAGACAGATGCTGGACGGAGGACTATGAGCGTGAAGAACTGGTGATCTGATGATAGGGGGTGGCCACTTATATAGTGTAAGTGGTTGACGGTCGGCCCTGTAATAGGCAGTCGGCCTAATAGACAGTCGGCCTGGAAGACCAACTGACCCTTCAGAAAACATGCCGTCGGGCAGATGAAGGATCGCGCATAGGTCATACCGTCGGGCCTGGGGCTACCGGCAGCCCCCGGACCCTGCCGCTGGGGGCTTTGCCCCCAGACCCCCACCGGGGGCCTGCGCCCCCCGGACCCCCTGCTATCGGGGGGGCTATCGCCCCCCCGAACCCCCCCTTTGTGCAGACGGGTATCTACTCTTGGCTCCTAAGCCGTCTCATAACCATCTGGTCTACTCTAAGACCCCTTCCAGTGTCTAAACTGGGGATCCCTCCCAATATCTGATACCCATCATGGCTTCTCCTCATATGGGGGCCTTACAACATTGGGTACACAGAATATTGGTGGGTTACATGAGAGGTGGACATTTGAGCTAACTCTAACAAACATCATAAAAGCATGCTTGCAATAAGGCAATGTTCCTTTTAATTCTCCTGAAGCTTGCACTACAGAGCAGATTCCAGAGCTTTTTAGAATGTTTCCACCTCATTTGGGCTCGCTGTCACAAGATCGAGAAAGCCATGAAACAGGTGGGGTTCCCTTGCTGCTTTCTGCCAGAACACTTCCTAGCACGTCTCTCGGGGGGTTCACTTAGTGTAATATGTCTATATCACATGCGTTCAAGGGTTCTTTTCTAAATCCCTATGTAACCTATTTGTAGTATTTCCTAGTATCCCCTCTGTAAATTTTGGGAAGTTTTATAAATCCCCTTCTGTAAGTATATTTATTTTCCTAGAGGAATTTTAAAAGTCCTTATGTGAGTCATACACTACTACTTTTGGAGTCCCTTTAGGTAGGATGAGATATTTAGACTGCAAGATATCTACATCACCTACATTATTTGAATCTACACACAAAAAATTGAGATACCGACTGCAATAATGGGCAATGCATAAGTTTAAGATGGGTTTGTGTCTTGATGATGCCATAAGGCAAGAGAAACAAAGAATAAAGACATATCTGCAAAAATTAAGAGGAACAAATATCAAACAAGACAAACCATGTGTGCCATACACCAAGAGCAAAGAATTGTGCAAAGTCACTTGAAACACGTAAAGAGCTCAAGAAACAACCTTTATAAAAATACTACATGAAAGATTGGGAGCTTTTATAAATGCTTTATATCTTTCAATTTTTTACAAAACCATATGTATGGGTGTTTTAGCTAGGAGAAGGGATGATAGATTAGCCAATTTTATTCAATGACGATATATAATATTTATTTCTTGCCAATTATAAACATCTACTAAGTCATATCAAACCATGGTATTAAAACCATAGAGGCTACATTCATACAACATCTTGTTGTACCCGATGCCAAAATAGCATTTTCAAACTTGCTTAATGGCATTCATATAAACAAAAGTACCCAGGCGGTTGCAAATCATCCACTTCTGTGATTCAAGGTCCTGCAAAAAAATAATTTAAAAAATCCATCAAGACAAATCAAACTAAACTCAGCACATAGTAATAATCATAATAAAGCTTTTATCATATTAGAAAGATTACAAAGAAGCCCCTACCAAGTGCATTTAATGCCCCTTTACAAAGTCATTGAATACATTCCAATCATTCTCATCTAAAGTATACTTATTGCTATTACACTCATAGGTGAGGATTGCCAATGCAATTACGCTCTCAATATTTATCATGTCAAGGTCTGTAAGGTCATATGTGAAGCATCTTGAACCTTTTTCCTTTTGATACCACCCAAGCTAGACTTCTACTCCAAAAGGTCTATCTGAAAGGTTAAACCCTCTTTTATATTCCACATACCCCCCACCAACCTTTCTCCTCATTTTTTGAACTCGTCCAAGGTACCATATAGCTTGTGTTTTCTTTTTTTGCAAAGATCTTGGATTGCATTTCCTTTTGCTTTTCCTTGTTTTGTGTTCTTCATGAAAGAATACGGCACAATCGGAACCTATTCCAAATAGGTTCTCATTTGATGTAGCAAGAGGTATATCTTCCTTAGAGTAGTATACTCCTTGGCGAACCCTTGTGAGTCTATCTTTAGAGAGTGTGGGATTTCCATTAAGTTGGCTTACCAATGTGGACTTGAAGAGAGTTTTACCATCAATGGTAACAACTGGGCTCACTGCTTCTTGTTCATCTAGGAGAGAATCCACCACATGTCTGATTTCACTTATGGAGGCATCGTTGTCATTATCATCTATTTCTGACACATGATCTGCTTGACATTGGTCTTCTTCTTCAGAATCAGATTCTTGTGAATATGCATCTGCAAATCCATTTGACCAAGGTTCCATCCACCACTTCATATTCTCACCCTTTGGCTTCATATGCAAACTTTCACACCTTTCTTGAGCACTTTTTAGTCCCTTCTTCAATGCTTCGATGATTTTATCATCAGTTGACACACACTCATAGTCCCCTAGACTAGCTTCTTACATGTTCTCTTTGAGATTCAATTCTTTCCAGACATGTTCTTGCTTCTTATGTGCCCTTGTAAATAGAGGACTATCCTCTTCGCATTCAAAGTGTGCAAGCCTATTCATACTACCTGCACTATGTAGCATATCCATCAAGTCATAAGCGCATTCTTGTCCCACCATGCTTCCAATCTTACTGAAGAAGATCTCAACTGCATCTAAACCTGTAAGATGTAAAGGACACCTTAGGCTTGGACAAAATTCTCTAAAGTACTTGATCAGTAGGACCACAAAATCGCATGAGAGTTGCACATCTAAGAAAGCTTCCTTAGTTATGAAGTTTCTATTCAACGTATAGTTGGCATGATGAACAATCCAAGACCTCCAAATTTGAAAGAAAAAAGAGACTTTGCCTGCAAGATAGACTCGATCCACAAGATTCAAATGTGGAGATTAGAAGATGTCGATGTAGTCCCCAGCAATTTCAAGATAAGCTTGTGTTCCTAGCATGCTCCTCTCTTTTCTATGAATTCCATTGTTTGCCAATTCTCCCAAGCACCATTGCACTTGTCTACTGCATATTCTTTGAGCTCCAGCCCAATTTTGACGGTCATCTCGCCTAATGCCTCCCTCCCTTAGCATATGCTTGTCGATAGAAAAAGCATCATACACATATGCTTCTCCTCTTTCCACTTCAAATCCCAAAAACCTAATTTTTCCATGTCAATATTAGGAGGCAAGTCATCTCGCAAGTCTTCTGCACATTTCTTCATATTTCCTATGATGCTATTGATCATGTGACGTACTCCACCTTCATTCATTTCACTCTTGGGCAACGTCTCTCCCATTGTGTTGGCTATGACCTCATTGTAGAAACACTCTATCCGTATTGCATTGCTAGTTATGTCTGTTATTTGCTCCTTGCTCATCTTACTTATCCCTATACAAAGATGCCGCCTAATGACTTTGAGACAATTTTTCCTTTGCTCTACTTGCATCTTTTCACAAAAGGATTTCTAGCAAAACATGCATGAAAAAACCAAGTATTGAGAGAGAATCTAAAATATATTCATATTTTAAATAATCAATGAACACAATGTCAATTACAATAAAGAACACAATGAACTCCATTCTTATGAAATTTGTATCATGCTTACATGGGCCTACCATTTGAGTGTGTGGAGAAGTGTGTGTTAGACACTAGATAATCAACATTGGAAGAATATTTCAAATAATATCCAATGGTTGATGACCCACAACTGATTAAAGATAAGATTCAACTTAGAATCCTTATACATAAGTAGCTTTCAAAGACCCCATGGATAGGCATGAATCAAAGACACAAATATCATTGGCTCTAGCATTGTTACCTTAGATGTATGAGCATGAATCTCGGATGTATATTTATTGGAAAGTTTACAACCTCTACACACTAGCATTTATGCAATGGTCCCCTATATTCTACACAAAATATTTCCAAAGAGGACAACAACATCAAAAGTCGAATAAACGACCAAGTGTTGAAGCCGAAACTATCATACAACACTGATAACCTACAATGACACTGAAAGCCAAATAAATGACCATGTGTCAAAGTTTAAACATTTGTTTTATGAAATAAGCTACGACAACACTGAAAGCCGAATAAACAACCTAGTGTCGAAGCCTACTTATTTTATAAATTATATATCTAAGGAACAACACCAAAAGTCGAATAAACGACAAAGTGTTGAATCCTATTACTCTTCTAAGGTTGAGAGACGACACATACAGTCGAATGATACGACCAAGTGTCGAGCTAGTTTCAAAACAATGAGAAGGAGTCCTTGTAATGACATCAAAGGTTGAATATTACAACCAAATGTCGAAATGCAGACTTTACTTACTTAACCGCACATATAATCGAGTAATACGATCTAATGCAGAAAGATAAGCACCATGCAAATGCATGGCCCAAGTAATTGACTCAAATATTACATTACAAATCAGATGATTGACGTATTATGTCGAAAGGCCAAATACGACACTACGTCGATATCTAATAGTCATGTAATATCAAGAATAAAAAAGTTATGACATTGACATACTATATGAAAAGACGACACTACATCGAACATACGTGAAGAAGAAACCCCCCCAAAAAAAGCTTATCAACTTATCAAAAATTTGCCAACAGATGGGTTATTGAGCAGAGAAAGAAAAGCTATCATACCTTTATTTCAATTATAGTTTTGATTTTGGATTGCTAACCAGGCACAAAGCGAACAGAGAGTCTCCTTGGTGACCTGCACAAATCCAAGGGACAATTAATAGAAATCCTCTCAGTAGAAGGCAAGCTATAAACTCCAGTTGAGTCGTTCCCAAAACTACCTTTTCAAGATGCAGTGCCTTATGAACAAACTTATTAGAGAGCTTATGTAAGGTAAAGGGGAAAAAAGTAAGGTAAATGAGGAATCCTAAGCTATGGATGAGCAATTCAACTTCGAATTGCGCATATTAGACTCCAAAATCTTACAGTCAACCAGTGACTGAACAAAATTCCAAGCAGGTACTCTTCTGGCTTCAGTACTGTTTGTCCATCACCTTCTAGCAATCCTGCGTCCAAGATTTGAAGAAGCACCAATACTTCCCCTTCTGCCTTCGAAGAAGGCCAATTCCTTCCAATCTTGTATCACCTGAGACAAATGAAGAGCAGACAGCATGCTATAAAGGCTCAAGAATCTATTATTTGAATCACAAATCTGCTAGGCTGCCAGACTAAAAGCGATCTCCCATGGCCAATAGACACAGGAAGGATGGTGCCAGAAAGGGACAAGAGGTCCTGCAACCAGAAGAGTGACCTGGTGAGTTCTTCTATGAAGCATTCCCTCACAACATCTATGGATTGAACTGTGTACGCCAGACAACATGTTTCCAGTAATAAACCAATTGCCTCTCTTGATCCCGCCAAGCAAGAAAGCAATACCTGCCACATCTTCTGGGATTGCCCATGACTAGAGAAGGATGGGGTTGATAAACTAGTGCCCCTTACTTCACGCAATAATTGTGAGTGTGGAGGATAGCGAGAGGACAGCATCTTGGATGGTTCCTACAGTGGTAGTCTGACTAATCTCCAATCCTCTTCCACTGCATAAAGAACCATTTCACCTCCTTGATCCCAAAGAAAGCAAATAACTTGGTAGTGGAACTCCTCTACCAGAGAAGACTCCCAGCCAATGGATGCATCTCCTTGTCCCTACCTGAGATTGAATCTAAACAATCCAGAGGGTTGGCTGTATCAATCTGCACAACAAGGTTCTGACCACCTTGAAGGTCCTGAGTAATGCTGTCCATTCCTCTTAATGCTCTCCAAGAACCAACTTGGATGCTAGTTCTCTCACCCATCTCAACCAGTGCATGGAGCCTGAGTGCACATATTCTTCCAGATAATATAAACCTAAGATGATCCCTATGTCTTGTACTATGACAAATACAGCAGACTTCAGCAGGATTTTTTCATTTCCTATTGCATCCACTGCTGCGAGTTGGTCCCATGGATTATTACCTGCAAACGGGTAAAATATTCAAAGAAGAAAAGAAAAAATAGAAGAACCCAGAAAGAGGTTACATGTGCCAATACATCTAGTAACTTCCTGAACAAGCAAATAGGAGTCTCATCCTGCCCTTCGTGTTAGAAGGAAGACTTTTTGGAAACCATTTCCAATACCGAGGTTCTTGATAAAATTGCATTCATATTCTCAAATACTTCATTTAAAAATTCATGCCAAGCACAAGCAAGATTCTCGAGTACATAGCAAAGAAAAATTAAGTATATATCAGTGTCACCTTTGTTCCATTGGAAAAAAAATATGGAACATTCTAAACAGTCTGTTGTACAGGTTGGGCAGGAAAACCATGCAATGAGTTTTTAATATTTGCAGTAAACAGTTACAAATACAGTTTCTGATGAGATGCTAGTAGATCACTCAAGATCTAAATACTCTCCCTATTTAGAAAATGATTTCCTCCCAAATGGAATAACCCACTGTGATTTGATTAAATTAGTGTCCCAATATTCACAAATAACATCAATACATATAAATCCTTGACCTTGTTATGCATACAGTTCCCTCAGGTCATCTGCAAAGGCCTTCCTTGCATTTTCTCTTTTCAATTTCAGGGCAGCCATTACCAGACCAGACTCTAGTGTCCATGGATCTGGTGAGATCTTGATTTTGGATGGGATTTCAAACTTTTCCAGTTTGGCCGATTTCCCGATCTGGTGCACAACATTAAAGCGCATGTGAATTTTCAAAGAATGGTGATGGCATGCTATTCTTCATTTCCATTCACTAAATAGATTCCACCAACAAATGAAGACCCACCTTGTGCAAGGAGTTGATGACCTCCTTTACCGCTTCCTTCTTCGAGCAAAGATCTGAAAAATCCTTGTATTCAATGCCTTCCTTCCGAGCCCAGTTCTCAACAGCAATCTGTGATCCAACTACAATAGCTACAAAATTGCTATGGAATGGATCGGCATGCAACATGATGTTGTCTACATAAGGGCTTGCTACGAGGATTGCCTCAACCTGCAATTTGTCAAAAGAGAACACTGATATCAGCTGACAAAATAAGTGGAAAATGTGAGCTTTCTAAAAAAAGCTGGACATGAATTTCTGATAAAAAGATTGCCTTGCCTTTCCAAGTGATACATATTCCCCATGTTGAAGATTTACAATATCTTTTCTCCGATCAATTATCTCCAGGCAGCCATCTGGATGAAACTGTCCAATATCTCCTGTATAGAACCACCGTAAACCATTCTCATCCACCTTCACAATGCAAGCACCTGACCACTTGTGAGAGAAATAAATGTACAATTTCAATCCAGTCAGTGAAGAACACGATTTCAATCCAGTCAGTGAAGGATATAGCAAAATGGAGAACTTACCTTATAAACTTCATCTGTTTTAGCCTGATTCTTGAAATAGCCAAGAGTCACAGAAGGCCCACCAATTACTATTTCACCCCTTGGCATCAGGCTATCTGTTATTTTGTAGCCTCCCTCCTCCCAGTCAACCAACTGTTCAAGCAAAAAAGTGCAAATACCAGAATGTCTCTCAACTCCACAAAATTCCTTGTTTACCCATGAATAAACTAATTCGAGGGTACATCCCTGCAAAGAGTAGAGGTGAGAGAGTAGGCATGAAACGGATGCAAAGTGGGATGGGTAAGACTTATTTTGTAGCCTCCCTCCTCCCAGTCAACCAACTGTTGGAAGCAAAAAAGGTGCAAATATCAGAATGACTCTCAACTCTACAAAAGGAAAAGACAAATTCCTTATTTACCCAGGCATAAACTAATTTGAGGGTGCATCCCTGCGAAGAGTAGAGATGAGAGAGCAGGCATGAAAGGGATGCAAAGTGGGGTGGGCATATTTTTACAGCTTCTCTCATATTACTTCCCCTCTCCCTTCCTGTCAAGGCCTTGTAAACTTTGTAGGGGCTTCGCCACCCCCCCTTCCACACTTCCTCCTCCCACCCCCCACCCCCCCTAATCTCTCATATTACTTCCCCTCCCCCTTCTTGTCTAGGCCTTGAAACATTGTGGAGGCTTTGCCACCCTCCCCTTCCACGGGTTTTTCCCTGCAATCCCCCATCCCAAACAAAATAGGGAATTAAAAAACAAAGGTTCCTGTGCTGCATGTCCATCTACCCACAATGCTATGCAGGTGTAAAGTCCCTGATCTCTCCTCATTTGCAGGCTCACAGGTGGGGCACTGACCCTATACAGAAAAGTTGCAGCCTGCCATGTGGAACCCTATTTTAATGATACCATCATGAGTGAGTATGACAAGGAATGCACAACAGAAGGAGAGACGGGGAGAGGTTGGTCAATTTGAGCAGGATTTTTTCAGCACCCTTTGAGAGGATGGCTATATTCAGTTAAGAGAGGGGCTGGAGAGGAACACAGCAAAACAAAGACCCCTCCTCTATGGAAGACTTTTTCTTAGAATACTGATCTGCAAATTCTTATCAGATCCACAACTTAGTTGCCGTATAGATGATAAAATTGGGATATATTTACAAACACTGACCATACAAGGTTTGAAATACAGGATGTACAAATGAGGGGCTTACTAACAATTCCAGATGTTCCATGATGGGAGCATGATGGATCTATGGGTCTAATGAGCTGGACAAGTAACTATTAAATGTTAGACAAAGATATTCTGAATAACTCCAGCATTTTAAACATCCAACATAATCTTTTCAACATTACCAGAAGCTCTATCAGTATTTGTAATGTCCTTGGACATCAACATGTATCCCATCCCCAATGAACCCCAAGACCAAAAATGTTCCATGTAATTAATATGTCCCAAAGGGGAACACTCGTTAATTTCCCATCACCATACCTTAATGTAGCAATGCGGGACTGGTGGGCCAACCCGACCAACAGAAATATCATCCCATTCTGAAAAGGTTGCTCCAGCACAAGTTTTAGTGAGACCATAACCCTGTCCAATGGGTCCCCTGCAAAAAAAAGAGTAAAACTTCCATGAAGATAAAAGGATACTTTTACTAGGATTTTGAAAACATGCTAGAATTCTATTTAGACAGCTTCCAAAAAACTAGCATAACTGGCACAACAGGCAACTGTAATAACATGCCTCGCAATGGTAACCTCAAAATGACAGTCTAGAATGAAAAGGTCATACTATTAAATGGAGTGTAAGCATTTCTTGTGAAGCTTTGCTTTTTATTATAGATTTTGACAAGCATTGTGACACTTGTAAAGAAGGATCCATGCACAATTGACCTGGCATGCGAAGATGGTTACTGAGATTAAAATATTTCTAATCATAAATTATTCCACTTGTCAACCCCAAAATATCTAATTTATTTGCTAGATTATATTGCTTGTCTATCCCCATGGCCTCCAAAAGATCTGTCAAAGAGATTTAAAGACTTGGCCTGACACTGACTCTTTCTTCTTGGGCTTTGCCTCCTTTTTCTGATCCGCCTTCTTTCTTCCTACAATCTCACACAAGATGTTGAGGATGATCACAATAGTACAAATTTCCTCCTCTTACTCTCATTGTTTGAAGACTTGCCATCCCCTAAAAAAATACTTAAGCCTTACTGGGTTTGCATTTGCAAAAGCAGTAAATGCTTTGTTGTTGCCATCTTACCCTGCAACTTCAACCTAGCTTCCTCCTGGAGCAACAGAGGACAAACCTCCTTAAAGGTGAGAGGTTTCAACTTTACTCTAGCCATTAGGGCAGTAACCAGCCCATTGAAGCTGCGTGGAAGCTTGCTTTTGAATAGCCTGGCAAGTTGACTGATGTCAACCTTTTGACACACCGAATGAGGTGCCATGGATACTTGTGTAGCTTCCCTAAAGTTTCCGTCAATCTTGAATCCTTTGCACTCACTGCAAATCTCTCTTGATCAATGCACACTCACTCAAGTGAAATCAGCAAAGGCCTCTACCTTTAGTCACCTTTGAAGCAGACCTTTGCAGTAGGCTACGTGGCTTTGCCAGCCCAAAATCAAAGGGCAAAGTCAATATGCAGCAAACATAGACCTGCAAAACAAAGGCGACCTGCAGCCTACAAATGCAGATTCTCCTACGAGAAAGACCCAGCAAGACCTGGCAAAAAGAAAGGACCAGGCAAATAGTAAAGCAGCCAACGATGCTGCAGTAGACATAGATCTCCATCCCCTCACCGAAGGGCAAAGACAAAAAGAAGGGCACATGCCAGAGCCTGCGACTATGATCTCGAACTGTGTCACCCCGCTTGGAGGCCCTGTGTTGCAGGCCTGTCCAGCGCACCCTCCTTAAATCGCCCACATGGTTGCTCCTTCCCACATGGGCGTGGTTCCCACTCTCCACACTGATTCCAGCCATTGTAGAGCTGGAAGCTCCCTGCACCTGCCCCCGATCTCCTCGTTCAGTTCCCAGTATTTGACACACAGTGTTGAGGTGGCGTTGTTCACCGCATTCAGAGTGGTCGCTGAGACCATCGCCACAACTGCTCAATGTCAGCCAACTTAAAGCAAAGGCCTCATCAAGCAAGCAGCAAGGAGCTATAATGGAATTGCTAATGCACTAAGGTCTTTCTCACCGAAAATGGAAGATCAAGATGAGGGTAGACTCCGACCCCAAACAGGAGCAGAATTTGACGAAACAAAGCCAGACATCGAAATGTGCGATGATCCCAGAATGGTAAAGAAAAAGAATTCTTTCTTTCTTTGCCTTACGATTAGCACTCCCTTTCATCCCGGTGAGCCACAGGGCCAATTGCAAAATCAACAAGAACCTGAATGCGATCCTAGAGATGGAGACCTTCGACGACCAATGGCAACGATTGCACCAGACCAACGTCTCATGCATGCAACGATCATAGTGCTGCAGCACAAAGCAACCAAGATTACGATAGGTCCAATAGCAGTCCTGGAGAGTTAAGCAGTAATCTACAACTTGCAAGAGATCAAAAGGAATCCAGGGAAGCCTTAATCGAGGAAGGTAAAGCCTTGCATGCTCAAGGAATCCAGGGAAGGGGAAGCCTTTGATAGATCCACATCAGGGTTCGAAGAGGAAGAAGTGGAGAGGGTGTTGATTTAGCAAGAGGGGATCGTGGAGGATGGGGGAGAAGGAGATGGCGAGGAAGATGGAAGAGGATTAGGAGGGGATTTCAAAAGCGGCGGCCCATTAAATTTTGACAGCAAGATTTAGCAAGATTAAGATAAGATTGCATGAGCTATCACCTTCACAGCTTGTAGAGAGCTTGCAACCATATATCATTTTATTCCATATTTCAAGAATATTCTCACAATATTGCACAACCTAGACATCATGGTTGGATTGATTTTGCGATTGCATCCTCGACAATTCTTCTCCTATGGTTGATAGTGAATGGGAGAGGACTTGTGAGAACGTTCTAAAACAAGATGGCCTCATTGTTAAATTTTATAAGGGATTTTGGCATGTCATTTAGGATGTTTTGGTTAGTATGCTTAATTTTATGTGTTACAATGGTGTTCTATTAGAAGGCATGACTAATGATTTGAGTTAGTAGACAGAGCGCAACATTGAGCCTTGGAACAGTGGCTACCTCTCTAGCCAAGACCAGACGAGAGACCAGATCAAGTTCCCTCTCATTGCTCTACACTAGGTCGAGGATGAGGTAGGGTGAGACAAAGGTCTCTTGTAGAGCAATGGGTGCTAGGGCCTAGCCAAAGGAATGAAACTTCGTGACCGATGATGGCAAATAGATTTTGAACACAAGAGTCGCATTGTCATTGGTGTAGAGATGATAGAGGGAAGAGGATGGAGATGTAGGCATTTAGCAAATGTAGATTCCACCCCATAAGATCCATAGCTCGTAATGGGTGGAATCAATGTCAAGAATTAAAAATCTTAACAAGGCAATAGCAGTTTGATGGTGAAAAGTACAGTGCACCAATGCATATTTTCCATAGTTTCCACACACACCAAATATTTGTGCATATAACCATGGTGGCTGCCCCTTGGCCTCCTTTGCCCCACTCTCTCCTAGTCCTCCTAGCAACGCCTTGTGCCTCCCCTTGCCTCGTGGAAATAGTAGCCCTCCTGGCGAGCATTTGCTCTCTGTTGCACACCGACCTCTGCTCATCCATTGCTTCAACTTGCCTAGCCATGTGGTTGCCCTGCTATCCACCAAGATTCCTAGCTATGGTGAAAGGGAGGTGGCTCAATGGGTTTCCTTGTGCCCCCCTCAACCCTGTGTACATTAGGTTAGCTACTTCTTGTTAAATTATGCTAAGTTTCATTATTACTATGCATTGTGTTAATTGGAATAGCTTATGTTAGCTTCTGTTAAGCAGAAGTGCCAATACCTTAATGCCAATTTATGAAATTTAATGTGGATTGGTTTTATGCATGTGAATTTTCTACTTAGAAAATGAAAAATATAGGTGCTTGAATCACTCTCATATCATCTAGATTGCAAGAGTTACAAATTCTCAACAAAACGCTCACAAAATGGTGCTTATTATGTCCGAGATACACTATGCAAAATAGTGCAAAACTACAATTAGGCCCATTAAACAGATTTCTATAACTTTGCAATCTGGAAACAAGATTTCTCTTCATGCCATGTTATGAATTGTAGTCATCTATACGTTCTATAAGTTGTACCATGAGATGCTCTTGGAAAGATATTAGTCACCAAAAAATGTAGCCTTAATGTCATACCACACTCTTATACACTCCACCTATGTCAAGAAGATGTAGAATTCTTCACAATTGTTTAGACCAAAAGTAATGGAAAATAAGTTGCCCAAGAAGAATGCAACTCATAATAGATTGCAACAAATAAAACAATCGAGTAGCCACATCTTCCAGTCTTCTATGTCCCTTCATCACAAAATCAACATCTAATACCTCTCTAATACATGACAATAATATAAATTATATCTCAATTATATATGCACATAGCTTATTGCATATGTGCATATGCGCATAGCTTATTGCATCACTGCATGTATGACTATAATATAACTGCATTTAGGACCTATGCTCCAACGCCATGCTAACACCTATGTGTAACCACATCCATGACAACTCGGGGAGATTTTAGCATTGTCCTTCTAATAACTAATCCACCACTAAATGCCACAATCAACAAGATGCCATTTCTAGGCATTTTTAGGCATTGTGTAGCATATGCCGCAAACAACAAGATGACATTTCTAGGCATTGTGTAGCATATATAATACCTCGAGAAAAGATATGGTCTAAGAAGCTAGAAAGGGTCTTCTTTAATCTTTGAAGATACCATATATAAGAGCCTTCTTTAGCTCTCAATGTAGCAGACACAAGGGCTTATGTTCTCCTAACCTAGAAATAGTTTTATTCTTTCATTTACTTTAAATTGATCATGTTTACCATATTCTAGTTCAAACTGTAACTGGTAGTGATGCTCATGGTACTTGCTAATCTACAACTCTAGGCACAAGTGCATGAAAAACCCTCAAACATAATGGGATTCTCACTCAATGACAATTTTCCTTTTGCTTTGATCCCTTGTTGCTATATGGATACTATATTTTCCCAAGTGGGAGAATCCTTTTGAATAGGGCTATCTAAAAATAAATACCTTACTTCTTTACTCTCACAGGTTTTATCTTATGGATTTAATTATAGAAGTGTTTCTCCCCTATCTGTCCATTTTCAAATAATAGATCAATTGTTTGAGAGCCTGAAGGATCTTTACAAAGGCAGTGCTAAATAGACTGAGTAGAACTAAAGAAAATCAAGTATAAGAGGCATCAACTTCAAAAATACTCCTTCACCATTGATTCAATGCAATCCCTCTGTGGATAGAAAGAAAAAGAAAGAGAGTGACGAGATTAAAAAACTTCAAAAAATAAATTCAAAATTAATGTTGTTCATCAAGATTAGAGATCAATGTATGCAAGAAAGCATAGCATCCTAATCTCATCCTAATGAAAAGGCCAAAAAAGAGCAATAAAGAGAGAAAATCATAGCATCATAATCTCATCCTAATGCAAAGGCCAAAAAGAGCAATAAAGAGAGAAAAGGTTTTTAGAATTCTCTAGAATTCAAGAAAGCATAGTATCCTAATCTCATCCTAATGCAAAGGCCAAAAAGAGCAATAAAGAGAGAAAAGGTTTTTAGAATTCTCTAGAATTCAAGAAAATGCAAGAGGAGCGCTTACTCATTTCAAAAGGAAAATGCCAATAATAGCATTTCAAAATGTCCCATGACATAAGCCACTCCATGCAAATATCCATGTCACATGTTGCAAGCTTCTGAACAAATTTTAATATAAAACGCCCTTCTGTATATTAACCTTTGGGTATTAAATTACTTCCTTATGTATATATAAATCTGTAAGTAATTGAATTAATAAAAACCCATCTGTTGAACTCACGTGATAGGGTTACATATGATGAGTGACCCCCCTGAGGCACGTCTACATTGTCGAACAAAGTAGTATCCTTCTCCACACTCGAGGGAGGACCCTTGACCACTTTGATGACATCAAAAACCTTTGAAGTCGTTGAAAGCCTTTTTCTTCTCATAGATGACTGCTAGCATTGTATATGCATATTTTTGGGTCTTAAACGTAGCTTGTGATTCATCATTCCTCAAAAACATGATAACCCAAACCACCACAACGTCAAAAAAACAAATTGTATGTACTACCATAAAGTGCCCCAACAGATGAGCAGAACCTAAGCTCCATGATGCTATCCTTGGTCCTTGGAAACTCGAGGAATTCCTTCACTGCAAAACAGTTCTACTAATAAAAAATGCCCAAGTTGGTTGGTAACAACATTGAGCTGCCACAGCTAGAAACTTTAAGAGGATCCTCTGCCATGGAAGTTGCTAAGATTACATAGCTGCTGCTGAGACACTTCCATGTCAGAAATGTGGTAGCTACCCAAATTCATCAGATCATGGAGATCGCGCACCAAGCTAGGATGGGAAAGGCATTGAGGGCATGAGGGCAGCTCTGCTTGCTACCATTCAAGCAATTGTTCTCCATTGCCTGGAGTTCCTGCTCTAGATTACAAAAGCGTCTTGGCTACAATAAAATGATTGGGCAGTCTTATATTGAGCCACAAGCTCCTGAATCATCCCCCCTTCCTTTCTGCTTTTGTACCATGCCCATCAGCTTCTCATCTTCTCTCTCTCGATCCCTTATCTTATCTCTTTCTTCTTCTTTGCAGCATAATCAATGGGCCAAAGGCAACGAAGGGAGACGATGGGACCAGACAACCTCAATAGGCATAATGAAAATCCCCTCATGAACCGAGCAGGCCAAAGGCAAGCATGAGGAAAGGAAGAGCTGAGCGTCATAAGGAATAGATGCAGTAGCAAATTGCCCATGTTCTAGAGAACATGGGTCATAAGGTCCTCTCTAAATATGGGTTGTAAGGTACTCTCTCGATCTCCATGAAACTTGGATTGGGTTACCCAAGCTCTACTAGGTAATTCCAACTACATTGCAACCTACCAATGCCTTCATAGAGGATGCATGGGACAAGCTAGGCCCTTCAGTGATGTAAGTGATGTAAGCCATTCTACTGATAGTTGTGATCATTTGGATGCTTCCATGTGGATTTATCTGCTCATCACTCATCTAGGAGGTGCTAAGGCTCCAATATGAGGCGACATTAGGTTACTAAATTGCCACTATCTCAAAGCATAGCTTAAAAGATACAATTTGAGTCCTTTCTCTCTCTATGTGTGTGTGTGTGTGTGTGTGTGTGTGTGTGTCTCACTGAATCCAACACTAATATCTTATTATCATGACTGTGAGGGCTAGTCAGCACATTAAAACTTTGAGCTACCCATGAAAAAATTGATTGCTCTTACACATCATCCTAGATGAGAGAATATTTAAAAAATAACTTTTAATTTGGATCTGAGAATGAACACACCCTACCTATTAATTTAAAAATGGTGTATAAAATTACCCTTGCTATAAATATATTTTTGTAAGTCTTGAGAATTAAAATACCCCTCATTTTGAACTCTCATAGTATACTTACATTTCCCAGATGGATCCCCTGAGCTACTTCACCATGTCATTCATCATTCTTCGTATGGAGGCACCCATTCTGGAGTATAGTTTTTTGTTGGGACACCCTTGGGTGTAGCAAGCTAAAGTCAAATAGAATTTGGAGCTAAATATATGGTTGGTGTAGAGGGGTAAAAAGAATATCTGCATGCCGATGGGTGCAGTGAGTGTGCTCAAAGGTGCAATACAAACAGTGTTGGTGGAGATGTTCAACATGGCAGATGGGCTAGAAGATGACAAGAAGGAATTGTTCCTATGAAGCAACCCAGTCCTGGTACCATTGTTCATGGTTGATGTTAAGGAAATCTTTGCACAGTAGCTCCTGCTTGGACCTTTTGCTTGTTTAGCGAGTTCGTAACCGTAGAGTGAGTCGATGGATGACACACTTGCAATGGATATAGACATGAAGGATGTCTTTGAGAACAAGTGAGAATTTGAAGAGTGCATGACACACATGACATTAGTGCCAGAGGATGCACTAGATACGGTATTCTTGGGAACTTATGGGAGCTCCAAGCCAGTGAATATCAGTACCCTCTTAGAGGATGATTTTTGAACAAAGTTGGTGGCACTGTTGATAGAGTTTGTAGGCTTTTTTGCTTGGGATTACTCCAACATGCGGGGGCTTGAAGCAAAGTTTTACAGCACTGAGTGAAGAGTAAACTAGATGATGCACTAGATACAATATTCTTGGGAACCAATGGGAGCTCCAAGCCAGTGAATATCAGTACCCTCTTGGAGGATGCTTTTAAACAAAGTTGGTGGCACTATTGGACAGAGTTTCTGATCGTTTTTGCTTGGGATTACTCTGACATGCGGGGGTTGGAAGCAAAGTTTTACAGCACTGAGTGAAGACTAAACTAGAGCGGCTATTATAGGTGGGATTCATCACACCCACTAAAACCCCGAAGTGGATTTATCCAATAGTGATCATGTTGAAGAAGAACAGAAAGCTATAGATCTGTGTGGATTACCCCAAACTCAATGCAAGTGCTATACCAGATCCATTCCTGCTCCCATACATGGATTCCATGCTCAATGAGATGGTAGGGCATGAAGTTACTCATTCCTAGATTAGCGGCTACAACTTTACTCATTCCTAGATCAGTGGCTACAAGCAAATGCAGATGACCCCGAAAGATCAGCCAAATATCGCATTTATCATTGCACGGGGGGTGTATGGCTGCCCAATGATGTGATTTGGGTTGCAAAATGCCCCATCTAGTTTCCCGTGTGCCATGCAAGAGCTCTTCAAAGTATATCTGACCGGCTTCATGAGAATATTTTTGGATGATCTCAGTGTGTTCAGTGAGAAAGTGAGACATTTGGAATCCCTGAGGCTCTATTTCCAACGTTGCCGAGAGACGTCATTCAGCCTGCACTCGATGAAGTGTACATGCAATGTCCGTAGCGGCCGCTTGTTGGGTCATGTCATCAATAAAGAGGGCATCGTGGTAGACCCCAATAAAGTGGCAGTGAATGTAGGCACCCACATCAACCAATTTGAAAGAGTTCTTGCACTTCCTAGGGTAGATCCATTGGCATGGTAGACACCTACTATTTTTGGCACATTGGCTATACCGTTGAATGCACTTGCTTATGTTGAACGTAGAGCCCTTGTTTGGTCTGCAGAATGTGAGAGGGCTTATTAGAAGCTTAAGGTTTAAATTTCCCAAGCACCCATTCTCATCCCTCTAGAATGGGAAAATACATTTCATGCATTCGTAGATGCCTCCAACCGCATGGTGGAAAGCGTGCTAATGCAAGAGGATGAGGCGGGGTGGTTCCAACCCACTAGTGTAATATGCTAGCCGCATTGGACCATAACTACTCAATGACAGAGCACGAAGGCTTGGGGATGGCCTTCTTCATAAAGAAGTTTTGGCACTACATGTTGGGTCGACGATGTTGGGTCGACGCTGTGTGTTCCATGTCGACCACTTCACACTAATATATCTGGTGAAACAGCAAATTTTGACAAGTCGGCTAGTGCATAGAATGTTTCTCCTCCTAGAGTTTGATTTTGAGATGGTTCATCGACCCGGGTCATAGCGTGTGGTGACAAACAACCTATGTCAACTAGAATCAAGGTAACGAGGTAACAAGGATGAATATGCTAGCCGAAGTAACTAGGATTCATTGGACCAATGTAATATGCTAGCCGCAAAAAGTAATAAGGATGAATTCCCAGATGTGGAGCTCAACGCAGTCTTTATGGTGGTGACCACTACGGAAGCTACTATGGAGGAGGTGACTCAAAGAATCCCATGGTCTTGGTATGATGAAATGCTCTACTTCATGATGTCTGAGAAGATGCCAAAGAACTTAACTAGAGACCAACAGAAGTGGTTGGCATTGAGAAGCCACGGGTTTGAAGTGGTGGTTGGGCAGCTTTATCGCAAGCACTTGACGAATGTCCTGTTCAAATGTGTGTTGCCACACAAATAGGAAGCCGTGCTTATGGAGGCACACTATAGAGTGGAAGACGACCACTTTGCTAGAGCTATCATGGCCAAAAAGGTGCTGTAGGATGGTTTGTGCTGGCCCACGTTGCAGAAGGATTCCTGCCGATTTGCAATGTGGTGTGACTTATGCCAACGGCTTGGTCATCCTTTGGATCGGGACCGCATGCCAACATAGCCAGTGCCCCCATTGGGAGCATTTTAGAAGTGGGGACTGGACTTCATGGATCATTTCAAGCTCGCAACTGCACGGACCCAAAATTGCTATGTGCTTGTGGCCACAGATTACTGTACCAAGTGGGTGGAAGCATGGGCATTGCAGGATAACACCACATGCTCTACAACCTAGTGCCTACATAAGGATGTCTTTTGTTGGTTTAGTTGCCCAATCAAGTTGGTCAGTGATTGAGGGAAGAATTTTTTTAGCTTAAGTTGTGACAAACAACCTATCTCAACTAGAATCAAGGTAACGAGGTAACAAGGATGAATATGCTAGCCGAAGTAACTAGGATTCATTGGACCAATGTAATATGCTAGCCGCAAAAGGTAATAAGGATGAATTCCCAGATGTGGAGCTCAACGCAGTCTTTATGGTGGTGACCACTATGGAAGCTACTATGGAGGAGGTGACTCAAAGAATCCCATGGTCTTGGTATGATGAAATGCTCTACTTCATGATGTCTAAGAAGATGCCAAAGCACTTAACTAGAGACCAACAGAAGTGGTTGGCATTGAGAAGCCACGGGTTTGAAGTGGTGGTTGGGCAGCTTTATCGCAAGCACTTGATGAATGTCCTGTTCAAATGTGTGTTGCCACACAAATAGGAAGCCGTGCTTATGGAGGCACAATATAGAGTGGAAGACGACCACTTTGCTAGAGCTATCATGGCCAAAAAGGTGCTGTAGGATGGTTTGTGCTAGCCCACATTGCAGAAGGATTCCTACCGGTTTGCAATGTGGTGCGACTTATGCCAACAACCTTATGCCAACAACTTGGTCATCCTTTGGATCGGGACCACATGCCAACGTAGCCAGTGCCCCCATTGGGAGCATTTCAGAAGTGGGGACTGGACTTCATGGATCATTTCAAGCTCGCAGCTGCACGGACCCAAAATTGCTATGTGCTTGTGGCCACAGATTACTGTACCAAGTGGGTGGAAGCATGGGCATTGTAGGATAACACCACATGCTCTACAACCTAGTGCCTACATAAGGATGTCTTCTGTTGGTTTAGTTGCCCAATCAAGTTGGTCAGTGATCGAGGGAAGAATTTTTTAGCTTAACTTGTGAAGGAGATGATGACGTTCTATATGGTGATCCATAAACAGTTCTCTTCTTATGACACGTGAGTGAATGGCCAGGCAAGTCCTCCAACAAACAGTTCAAGTGGATCACCACATTGTTGGTGAATAGTCATTGCACGAAATGGGATGACAAGCTACTATTCACATAATGGGCACTACTGCACATATTTCAAAATTTCCACAAGTTTGACACCTTTCAAGTTGGCTTTTGGTATGGAGTCTATTACACCCGTGGAATATATGGTGCCAAGCCTCCACATTGTGGCAATCAAAGACAACCTACTTCCACATAGAGTTTTAGCTAGATGTGCTGGAGCAATTGGAGGAGGATCAGATGGAGAGTTATTACTTGGCACAGGTAGTTCAATCACAAAGAAAGAGGGGAGTGGACTTGGCATTTAAGATTTCCACAAGTCTGACACCTTTCAAGTTGGCTTTTGGTATGGAGGCTATTACGCTCGTGGAGTATGTGGTGCCAAGCCGGGCCACATTGCAACGGTCAAAGATAGGCTACTTCCACATAGAGTTCTAGCTAGACATGCTGAAGCAATTAGAGGAGGATCAAATGGAGAGTTATTACTTGGCACAGGTAGTTCAATCATGAAGAAAGAGGGGAGTGGAATTGGCATTGAAGAAGAAGTTTTTTAAGAAGAGGAAATTGGTGCTACTCTTCAAAAGTCGCATGGGGCAGATGCTGGGGAAGCTGAAGATGTGGTGGTATGGCCCTTTCTAGATCTTTGAATATTGTGGCTCAACCTCCTTTTATCTAGAAGAACTTCAAGGATGGTGCTACCTCTTGCAGTGAACGGGTTCAAGCTGCATACATATCGCCATGAAGGTTGCCTTAAATGCCCATTCCTAATGACACGTGAGGTACTTATTCCTTGGATTGGTGTGGGAGCACAAAATCCAGTGGTGTGATCTTGAAGTCCTTGTTATGATGATCAATTAACTGTTGGCCAGCAGCTTCAGTTGTCATGCAGCAGACCCAGACCATTTCTCCCTAGAATTTGCTAAGTCTAGTTTTACCTATTGTTCACTCATCATGCCTCACGCTTGTGCTCTCCCATATGCTCTATCATGCCCTCAATTTTTTGCTCCTCTCTCCCTCATCTTCCACCTCGCACCTTCTTCCTATCGAGATCCCTTAGATTTCTCCCTCATGGGTATGGCACTAATCCATTTCAACACTCTGACGCCACTATTAGCAATCAGTAATGAGATTATTAACCGATGGCTGAGGCAACTTCGTCTTCAAATCTTTTCTAGCATCAAATGGTCTTGCATCATCATCCACCACCCAGAGATAGTTCAACTATGCGTACAATTTTCTCAAGGGGACAGGGTGCAAATATTGGATGGACCACATACATTGACGATGGAGCTGATCTATGAGTGATTGTTTCTACCCATGGATGGAGAATCATAGAACTTGCCCACACCTAGATGAGCATCAATGGAGGTGGAGTTTGGGATATCGATTTGACAAGAACCTATATTGCCTCACCAACTATAGCAGTACACACCTTCATGAGGGCTATTGTTGTCTTTTTTAAGCTTTTTTTCTATAGGCGAAGGCATATACAATATTCATGCACCCTTGAGGGGTGTTGGCGCTTGCAGAGTCTTAGCAAATCATTGGCATTTATTCTATAGGACGGACTTCAAGTAGAGGCTTTGCAAGTGGCAGAGGCAGCAACAAGGGGCATGCTCAATGACAACGAAGGTTGGTCAGGTGCTCAATGTACTATTCCCCATCACAAGTGATGTAAAGATTCCCCTATGCCTTGGAGAGATGATCATAGCATTGGTACTGAATGGCCCACGGATTGTCTTATGAATAGAGCAAAGGAAGAGGTACCACAAGGGCGGCAGCTCATCACAACCACAGATGCTAGTTTCACAGGCAGTCACCACTCTGCAGCAATCTCAAAAGCGCACTCCACGTTTTATCTGTGTTCCACAAGAGTAACTCAAATTGCAACATTGGTGGGGCAAGGATTGCAGAGTTGCCATGGATGGAAGGAGTCACGAGTGCGCTTGCGGTGACCAGTGCAAAAACGAGTTCGGTAAGTACTTTTGTTGCTCCCTCCAGTCTTGGAGTTCTTTTGGGAGGCGTAGCAGGTTTTGGGGACTCTCTCCGATAGTGTACAAGAGAGAATTTTGCAATCCTCGGGCACTTTGACCATGGCAATTGCCACATTAGTAGTAGGAATCTTGAGAGTGTTGACACAATTGGTTTGTTCACTTCCAATCACACTGGCTCTATTTGTCATAGTTGGGTCCCTTTTGTTGACGTTATCCTTGAGGACCTAGACAATAATGTCACTGTTGGTCCAATTGGTGGTCACTATTTGCTGCAGCCTACACCAAGCTCTAAAGCCAGTGGCACAGATGCATCCGAACGAAATCCAACTCCACAGTATTGAAAAATAGGTACGTAATGCACAATACGCTGTGGATAATGTCAGCACTCTCCATGAAGAGAGTCTTCAGAGTACGTTTGTGAAACTACACAGTAGACGGACATGGATGCACTCACCCATTTCCTATCGATAGTGCCCAACATGCCAGTGTTAGTTAATGTGGATTAGCTATTCGACTTGCTAGCCACTCTACAGGATGAAATGCGGCAAGAGTGGGACACCCAAATTGCAAGTTATCAATGTACTCTTGTTCCGGAGACTTGACGGAGAATCATCCACAGACCCCCAAATCCAAATGCAGGTGGTGGATCAAGTGGTCTCTTAGGTGTGGGTGCAGATGCTACTATGGAAGGAAAGATGTGAGCTACTCTCTGACCACCCATCTCTGACCACCCATTACAAAAAATTTGGACTCAAAAAGGGGCCCTTTGGAGAATTACTAAAATATTAGAGGCTTGGATAAGGGAATATGGTATCCATGAAGGAGATTATGCCATCTTCTCTATAACAGAGCCTTCCCAATTCTAGGGGAGATTTTAGATTTTTATCAAAATACACCAAAAAACATCATTGGGGGTTCACAATAAAAAATTATCTTTGATAGGCCTACCCTAACCATGTTAGGCCTCCTTGTTTTCCTCCCAGGGCAATGTAAAGAGAGTGGAAGAGAAGGAAGGAGTCTCACTTGCAACTTTCTCACATACACAATGGGGGAATATACACAAAGGTGGAGGCTAAAAACACTTTTCCTCTTCTTAGTTGTGTAAGCCAAAAGAACTCTAAGTACAAAAGAATACGTGAACCCTATATGTGGGTCTCAAATCAAACTCAGCTAACTAAGGTGGCATACTAACTGAGCCACTAACTAGAGTACATAAAGATAGTTGTCATCTATCTACTATTCATGGGTGGTGTACCAACCGCATCTGTAGCTAACAAGTCGGTGACATAAATGCACAATGGTCACCCTGGCATATCACAAGTGGAGCTCGATATCTCAATAGGAAAACTATCCCCTAGCTAAAACTATGCTCATGTTTTCCATTTGGTTCAACCATTTGGCCCAAACTTTGACTTCCTAATTAGCTCTCTCCCTATTCTCTCTCTTCCAAAATGTTACAAACATTCATTCCCACCACTTTCTAGTAGCTAGTTTCAAAATATCTTCTTTTCACTCTTGCTTAGTCATTCTCTCTCCTCTTTGCTCATGTTTTTCTTCCACATTCAAAAATCTCTCAGAGAAACTTCTGTTAAAGCTCTGTTCATCCCTCTTCTCTTCCATTCATTCTCTACTTAGTTCACTCTCTCTTAGAAACCAAAGTTGTGACATAAATCTGCTTGGAAGGAGTGAGAAAAATGGGTGTTCTCTCATTTTCGATTCTTTCCTCACCTTTTTGGAGTATAGAGAGTCACCTCCAGAAGTTGCGACCTAAATCTGCTTGGAAGGAGTGAGAAAAGTGGGTGTTCTATCATTTTCAGCTCTTTCTCTACGTTTTTGGAGTATATAGAGTCAACTCCAAAACAAGAAACACATACTTTCCAGGTAATGAAGTGATGGCATCTTGACAGTTTTATTTGTATTAAGTAGATACGTTTTTGTATCACACTTTGTCTATATGTTTGTTACAAGAGACAAAGAAGAGGGAGAGATTGAGGTAGATGATATATAAAACTACAAGATGATTTTTGACATTTTTTTCTTCACTGGTATAGGAGGGATAGATAGAGGATAAGCTTCTTGACTACATACCACAAATTGTATGGTGCAAAAGCATTACAGTATGAACGACTGGATTATGCACATGGCATCCCAACTCTGAAATCAAAATAAGCCATAACCCAAGGATGGGTAATAAAATGGATCCCGGAGTATGTTGACTCTATGCCAACATGAACTTATGTAGAAAGAGTATGTGTTACAACTTCTACATTTAGAAAGAGAATGTGATACAACTTTGTGTTACAACTTCTACATACGACTTCTACATGTAGAAAGAGAATGTGTTACAACTTTGTGTTACAACTTCTACATACGGAGAATGTGTTACAACTTCTACATATGACTTCTACATGTAGAAAGAGAATGTGATACAACTTTGTGTTACAACTTCTACATACGACTTCTACATGTAGAAAGAGAACGTGTTACAACTTCTACATATGACTTCTACATGTAGAAAGAGAATGTGTTACAACTTTGTGTTACAACTCCTACATGTAGAGAGAGAAGCTCTCCAACTTGTATAAATACCCCATAATGGAATGAAGCCCACACTCTTTGGGGCATTGTGTTGAGTCTACTTTGGTATTCCAAGCATTTGTCTCAAGTGTCCATGCTTCCTTGAACTGCATGTCCTAACCTTGTAACTCCTCCTCCCCTCTCCTTCAACCTTGCAACCCATCCTCTCCCTCTCCTCCTCCCTCCTCCTCCTCCCTCCTCCTTCTCCTCCTCCCTCCTTCTCCTCCCTCCTCCTCCTCCTCCTCCCTCCTCTGCCTCCTCCTCTATCCTCCTCCTCCCTCCTCTCTCTTCTTTCCCCCATGCTCTTACACCTTCTTTCTCTCCCACTCCTATGCTCCCCCTAAACCCTTTGTTCCTCATCCCTTAAACTCCATGATGTACGAGGGAAACGACTTCTCCACCATGTACTGACCCTGAACCTTGGAACCTTCTTCTAACCCTGGACTCCTTCTAAACCCTGGAACCTCCTTCTAAACCCTGGAACTCCTTCTAAACCCTGGAACCTCCTTCTAACCCTGGAACCTCCTTCTAAACCCTGCAACTCCTTCTAAATCCTAGAACCTCTTCTAAACCCTGGAACCTCCTTCTAAACCTTGGAACCTCCTTCTAACCCTGGAACCTCCTTCTGAACCTTGAAACCTTCTTCTAGCCCTAGACTCCTTCTAAACCCTGGAACCTCCTTCTAAACCCTGGAGCCTCCTTCTAACCCTGGAACCTCCTTCTAACCCTTAAACTCCTCCTAAACACTACAACCCCCAATGAAGGTGAAAGCCTTCATTACCTCAATCATGATGATACACGTTTCTTTTACACATGCATGCACTTTGTTTGCTCACCAGACTTAAGCCTACGTCTCTCACTGGAACATGACTCGAGGTCCTAAGCTACACATATACTACAACCGACAACCCTGCTATATCTATAGGTGACAAAAAGCCTCGGAACCCTACATACTAACAGAACCCAGGCTTTTTGTCACCTACAAATATATTAGGGTTATCGATTGTAGTATACGTGTAGCTTACAACCTCGAGTCGTGTTCGAGTAAGAGACGTAGGCTTAAGTGTGGTGAGCAAAGATAGTGCATGCATGTGTAAAAGGGACATGTATCATCATGGTTGAGGTAATGAAGGCTTTCGCCTTTTCATTGGGGGTTGTAGGGTGACAAAGTGCGGATCGGACTAAGCCTAGTGTACATAAGATCGATGTAAGGACTACGGAGGCTCAAAGCATATAATGAAAAGCATGAGGAGAGAGAAACCAAATGGAAAACACTCAATCTATATGATCAACAATACATGATAGGCTTCTTATATAGAGAGAGCCTTTAGAATAGTCAAACCATGTGGGATCCTCTCATCCACATCTCTCCTTGTGGATATCCTCAATCCACATCTTCACATCTTGTAGTCCACATCCTAGGGTGGCTACTTTAATTCTTTCCTTATCACATACCTTTGCCTTTTAATCTATGTGCTCATGGCACCATATCTCTCAACACCTCCCCTTGGTGCCATGATCCTTTAGCTACTGCAAGGTGGTCAGATGTGAGTTACATTCCATCACCTCCCCTTAGTGCATGCATTGCTACTTAAGGTGGTCAAGTGTGGATTTTACATGTCAATACCTCCCCTGGGTGCTTTCATAGCTACTCTCAGGTGGTCAGGCTTGATTTACAAAATATAGGCAAGGTTGGCAAGGTATTTGTTTCTCAATACATTCCATTGATGTCACCTTTTGGCTCATGGCTTGATGACGACTCCACGTAGTTGACTTGTTGGTTCTTTAATCTGCAATCTTCTTCCTTGTGTCCCAGCTTCTTGCAATGGTGACACTTTGGTTCTTTAATCTGCAGTCACTTTGATAGTGACCCATCCTTCCGCAATGATAGCACTTCGTTGATGTTTTACTGAATAGTGCTTGTTCTTCATTATAGCTGTTGTGTGTAGATGTTGATGTCGATGTCGATGCCTTCAACTCTCTTTCTTTTTCGAGAAGAGAGGATACACATTCTTCAAACTTTGGATCTGGCAAATTCTTCAAAGTGGTTGTCAATGCACTATACTCTACAGACATGCTTTTAAGGAGAATTGCAAGTGCATCTTTCTCTCCTACTTTTGCATTTATGCTCTCTAGTTGAGTCATAATGCTTTTGATTTTGTTGACAAATTGTGCCATGGATTCATTGAAGCCCATGTGCATACCATAGAATTCAATCTTAAGATGGATTTCTTGGTTTTTGGCTTTTGCACCAAACACTGTGTTCAACTCATCCCATGCATCCCTGGCATGATCCTTAGAGTCTATATGATGAATTATGTTTGGACCCAAGTGCAATCCAATGAGTGATAGTGCTGCTTCATCTTTTTCCTTCCAAGCATCATTTTGTGCAGTGGGTATGTCTTCTTTTACAGTCTTCCAAGGCTTTTGGTGCATCAAGAGATATCTCATTTGTATAGACGAGGTATAGACCATGTGTGAAATCCTTCCCCAGTGAACTTCTCAACAGTTGGGGTGCGGATTGCCATTGCAAAGGTCTTACCAGTTGATGATACTTTTCAAATCTGGCAGTGTCTAATTGCATACAAAAAATTTGAGTTGACAGGCACGTAGAGCTCAAAAAACTCGTTATTTTTCCTTTTTGGAGCGTGTGCAAATTCTTCCTGGATTGGAAGTTATGGCTTGTCAAAGATTCCATGAAGAAGAGGGGGGGCCTTGATGATGTGGCACAGGGATTCACATGCTGGATTCCATACTGTGCTTAGTGTTGCAGATATAGCAAGCTTCAGCCGTCATCATCCACCTGATGGATGATCTTATTGTGTGGACGTCGTTCTATCGGCAGTATGTATAGCGGAGTAAGCGATAGCTACCCGCCAGTTGTTCATCTAGGATTTGATATTACTAGATAGACTTATGTCTTGTACACTATGACCACTGTGTTAGTCATATGTGGACTTAGGGTATGATGGAATAAAAAGTAAGAAAAGGGGACACACATAGTAGTCTTCCTACTACTCCTCAACACTTGTGTCTTGTGCTCATTGTCTCTCCACCTCCTCCTTCTCTTTTAACATGGTATCAGAGCACCAGGTGTGCATCTCGTAGTCACGAGGGAGTTGCATCGGAGAGAGTCTTATGCTCAACCAGTGAGCAGCTTTTTTGAGCACATACAGAGGAGGGGCAGCCGCCATACCACAAAATCCAACGGTGGAATTTTGGGACGCCGTTCGCGGTGAAGCTTCGGGTGGTCAAGGTCTCTCAGCATTCCGGGGCCATCTTGACCTTCATTTTTTTGAAATTCGTCATTTCCGCAGGTGATTTCAGACACCCTGTTTCTGCGCGACAGAGTGGTCGCATCCTGAAAGTGAGTCTATTTTTCATTCTGGACTCTGTCCAAAGTTTTTCCTTTGCTACCTTCTATTTCGCAAGGTTGTATATGCCAGGAAAGAGGACAGGTACACTGCAGGTATCAGATTTGATGCAGGAACAGTGAACTGTTTATGCCAGTTTGGTTGGACGCTGTAGTCACCATTTGGCAGAGTTGTTTGATTCATGCTTCGAAGCTTATGCTAGTTACATACGGCAGTGGAAGGCCTGTATTTCTGAGTTCTTGGTGTTGTATGCCCTTATGCAATTGAATATTGCAGAGTTGTATGCTATTGGAAGGCAGTGAAAGTGATACTTGTATGCTCAGCAAGAGTAGGTTTCTTATGCACAGAGTTGCAGTAGTTTTTGTTGTTATTTGACTTGAGTCAAAGGTCTTGCAAGGTAGTGATTTGCTGTGTTTTTTCTCATCTCGCTGTGTTCATTAGTTTGCTGTGTTTATACAGTAAATATGACAGAACAAGCTTCAGCCTCTCACATCACAGGAGAGAAGTTGGATAAAAATAACTATCCTGCCTGGAAGTTCAGAATCAAGAACTTCTTGATCGGCAAGGAGTTGTGGGAGCTATGCATTGGCACAGATCAAAAGCCAGCAGGTGATGCTACAGATGCACCAGTAAGAGCATGGGTAAAGAAAGCAAGGCAGGCCATTCACTACATTTCTATCACAGTGAGTGATAGTATGATTGGCCACATACAGGATGCTGAGACACCCAAGGAAGTTTGGGATACACTGTCAAACCTGTTTGAGACGTCTACAAAGGCGCGTAAGCTGTAGCTAAAGCAGCAACTAAATGAAGTAAAGAAGGGGTCATTGAGCATCAATGACTATGTGCTAAAAATAAGAGCACTAACAGATCAACTTGGCAGCATTGGGGTTGTCATTGATGATGATGATTTGCTGCTTGTTACTCTGCAGGGTCTTGGCAAAGAGTACAAACCCTTTGAAACATCTATTGCTGTAAGAGATACCTTCCCTACATTTAATGAGCTTATTCCTCTTCTTGTCAGTGAAGAGATGAGGCTTGGACATTCTACATCCACTGGTGGAAACTAGGAACATGCATTGATTGCAGGCAGGGGGAGAGGTAGAGGACGTGGTCATAATAGAGGCCGAGGTGTAGGACGCTATGGCGCACAAGGAAGAGGCCAAAACAATCAAAATCAGCAAGGACAAGGAGATGCTCAAAATGAACAGCAATATGTTCAGCAAAATGCAAGAGGCAGAGGAAATAATCATGGTAGAGGTAACTACCAGAATCAAGGAAGAAGGCCTGGTGTATGCAACTACTGTGGTGCAAAAGGACATTGGGCAAAGGAGTGTTTCAAGAAGCAAAATGACATAAGAAGTGGCAAGCTGCCACAAAATAATTATGCTTCTACAGACTATGAGAGTACCAGCAGAAGTGATCATCTATTGGCGATGACACATTCAATGGATAACACTATGCAGGAAAGTGTAGAAGATTGGTACATCGATTCAGGAGCGTCAAATCATATGACTGCTCGTGGGGAATGGTTCACATCCTTAACCAGTAAAAGCCCCATCTTATGTGTTCACAGGTGATGATTCTCAACATGAGATCACACACATGGGAAATGTCCCAGTTAATACAGATGCAGGCAATATCAAGGCATTGGGTGAAGTGTTGCATGTGCCTAGCATCACCAAAAATCTGATTTCTGTTGGTCAAATGGTTGAGCGGGACTTGCAGGTTCGCTTCAACAAAACAGGATGTTATATTGAAGATATGAACAATAACATGCAGCTGGTTGCAAAAGGAAAAAAGACAGGCAGAATGTTTAAATTGGATGCCAATATGCCTGCAGTAGAGGCAGCCATGTATGCTCATAGTGATGCGCAAATTTCAGATATTGAAATGTGGCATAAGAGGATAGGACACATGAACTACCAAAGGCTGAAAACTTTGCCTACCTCAGGCATAGTTACAGGGGTGCCAGCATTTAAGGTTAGTGGTCCATCCACAGTTTGCAGTTCATGCCAAATAGGCAAGCAAGCCAGGTTGCCATTTCCCCAACATGGGAGAAGAGCTCGCAGAATTTTAGAGCTTATACATAGTGACGTTTGGACACCATCTCAGCCTAGTCTGAGTGGCTATGAGTACTATGTTTCATTCATTGATGATTACTCAAGTAAGACTTGGGTTTATTTTATGAAACAGAAGTCTGAAGTACTTGCAAAATTCAAAGAGTTCAAAGCACTTGTGGAAAAGCAAACAGGACAGCGCATTTTGTGCCTCAGATCAGATAATGGGGGCGAATATGTGTCTGATGAGTTTAATGCCTTTCTCAAGGAGCATGGCATTAAGAGGGAGAAAACATGTGGTTACAGCCCTCAACAAAATGGAAAGGCTGAAAGAAAGAACAGATTTGTAGCAGAAGTTTCCAGAGCCATGTTGGATGAGAAGAATATGCCTAGACCATATTGGGCAGAGGCAGTTTCATGCGCAGTTTATCTCATGAATCGGGCACCTACATCTTCAGTGCATGACATGACGCCTGAAGAGGCCTTTACAGGTGTCAAACCAGATATTTCTCATTTGAAAGTATTTGGTTGTTTATGCTATGTACATATCCCTGATGAAAGGAGAAGGAAATTGGATCCCAAGGCAGTAAGATGTGTGTTTTTGGGTTATGCCTCAGAGTCAAAGGGGTATAGATGCTACAACCCTTCTACCAGGAAGTTCTATATAAGCAGGGATGTTGTTTTTGATGAGCTGAACTCATGGTTCAAGGCACCTCATGCCAATGGGCAAGATGCCACTGTTTTGGCAGAAACAGAAAACAATGCAGTGCGCAGGCCCGTAGCGGACAGCCCACTAAACAGTGCAAGTTTGGGGCTCGGAGAGGTTGATAACAGTCCCAAAACTGTCACTCCATGGACAGGAAGACTAAGGTCAAATATGGGCGGTTTAGGGTAGCAAAGATCAGCCCATGACAGTCCGAAAAATTCAGCGAGAAATGCACAACAATTGGGGACTCAAAACAGTCCAAGAAATAGTGGTGCAGCAGTAAGAAGTGGACAGCCAAGAAATAATGGTTATAACAGTCCAAACTTCAGTTCTGGGACTCATGGATCTGATGAGAATATGGGCTTTGATGCTGCGTATGAAAATCCAGAAGTACAATCATCAGGAAGGGTTTCTTTTTCTCCAGGTACAGTCATAGTTGATAGACACAATGCACCTACAGTTCCCCGCAGGTCAATGCGAGTTACTTATCCAGTTCAGAGGCTTACTTATGATGGTTTTATGGCAGTGCATCATGCATATATGGTTAAGGTTATCCAAGAGAGGGAGCCAAGTTCCCTTGAGGAAGCATGTGATAGCCCAAAATGGGTTGATGCCATGAATGAGGAAATGGATGCACTAAGTAAGCAGCACACATGGACACTTGCAGATTTGCCAGAGGGCAAGAAAGCAATTGGATGCAAGTGGGTGTACAAGGTGAAACATAAATCTGATGGTTCAGTGGGTAGATACAAAGCAAGATTGGTTGCTAAGGGCTATGCTCAAGAGTATGGAATTGATTTTGAGGAGACTTTCAGCCCTGTTGCAAAAATGGCAACTGTTAGAACTGTCATTGCTTTGGCTACGCACAATAAATGGGCTATGCATCAAATGGATGTTAAAAATGCATTTCTGAATGGTGATCTTATGGAAGAGGTGTATATGATGCAGCCACCTGGGTATGAAGACCCAAATCAGCCCACAAAAGTATGCAAGTTGCAGAAGGCATTATATGGATTGAAGCAAGCGCCACGCGCTTGGTATGGTAGAATAAATGCATACTTGCAGAAAATTGGTTTTCAGACATGCCAGTCAGACTCATCCTTGTATGTATATATTCAGGGGGAGCATATGATATTGCTGATTCTATATGTTGATGATCTGATATTGACAGGAAGCAGTGATGTGCTTATACAGCAGATGAAGGACAAACTCAAGGCTGAATTTGACATGAAGGACTTGGGTGAGCTGAGATACTTTCTTGGCATTGAAATCATAAGGGATGCCTATGACACTTGGATGGTGCAAAGGCAGTATGCTCTAGACATGCTCTCACGCTATGGGATGACGGCTTGTAAGCCAGTTTCAGTTCCCTTAGAGCAGAATGTCAAGTTAAGAGCAGATACAGGTGATGTCTTAGAAGATCCAGCTACGTATCGGCAGATGGTTGGTAGTCTGATTTATATGACGATCACTAGGCCTGATCTTAGTTATGCAGTTGGCTTGGTTAGCCAGTTTATGCAGACGCCTAGAAAGCCACATTTGGATGCTGTGAGGAGGATCCTCAGATATGTGAAGTCCACTGTGCAGTATGGGCTTCACTACAGATCTTTTGGTGATCTCATCTTGTTTGAGTACACTGATGCCGATTGGGCACGTAGTTCTATGGACAGGAGGTCCACATCTGGGTATGTATTCAGCATTGGAAATGCCGCTATCACGTGGTCCTCCAAGAAGCAACCCACAGTTGCATTGTCATCTACAGAGGTTGAATTGAAGGGCAGCATTGGCCGCTTGTGAGTCTATATGGTTATGCAGCCTACTTGCAGATTTGGGGCAGTATGTCAAGGATCCTGTTGCTCTCTATTGTGATAACATGAGCAGTATTCAGCTTGCTAGTAACCCAGTGTTTCATGCACGTACAAAACACATAGAGGTTCACTACCATTTCATAAGAGAGAAGGTCCTGGCAGGTCAGATTAACATGTCCTATGTGCAGACAGGAGAGCAGGTTGCTGATATCTTCACGAAGGCGCTGCCTCGAGAGAAATTTGAGAACTTCCGATTCTTCATGGGAGTTCACAAGCTCGACTCGAGCTTGAGGGGGAGTGTTGCAAATATAGCAAGCTCCAGCCGTCATCATCCACCTGATGGATGATCTTATTGTGTGGATGTCGTTCTATCGGCAGTATGTATAGCGGAGTAAGCGATAGCTACCCGCCAGTTGTTCATCTAGGATTTGATATTACTAGATAGACTTATGTCTTGTACACTATGACCACTATGTTAGTCATATGTGGACTTAGGGTATGATGGAATAAAAAGTAAGAAAAGGGGACACACATAGTAGTCTTCCTACTACTCCTCAACACTTGTGTCTTGTGCTCATTGTCTCTCCACCTCCTCCTTCTCTTTTAACACTTAGTAGGGGACTCTGTGCTTAGGAGGCACTGCTGACTGTGCATGCTAATGTGGCAATCTTTTGACCCAACTAGGTGAACCCAAGGTTACATTAACTTTACCATGGTCCAACTAAACCTAACCATAAACTTTAACCAAGGTTAACTTAACCCCACACAAACCCTACCTTATCTGCCACGTGGCATTTGTAGAGAAATGGAAGCTTTGAAGCTTCTCTGCTGCAGAGACGACGATGGCGTGCGACGATGAAGATGCTGCAGAGCTGGTCGGCCGAGGCGGAGCTACCATGAGTCACTGGTGGTTTGAGCATCACGAACTATATATCTTCTTCGTCTTAATCGTTGCAACCGCTGTTGTTGAAGATCCGTCGTTTGAAGGAGCCGTCTAGCATTGGTATGTAGGCTGTCGGTCGTCTTGGAGCTAGAGCTATTTTGTTTGTAGAAGGCTTGGGTTGCGTTGGAGGCGTCAGCTCATTGGAGTGGCACTCATGCAGGCTCGTTGAGGGGCTGGGAGCCACGGGCGTCACTGCTTGTTGAAGAAGCTTGTGTGTAGGAGCTCGTTGCAGAGCCGGTTCTTCCCTTAGGAGGTGGCTTTGGAGCGGCTTGAGAAGGTTGGAGCTCTCTTTCTCATTTCAGCACGTTGGAGCCACCCGGGGAACTTGCTCTCCGATTAAACTCTCTGGGTTGTCTCTGCATAGAAATCAGAAACTACCACAAAATGTGAAGCACTTGTAGCTCGCCGAGGGCTCACATAGTTTTATAGCTTGCCGTAAGTTCATACTCAATTTCCAAGAGACCACTCAAAGCCAACTCCTCGAGCCTTGGTAGTGATCCGCAGAAGATACTTGCTCTATGAGCAATGAGATCCTCAGACTGCGCTTTGCACTCTTATGCCAGCTTTGAATCCCGTGAGAAGAAGTTGCATATCTATTGGATCATGGCTTATAGAAAAACCTCTAGCTCCACTCTCTCACCAGAAATTTCACTCAAAAGAGAATGGACCTAAATCTCTTTTTAATGAGAAGACAAATCTTTCAACAGAAATCTCTCAAGACTTTGAAGAACTTAAAACTAATCTAAAAGAAAACATGTGCTCCTAAGGCAAGCCTACCACTAATCTAGGAGACTAGACCTAGGCTCTGATACCATGACAAAGTGCGGATCGGACTAAGCCTAGTGTACATAAGATCGATGTAAGGACTACGGAGGCTCAAAGCATATAATGAAAAACATGAGGAGAGAGAAACCAAATGGGAAACACTCAATCTATTTCAATCTATATGATCAACAATACATGATAGGCTTCTTATATAGAGAGAGCCTTTAGAATAGTCAAACCATGTGGGATCCTCTCATCCACATCTCTCCTTGTGGATATCCTCAATCCACATCTTCACATCTTGTAGTCCACATCCTAGGGTGGCTACTTTAATTCTTTCCTTATCACATACCTTTGCCTTTTAATCTATGTGCTCATGGCACCATATCTCTCAACATAGGGTTTAGTAGGAGTTTAAGGGTTAGGAGGAGGTTCTAGGGTTAGAAGGAGTTCCAAGGTTTAGAAGGAGGTTCTAGAGTTTAGAAGAGGTTCCACGGTTAGAAGGAGTTCCAAGGTTTAGAAGGAGGTTCTAGGGTTAAAAGGAGTTCCAAGGTTTAGAACGAGGTTCCAGAGTTTAGAAGAGGTTCCAGGGTTAGAAGGAGTTCCAAGGTTAGAAGGGGTTCCAAGGTTTAGAAGGAGGTTCCAAGGTTTAGAGTAGAGTACATGTTGGAGAACTCATCTCCCTCGTAGGTCATGGAGATTAAGGGTTGAGGAATTAAGGGTTTAGGGGGAGCATAGGAGTGGGAGAGGAAGAAGGTGTAAGAGCATGGGGGAAAGAAGAGAGAGGAGGGAGGAGGAGGAGGAGGAGGAGGAGGAGGAGGAGGAGGGAGGAGGAGGGAGGAGGAGGAGGAAGAGGGAGGAGGAGAAGGGAGGAGGAGGAGGGAGGAGGAGGGAGGAGGAGGACGAAGAGGGAGGAGGAGAAGGGAGAAGGAGGAGGGAGGAGGAGAGGGAGAGGATAGGTTGCAATGTTGGAGGAGAGGGGAGGAGGAATTGCAGGGTTAGAGCATGCTTTTGGACGTGGAGTGCAAGGAAGCATGGACACTTGAGACAAATGCTTAGAAAACCAAAGTAGACTCAACACAATGCCCCAAAGAGTGTGGGCTTCATTCCATTATGGGGTATTTATACAAGTTGGAGAGCTTCTCTCTCTGCATGTAGGAGTTGTAACACAAAGTTGTAACACATTCTCTTTCTACATGTAGAAGTCGTATGTAGAAGTTGTAACACAAAGTTGTATCACATTCTCTTTCTACATGTAGAAGTCGTATGTAGAAGTTGTAACACAAAGTTGTAACACATTCTCTTTCTACACGTAGAAGTTGTATGTAGAAGTTGTAACACATTCTCTTTCTACATGTAGAAGTTACATTCTCTTTCTACATAAGTCCATGTTGGCACAAAGTCAACAATAATGGCACTCTCAAAGGTGATCTTCCAACAATGAAGGTCCATAATGGTATCCTAAATGAAACCACTAAGTGGCTTTGCTCTTGTGCTATTGTTGGATACATTCATGGCCCCCGTTTACTAGCAATGTTCCTAGAATGTTGGGTTAGGAACTTCTGGTCATGCAAAGTCTAAATGTCACTAGCGTTCATTTCCTCAGGAATGGGTATATAGTTTTCTTGTTTGAGAAGCTAGAGGTGGCCATAGAGGTAGTCCAAAAGGGCACCTAAACTATAAGAATTCAATCCTTGTCTATCGTCCAACTATGAGAACCGTCATTTAGCCCTAACTCACTGGCTCCATTCAAAGCCCCAATATGGGTAGAGTTCCTTGATCTACCTCTTTCTCTCTTTCCACAAGTAGAGGTCCTTTGTGCACATCTAGGACAGTTTTTGGTTTTGGAAACTAAATGATGCATAAGCCTATGAGGAAACCCTCAAGTCTGTGTCTTGATGGACATTGTTGTTGAGCAACCTAACGCTATTCACATGCTGGATGGTGATGGAGTAGAAATGATCCAAAAGATCTTCTATAAGAATATACCAAACTCCTGCTTTCTGTGGTTGGGTGGACATTTCATCAAGGACTGTCCTTCCAAGAATTGCCATAGAAAAGAAAATGTAAAGGAACCAACAACCCCTCCTAGACTATGCAAGCTACTGATAAAGAGGCTCCTGCAATAGTAGAAACAAAAGGTAAGGCACACGAAAGGGTTAATGTTTCATGGAGCGAAGTAAGAAAAGAGAAAAATGTCATCACCCATGGGCACATGGACCTCTACGAACAACGACACTTCAAGTTTCATCACACAAAGGTAGACATTAGGAAACGTGGCTATTTTAAAAAGTGACACATAGCAGGTACCTTATTTGCAAGGTGATGCAACTGCAGAGGCTTGGTCAAGAAATTGACACTTGGTAGCCTCATTGTTGGACATGTGGTAGATTGAAGGTAACCCAAGTTTGTTGAAGTAACTAGGGTTCACAACCCAAGATTATTCAAGTAACTAAGGTCAACCAAAGGAATGCCATGTGGCATAGTGTCACCTAAGCACATAACCCCCTGCTAGGCATGCTTTGGAATCTGCATGTCAATTCCTATGTCATATCATCAAAGGCCCCTTTTTTACCAAAATTTTAACAAGCCATAACTTCCAATCCAAGAAGAATTTGCACGTGCTCCAAAAAGAAAAAGTGATCACCTTTTTTATCTCTACATGCTCGTCAACTCAGAATCATTGTATGCAACTAGACACTATCGTTGAAGCAAAACAAAACTCATGGTAAGACCTTTGCAACAAATGGAAAACCAGCACATGCCAAAAGCACAAGTGCATGAGATGACCATAGCACAGAACATGGAATCCACACATAAACCATTAAAGGCACAGGAAGAATAAAGCATCATACATCAAGATACATCAAGTAGAGAACACCATCGACATCAAGCATTGAGAAGCAACTGTGAAGATACTGGGAGAGAGGGAAGGAGTCTCACTTGCGGCTTTCTCACATGCACAATGGGGGAATATACACAAAGGTGGAGGCTGAAAACAGTTTTCCTCTTCTTAGTTGTGAAAGCCAAAAGAACTCAAGTACAAAGAAATAGAAGAACCCTATATGTGGGTCTCAAACCAAACTCAACTAACTAAGGTGGCTTACTAACTGAGCCACAAACTAGAGTAGATAAGGATAGCTATCATCCAGCTATTATTCGTGGGCGGTACACCAACCGCATCTGCAGCTAACAAGTCGGTGACATAAATGCACAACAGTCACCCTGGCATATCGCGAGTGGAGCTCGATATCTCAACCCTCCCCCTCGAGCTCAATCCCAATTCCTGCACACCAAGCAGGTCTCTGAACTTGCGCAACTTCTCCGCGCCCAATGCTTTCGTGAATATGTCAGCTACCTGATCCTCTGTGCTGACATAAACTAGATCAATAAGACCTAGTAAAACCTTCTCCCGTACATAGTGATAATGCACCTCAATGTGCTTTGTTCCAGCATGAAAGACTGGGTTCTTTGCCAAGTGTATACTGCTCATGTTGTCACAATAAATGACAACTGGTCCATCTGTAGACTGATGCATATCATAAAGTAGCTTATGCAACCAAGCTAGCTCACATGCAGCCATTGCTGCACCCCTGTACTCAGCCTCTATGCTCGACAAGGCAACTATAGGTTGTTTCTTGCTGCTCCAAGTGACTGCAGCACTCCCAAAAGAGAACACATATCCATTGGTAGATCGTCTATCAGAAATACTACCATCCCAATCAGCATCAGTGTATCCATGCAACTGTATCTGAACCCCAGCCTCATAAAATAGTCCATACTGCAATGTGGACTTCACATACCTGAGTATGCGTCTAGCCACATCCGAATGCAGTTTCCTTAGAGCTTGCATAAATTGACTTACCAATCCAACAGCATAGCTTAGATCTGGCCTGGTAATAGTCATATAAATCAAACTTCCTACTATGCGTCTGTACATAGTAGGGTCTTCCAAAAGCTCACCTGCATCTGTGCTCAGCTTCACATTCTGCTCCAAAGGAACTGAAATATAGGCTTACAGCCTGTCATCCCATATTTGGATAGCATGTCCAATCCATGCTGCCTCTGCAAGAGCTGTATCCCACTTGGTGATCTAATCACCTCAATGCCCAAGAAATAACGTAGCTCTCCCAAATCCTTCATCTCAAACTTCTACCTCAATAGCATTTTCACATGAAGGATATCTTCATCACTATCACCTGTGATGATCAAATCATCAACATAAATGACAAGCAGCATAATCCCTTTCTCTGTTTTTTTTCTCACATAGAGTGAGAAATCTGCCTTGGAAATCTGAAAGCCAATAGTGACAAGATACTCTCCTATCTTGTTAGACCATGCTCTAGGTGCTTGCTTCAAGCCATACAAGGCTTTCTTCAACCTGCAAACAAACTCAGGATGAATAGCATGAACATAACCTGCTGGCTGCTCCATAAAGACCTCTTCTTGCAAATCACCATGCAAGAAGGCATTCTTTACATCCATCTGATGTAAAGACCATCCCTTTGATGCAGCCATAGCAATGGCTGCTCTTACAGTTGCCATCCTTGCAACCGGACTGAAAGTTTCTTCATAATCAATGCCATATGTCTGTGCATACCCCTTGACAACTAATCTTGCCTTGTATCCATTCACAGAACCATCTGCATTGTGCTTGATCTTATAAACCCACTTACAGCCAATTGCATTCTTGTCTTTAGGCAAAGGCACCAATTCCCATGTAGCATTTGCTTCCAAGGCATCCATTTCTTCATCCATGGCTTTCTCCCATTTTTCATTTCCCATGGCTTGCTCAAAAGAAGTGGGTTCTGGTTCCTATATCACTTTGACCATATAGGCATAGTGAATGGCTGTAAATCCATCATATTTTAGCCTATCCACAGGATACCTAACCCTGGTAGACCTGCGCAAAATAGGATCACTTCCAGGTGCTCTGAAAACATCCCTGGTCTTCCTTACTCCAGGTGTAACAACAGAAGGAATACCCAACTCATCATCAATGCTCTGTTCTGAGCCACTGGATTCACCATCCACATAAGAGTGACTTGCATTCACATCAAACATGGGCTGATCTACCTTCTCTTTTCCTTTTCGTGATACCTGCGTACCACTATCTGCATTGCTTTGAGGAGATTCTCCTGATCTCAATCTGCCTGTCCATGGCGAAGTATGTGAACCACTGCTAGAGGACACTGCAGGTCCACTGATATTTTGTGATTGTTGCTGTGAATTCTGTGCAGCATTACCATTTTGTGCATCTACATCAATCATCACATTTACTGGTTTATACCAGCTACTCATCTCATCAAAAACAACATCTTTGCTCATTGTGAACTTTCGTGTAGAAGGGTTATAGCATCTATACCCTTTCTGCTGCAGAGAATAACCAATAAAGACGCACTTCTCAGCTTTTGGATCCAACTTGGACCTCAACTCATCTGGCACATGAACATAGGCAATGCAACCAAAAATTTTCAAATGAGAAATATCTGGTTTCCTACCAATATACATCTCCTCTAGCGTCATGCCATGTATTGCTGCAGTGGGAGTCCTGTTCATTATGTAAACTGCTGTAGCAACTGCTTCAGCCCAATAATAATCTGGTAGATCTTTTTCATTTAGCATGGCCCGAGATACCTCTCCAATATGCCTGTTTTTCCTTTCTGCAATTCCATTTTGCTGTGGGGTATGACTGCATGAATATTGTTGCTTTATACCATGCTCCTGCAAGAACCTTGCAAACTCATTTGAGAGGTACTCTCCCCCTCCATCTGACCTTAGGCATTTTATTTGCAGGCCTGTTTCTTTTTCAACCATAGCTTTCAAAGCTTTGAAGTGCCCAAACACTTCACTTTTCTTTTTCATAAAATACACCCAAAGTTTTCTGCTGAAGTCATCAATAAATGTGACAAAATAGTGACAGCCTCCAATAGATGCAGCTTTAGTAGTCCACACATCAGAGTGGATTAATTCCAATGGCTTTTTACTCTCTTGAACATGCCTAGGAAAAGGTTTCCTTGCCTGTTTCCCAAATTGACAGGCTTCACAAACCTCGGGGGGGTCACTATGTATAAACCCTCAATATCACATGCGTTCAAGGCCTATTTGTAAAATCCCTTATCTGTAAATTTTCCATTAATAAAATGTACCCTTTTTTTATATAAATCTGTAAAGTTTTCCCAAAATCAATTAAAAAACTCCCTTATGTAAATTAATTTCTGTAAAATTTAGATATTAAAAATATCCTTATGTTGAACTCACGTGATAGGGTTACATATGATGACTGACCCCCCCGAGTCACAAACCTTGTGCATTTCTGCAACCTTGAATTTAGGCAATACTACAACAATATTTTGGGCTTGCATTGATTTAAGTCGCATTATATTAACATGACCAATGCGTTTGTGCCAGATATCAATATCTGCAACTACACCGGTCCCATGTGCAAACATTGCTGCACTCAATTCAGGCATGTCCGCATCCAACGTAAACATCCTACCCTTCTTCTTTCCTTTTGCTATCAAGCGACCGTTATTTTTCATATCCTCAACAAAGCATCCATGAGGATTAAATCTAACCTGCAAGCCCTGCTCAACCATTTGACCAACAGAAACCAGGTTCTTGGTGATGTTCGGGACATGAAATACATCGGACAGGTATTTCTTTTTCCCATCCTGCATAGACAAAGGAATTTTACCAATCTGCACAATAGGATGTGCAGTATCATCACCAGTCTCCACAAATCCTTGCTTTTCCATTTTCCTTGCATCCTGCATCCATTCTGCATGACCTGTCATGTGGTTTGATGCACCTGAGTCAACATACCACACATCATTTTGTTCTTCTGCACTTGTCACAGAATTGGTCATATGCTGCACCATAAATAGATGCTCATTTCTGTCATCACCCTGTCTACTGGAAGATGCATAATTGCCTTGCTGCAATTTTCCATTCATAATGTCATTCTGCTTTTTGTAGCAGTCCTTAGCCATATGACCCATTTTACCACAATAGTAGCATTCAACATTGCTATTTGCATTTTGGCCTCTCTGCCATCCACCACGGCCTCTTTGGCTCCCCCTGCCTCTAGAGTTACCACGTCCTCCTGCATAGGACTGGTTTTCTTGAGTTTGCTGCATATTCTGATTTCTACCACGGCCTGCAGATCGGCCTCCTCTACCTCTGCCTCTACCTCTTCCAGCATTTGAGTAGAAGACAGTTTCTTTTGAAGTTCCTCCTGAAGAAGATGCACCCCCATTTCTCTGCTCTTTAGAAATTAGAAGAGCAAACAACTCTTCAAAATCAAGAAATCTTTCACAGACGGCAATGGATGTCTGGAACTGTGCATAATCCTTTCCTAGACCATTCAAGGTCACAGAAACTAGATCATCATCTTCCACTGGCGACCCAATGGAAGCAAGTGCATCTGCAATTTTCTTCACCTTCATGTGGTAGTCATTTATGCTCAAATTTTCTCTCTGCACATTGTGCAACTCCTGTTTGAGCTGCATTTTCCTGGCTTGCGTATTTGTGCTATACATTTTTGCCAAAGTATCCCATGCCTCCTTTGGCGTACTTGCATCCTGAATATGCACAATCATAGAGTCCGAAATACTGATAGACAGCCAGTACATAACTTTCCTGGCTCTCTCATGCCATCCTTTAAATGCCTGCATTTCCTTTTGATTGGGAACATTAGGAAGAACAGGTTCTTCTTCATTTCCTGTAATGAACTCCCAATAGACTTTTCCCATAAGGAAATTCGTCATTCTAAACTTCATGCCTGGAAGTTGTTCTTGTCAAGCTTTTCAGTGACAATCTGTGAAAGAGAATCAGATGCCATTACAGAACACTGCAAAATATTCTGTCACTGTAAAAAACACAGCTTTTGCCTCACACGGGCAGATCCGCAAAACTAACGAAAGTGGTATTTCACCACACAGTCACTTCCTAGTGATGATTTTGCATCAACAGGCAACAAGCATGATTCTACAACTCCCAATATCTCTGCACACAGGCATACGATGCAATTTCTGCGGCAACTTTTCACCGACTAGCCGAGCAGTGGTCGCACAGCCAAAACAGGGCCTTTTTCTGAGTGCCTGCGAAGAACTTCCGCCTTCAAAATGGGCCTCGAAATGGCCTCGAATCAAAAAAATAAAGTCACCAAGGGCTTTGCCCTTGCCCGCAGCATATACTGTGCTCTTGCCACACCGCGAAGGGCGTCTCAATTTGAGACAGTGCACTCTTGCACTTCTGGCTGTGCTACCTGCAGAGATTTGCTCCCAAACTCGAAATAGGAAAGCAACACTAGTCCTCTTACCAGGACACCGCGAACTTGGTTTGCTTTCTTGAGCTCCTTACCACGAACAAGGCTCTGATACCATGTGAAGATAGTGGAAGAGAGGGAAGGAGTCTCACTTGCGGCTTTCTCACATGCACAATGGGGGAATATACACAAAGGTGGAGGCTGAAAATAGTTTTCCTCTTCTTAGTTGTGAAAGCCAAAAGAACTCAAGTACAAAGAAATAGAAGAACCCTATATGTGGGTCTCAAACCAAACTCAACTAACTAAGGTGGCTTACTAACTGAGCCACAAACTAGAGTAGATAAGGATAGCTATCATCCAGCTATTATTCATGGGCGGTGTACCAACCGCATCTGCAGCTAACAAGTCGGTGACATAAATGCACAATAGTCACCCTGGCATATTGCGAGTGGAGGTCGATATCTCAATAGCAACAACCTTGTCACCTTTAGCCCACATGTTTGTAAATCAAGCCTGACCACCTAAGAGTAGCTAGGAAGCACCTCGGGGAGGTATTGACATGTAAAAGCCACACTTGACCACCTTATGTAGCAAGGTATACAATAAGGGGGGGTGATGGAATGTAAACTCACATCTGACCACCTTGTAATAGCCAAAGGATCATGGCACCAAGGGGAGGCATTGAGATATGGTGCCATGTGCACATAGATTGATTAGAGGCTAAGGTATTGTATAGGAAAAAATTAAAGTAGCCACCCTAAGATGTGGACTACATGATGTGGAGATGTGGATCAAGGATATCCACAAGGAGAAATGTGCATCAGAGGATCCCACAAGTGTTGACTATTCTAAGGGCACTCTCTATATAAGAGGCCTATCATGTATTGTTGAATAGGGAAATGCACATACACTCAAGATTCTGTTTATGAGTCCAAGCTAATCTATCTTGGAACCTAATTGACTTGAGGTACATGTCATGAGCACTCTTTTCATCATGTTTCCACATAGGTTCCATCCACCTTAGAGTGCTCCATAGATCCTGAGGCATGCATATTTTAACACTCTCTCCCTTTTGATTTCACAAATGGTGACATGTTCCATGATGAGCATGATGAAGAGGAACAGTGGTTGCAATATATTGGGATAAGTTTTTAAGGTGCCTTGATGATACAAGATGGAGAATGTGTTGAAGGTCTTTTCCTCAAAGAAGGGGGAGTGCCAATTTTGGATTTTAGAGACACATCTTCCCATTATTTGGACCATGTGAACCATACATGTGAATCTTCAGAAAAATGTGGAGATTTGATCAAGGGGATATGGATATGGCCTTTACACCATGCCTTGTATTAGACCAATGAACATCTTTCTAAGCTATGTGATTTTTGAATTCCTCCAGGTGTCATTTCAAGAACAAAGAGGTCCAAATGATTGGCCACATCATTTCTTAAGAAGGAACCAACAAACCCCAAGAAGATTAGTAAGCTCCAAAAAAGAAACGCTTAGCCAACTATCTCTTAACTTCATGGATTCTAGGTTTGGCAGATTTACCATAGGTTTATCTTTGAGCTTAGCTAGTACACTCACTAAGACGTGTGACTTTTAGAGTTTGCAACTTTAGAAACTGGATGAAGGTTGGCATATGACCAAACTACACTTGGAGGCACATCAAATGGATAGAAAGAATGCCTATGACAAATATTTGTTAAAGACCTGAAGGCAACCATGCACTTTCTAGATTAGTGACTTAGTTTTACTTTTTGATGCTAACATTGATCAAGTCTTTGACAATATATTTCTTCCATGTTCAAGGAAAAGATCACATGAGGTTGCAGAAGGGCTTTTATGTTTAAAAGCGAATCACTAGGCAAAAAAGCCAAAAATTTGCAATTGAATGAATATCGAGAAATTCTTCATTTGACCACTCACATCTCAACAAATTCCATCAACACCCAGGTGAATCTCATTCACCTAGAGTTGAGGGGAAAAACTATCCTAGGAATTAAAATTCCATATGTTCTAGTGTGTATTGTGTTATTTCGTGTGAGGAGGGTAATGTGAATTATCCTGAGGTATAAGGAGGCTACATGATATTTTGTGTAATGGGTATTTGTTTATGTAATTTTGGTCAACCTAAATTAAAATATGGAAAAGATGGATGATGTGTCAAGGAGTCTCCATGGGCCATCTTGTCACATAAGCACACCCATGGTGAAATTAAGTGAGCTATCCATAAGGTCAATGGCCTGGAGGTGGCAAGGAGTCTTGTGCCAACCCTACCTTGAGAAATATTTCAATGGGATGAGGTCATGGCTATCTAGAATCTTTGTGCCAATGCTCCCATGGTATTATTTTAGTAGGAAAGGTTCCATCAGATAGATAGCCCAAGATATTGAGGCTTGATTATTGTGGAAAATGCAAGCCAATGTTGTCGTATGCAATTGAGGAAGCGTGACTTATTTGTTCACAAGGATGGTGCCTCCCTCACACTAAGCACGTGGGAAGGCCAATTAATTGAGGAGATCTTGGCCTATAAAATGAGGACTCCTCTGTGATGTGAAGGGGAGAAAGCTCTATAATATTCAACAACTCTCCATGTAGATTCTCGCATCCTTAGCATTGTCCTTTGTGCCTTGAATTGATATAATGAGGCTTCATATGCCTCCATTCCTTATCCTCTTTGCTCCTCCTCCTCACTTTCTCCCACCCCCCATTTCCTCTTTGCGATGCTATAATTACTATCACTATCCCCTTATTATTGCAGAGTCTTTGCTACACATGACTATATTATGTAGATGGATGGAATTCTATGTGATGTGGGACCTGGTGGTGAGATGTTCTATTGTGATATGGATGGAAATTCTATCCTTTTGAATGGATTTTAGACACTTATAGCCTAATGTCATGTTTAGTTTCATCTTGAATACAAATGTCAATAATTTCATATGCCATGGTGAAGGAGGGGAATATCACGAGAAACCTCTAAAATAGTGCAAATGAATTCTTCCCTAGTTATCATCCTTCTACTCTAGCTTCAACGTACTATTTCCATACTTCACTTCTGTAACTTGTTGGTTGCTTTGGGCTTTTCCTTTTGTTTGCTTTTTAGATGAGCCTTATGTTAGGTTGTGTCACTTCTCCATCATTTAGGTTCAAAGAACAATAGGTTTGAAATGGATTGTAAAATTTAATGTGCTTTTAACCCCATCTACATAATGCAATACTACTAACCAAAGCAATGTAAAGTATGATGGACTATGATATTTTTTTATATCAATTTTCCATACAATGAAAAATACTATCAGCAAATTTCATATCCAAAATTCATGGCTAGGTCAGCATATATCAATATCACACATGGGTGTTTGGCCTAAGGACCAAAAAAGTATCTAGTGTGGTACCCTTTTCACATGGCATGAAGGAAGGTATAAATTGGACTATTAAGGTATTAGTCAAAAAGCTATGTGTAGATGATGTCGACAAGAAATATAATGGAAATAGTATTGATAGGTTTGATAGCCTAAAGTCCTTGAAGTGACATTTAGCATGACCTATGTACATTTTATCTTAAGCAATCAACAAAGAGTCCTCAGTCCCTTTCATATAAAAGGATATAGAAGCAAATCACAAGGTTGCCTATAGAAGAAGGGAAATGTAAGTTTTTTCACTTGTTCACCACTATGAAGGAAACATGAACGAAGTTTCCCAAGGAGAGTTATTTGAGGAGCTAACCTTCATGATTGACAATGATCCCAACTACCTTCAGTATTTGCTCATAAAGATCCAAAGGTATTCTTTTTAGGTTGTGCAAGTAACATGATCTAATTTCATTATGGGTGACACAAGCACAAAAAAGAACCATTAGGTTTCACATTATAATTTCACTCTTTGGGGGGGGGATGCCTTGAAAACTTATTACCTGACACACACCAATTGGAATAATTAGAGGGTTGCAAGGTCTCTAAGATCTAGGTGTTCCAAATCATGCCTATTCACAAGTGGTTTGTATTGAGGGTTTCAATAGTCCAATGGAGAAAAATTAAGTAGATGCATATTGTGCAAAGTTGGGCAAGAAGATTTGGATGTGGGGGATGCACTCAAAACTAGGAAAATTACAGCCCATAATGCCAAGCAAGTGCTACTAGAAGAAATTAATATTTCATAGTATTGTCCATGTATGCCTAATTTTTGTAATGCTTGATGATGCATTGGCACCATATTCTTAATTTTGGCCAAGGGAGTAGTGCTGAGATGGTTTGTGCCTGGTAACAGGTGTTGTATCAGTTCACCCCGAACAAAATTAATAAGAGAGGAAATGTGCTTGAAAGCAGTACCGCTAAGGGTCTTAAGCAAGATCTTTGAGCCTTCAGAGTGATGCTGCAAGAGAGAGAGAGAGAGAGAGAGAGAGAGAGAGAGAGAGAGAGAGAGAGAGAGAGAGATCCGAAATTAGCAAGTCGTATGTTTAAGAGAAGGTTTACATTTATAGATAGAGAAACCTATAACTTTCCACCTCGCACATTGGACTTTCAAAATGTTGCAAAAATAAACTTAAACTTTGTAGTTTCATTGTGCATAGTTTATCGCTTTTCTATGAACACACATAGAGCTCCTTTGTGTGGCGTAGTGAGAAGAACTTGAGTTGATGCTAGAAACTACCTTGGATAGCTCGCCATACAAAGTTATTCCATTTGATCTTAGATAGTCGTAACAAATCCATACAAAGCCATTACATTTGAGGGGTACTATCAAAGCACCTTAATATTAATAGAAAGAAATTACAGCTAAGAGCTAGTAACTAAAGGCTCATCCAGAGCCGAGAAACACTAACGAAACATAGGTAGATGCCTGCGTAAGTACAAACCCAACTGAACTCAGACTCGAATCTCCTGACTCAAAGCAAGTGGAAAAGGCACTTGTTGAAAGACCAATGCATGCCAAATACGATAAACTGTAATTGCCCGAAGCAAACTCCATATAGCATACTGAACCTCCGTGAGCCATCCCCGATCACCAAGAAGCGCAATTTTCCATTGGGGTTGACTGAAAATATGTTTGTGAGATAACCACTCCATCAGGGCCTTCCACACCGAGCGAACTTCCCCAATGTAAATGAAAGTTACATTCCATAGCAACATTCCCAAATAAAATGTTTTTCAATGCGCGAAAAAAAAAAGCACCTTAATATTTTCCAAACTTATGACATATACTAAATTTGGAAAAACTGGCTGCATTAAATATTCTAATGGCATTTTAAAGAATTGAAATATTAATTTCTTATATCTACATATTTTGTGGACACGTATTGATTGCTAATTCTCACTTCTGCGTGACTCCGTCCCTCACGCTTCGGCCATGGCAGCCGCAGAGGAAACTTCGGATCTTGCATTTGCTCAGCCTACTCCTGAGGATGTTGCTGCGCTCTCTATATCCAGCTTTGGGTACCCCTTGCCTGCCCACCAGTTAGAAGTTTATCATCAACTGACTTGTGAATTTCTTCAGAACCGCGAAGGGCTGAAGCGGGACGTTCAAGCATCAGAATTAGTTCCCAGCGGCACTGAATCGTTAGATTCAATCGAGAAGCGTGAGCCAGCATCACAAGAAAGTGGCTCCTGGAACATTGAACGCCGGGAGTTCACGCTGTTGCCAGCTTCTGGTCCAGAGAACCCTTATGGAGCTTGGACGTTGCGGTGTCATTTGATGGAGGAAACTGGCGTAGACACCATCCCCGGTGCCTCTTTGCCGTTGAAGGGCAAGCGTCTGGTCATTAAAGACAACATCCCCATCCGCGGTATGCCTATGTACTGCGGCACTCCATTCTCGTTTGTTCCTCACGCAGATTCTCCTCTTATCACTCGCTGTCTAGCTGCGGGTGCTACGATCGTGGGCAAAGCACAGTGCGAGTTCATGTGCTTCTCCGCTGCATCTCATACAGCATCTGCAGGCGTTGTTCGTAACCCTCTTGCCGCGGAGTACCATGCCGGTGGTAGCAGTAGTGGATGCGCTGTCTTGATTGCTTCAGGAGATGCCGATCTTTCTATTGGGTGTGATCAGGGTGGGTCAATTCGCATACCCAGTGCCGCAAACGGTGTTGTGGGGTGTAAGCCCACTCATGGTTTGGTGCCTTACACACTGATCGATGGCTTCTATGGTCCCGTAGATCATGCAGGGCCGATTACTCGCACGGTAGAAGACAACGCATTGTTGTTGGGTGTGTTAGCGGGATGGGATGGAGCGGATGAAAGAGCGACCGCAGCAGCAAGGAAGATGGAAAAGATAGACTACATGTCTGGGCTGAAGAGAGGCGTTAAGGGCATCCGTGTTGGAGTGGTGGAAGAAGGTTTTACAGCGCCAAAAATGGAGGCAGACATGGTAGAAGCGACGCAGGACGCAGCAAAGGTATTGGAGGAGCTGGGAGCGAGGGTGGAGAAAGTGTCGCTGCCGCTGCACAGAGTGGCGATGGTTATCTGGCAATGGTATGCGCTAGGAAGGATCGCGGAGGGGCTTTTGAGCGAGAATGATAAGGAGCTGCGGGGGGAGGACGAGAAGGGGAGGGTTTGCAGAAGAGGGGAGTTCATGAGGGAGCAGCTGCTGTCGAATGTTGGGAGGTAAGCAAGCAAACAGTCTCTCACAAGCTTGCAACTTCCTAGTAGAAGGCATAGCTAAGGAAATTTTTGTTTATTTTTTCACTTACGATTACTAAGTCGATGGAAGGAAACATGAACTTCCTGATAACCTCATAGGTGGTTTTTGTTTTGTCTTTCAATAAGTCGATTGAAACATGAGCTTGTTGATACCCTACTAAGAAGCGAATGGAAGGGCCGAGTTGAAACAGTTGTGCACCTGAGAAAGTGCAAAAGGTGGACTATCATCCACCCTGATTAGATAGAAGGACACGTGAGGACACTCATAACCTCGGAGGTGGTTTGGTTTCGTTTTTCACTTAGGAAGCCAAGTGGAACGTGAGCTTTGCTGATATCCTATAAAGAAGCGATGCTTTGAAGCCTTTTTATTGAGATTATTATAGATGAGGAAGTCGTAAGCATCCTTAGTAGAGACATTGCAAAACTTGGGCTCTCATCAAGCCACTTGTTGCCTTGATTTTGCAGGTGGAGTGTTTCATTCCGCGCCGCCATGCTTGCTGGTGAATGGATTCGGACACACCACCCTAAGGCCCCGGAAGCCGTCCATGCACACCTGCAAGGCCTCATCGATTGCTACGCATCTGCACTATCTCGCTACCATGTCCTCTTGATGCCCACAATCCCACACAAGTCCACTCGGCTGCCTTTCCACTTGAGCACCACACACGACTATGAGCATGCATCCTTGGAACTCCTAATAGAGCACTTTGAGACGGCGCTCGAGTTCACGCCAAACACACTACCCACCAACATGACAGGTCATCCAGCATTGAGCATGCCAGTGGGCGCGGGTGTTGTTGTACCCATGCCAGCAGAAGGGGTAGTGACAAGTAATAATGCTTTGACGAAGGAACTTGTTCTTCCACTCAGTGTGATGCTAGTGGGTAACTATTTCCAAGAGTCCACCCTCTATCAAGTGGCATATGCCTTGGAGCAAGCTCGCCCATGGCGCTCATCTCTTTACCATGAAGGACATGCCTTGCCACCAACATAGGTTTGCTTGCAGCTTCTCTATTTAAATGTCCTTACCCATATTTTAAAACTATAGGCTTTTCATGTCATTATTGTCCTTTGCTATGTCACGCCTTTTCATATAAAGTAACATTTTGCAAAATAAGTCACAGTATTGTATGAATATATTGTATGAATATATTGTATCAAATTATAAGCCAAGGTCTCCTTAATTAATCGTCCTTCCCACATTTATAGTGTGAGGGAGGCACAAATAAGCCACGAATCCTCAATTGCATGCACAACCTCAACTTGCATTTTCCACATGAATCAAGCCTTGATATCTTATGCTATCATACCGGGCCATGGAACCTTCCTGAAATAATACCATGAGAGGGCTAGTACAAACATCTATCATCCCCTGAAATAATACCATGAGAGGCAAGCATCCAATAATGTAACTATTAATAGCAATCAAAGTCTACACTTTGTCATGCCATGTCCACTAGATGATTCATGAATCAATAGTATTAGATGCACACTATAAATTTTACAAAATTTCAATCAAACTTGGGTCTACTTATATGGTAGAATGTCCCATGTAGACTCAACACATCATCCACATTTTCCATATTTCAATTTAGACGAACCAAATTTGCATACACAATTACCAAACACACACAATATTCCGTAGCTTCCTTATACCTTAGGATATTTTGCATTACCCTCCTCATGAAATAACATAATCCACATTAGAACATATGGGATTTTCATTCTTATGATAGTTTCCCCCCTTTAACTCCAAGTGAATGAAATTCACCCTAGTGTTGATAGAGTGTTGACATGATGGAATTTGCTTGAAATGTGAGTGGTTAAATGAAGAATTTCTTGAGATTCCTTCCATTGTAGGTTTTTGGCATGGTTTGCCCAATGATTATCATTTGCACATAGCATCTTTTCTCCAAGGCATCTACAACCTTGACCAGTCTTTTCAATGTGGAAAAAATATATTGTCAATGCCCTTATCAATATGAGCATCATAAAGTAAAACTAAATCACCTATCTAGAAAGCCTCATGGTCACCTTTGGGTCTTTAACAAATATTTATCATAGGCATGATTTTTCTCCATTTGATGTGCCTTCATATGTAGTTTTGGCATAAACCAATCATACAATTTCTAAAGTTATAAAGTCACAATGCCAACTTCTCTTCTTTAGGAACTTGTGACTCCATCAAAGATATTTAAACTGAGAATATCATATTCCAATGGGAGATTAACTAATTTCAAGATAAGTATGGTAGCCAATTCCTCCTTCATGGAATCAAATCAACGCTAACTTTTAGTTTCCCAAACATAAGAAACTCCTTCGTGTACCAGATTAGTTAGTGTACTAGCTAAGCTTGCAAAATCAAAGATAAACTTGTGGGAGTAACCTACCAAACCTAGAATCCATGAAGATGGGAGAAAATTGATGGAGCCTTCATTCCTTGGATCTTATTGACTTTCTTGAGGTTTTAATTCCGTTGTAAGGAATGGTATGGCAAACCATTCAGACTTTTCGGTCTTGACCTGATACTTGGAAGAATTCAAGCACCTCTAATGTCCATATCTCTATCATGTCCAGGTTCCAAGGCTGTTGGTCACCTACAATCATGTCATTGCTCATTGTACCATAGGTGTTCATAGGTGTAGCATAGGTCCTCAGGTCGTATTTTGGTGAGAGGTGTAGGTGAAAGCATGGAAAGAAGATCTCATGCGTGGGTGAGAAAGAGGGCTTCATCACACCGATGGATGGAGGCTCTCGTCTCCACAAGAGTTCAAGGGTTTAGACGGGGGTGTTGCAGGGTTCAGAAGGGGACAAGCTTAAGAGATCTATCTAGGAGTTCCAGGGTTCAAAGAGGGTTCCAGGGTTTAGGAGGAGTCCAGGGTTGAGGAGTGGAGAGCTAGTCTCCTTTGCAACTTCGGGGGGTAAGGGTTGAGGAGGAGGGACAAGGGAGAAGAAGGTGGGAGGAGAGGAGGGAGGAGGAGGAGGACGAGGGATAACAAGGGTAAGAAGTGCAATGGTAAGGGCATGCTAGAACACGATAGTGTAAGAGAGCATGGATGCAATGGAGATAAATCACATGAACACAATAGTGATCTTGAACATTGAAACCCAAAGACTGGGAGCTTCATTCCATTGAGAGATATTTATACATGTTGGTCTCTACAAAATTTGTAGATACCTCTAGGGTGAGACCACTTTTGTAGGAGACCTTTTGGACAAGAGTCCCTCCACTTTTTAGGGGGACCTTTTGGGTGTCTACACAAAGTGGGGGGACCTTTTGAGTCACTACACAATGTGGGCCGACATTTTGAGTCTCTACAAAAAGTGGGGGGATCTTTTTAGTCTCTACACAAAGTTGAGGGACCTCAAAAAGTGTAGGCTTCTAGTCTTTCTCTCTCTAGTTTTAGTATTCCTCTCTTTAGATTTTGATTTTACAAGTATGATTGGATCTTTTCTAGAGGGTTTTTTGGGCATCCTCATCATCCTTTAAGATTCATCATACCATCTTTCAGACTCAAGATGTGACAAGTGGAACTTTGCTGGCTACTCTACACACACAATGATCTCATCGTTTGTTGCTCTAGACTGCACTTATGGCCCTTGTTGCCCATGTCCCCACTTTCCCCAACATTGTGTGAGTACAAAAATTATGGTCAAAATAAGCAAGATATTAAAGAGTGAGTACACAAATTGTGGTCAAAATAAGCAATATATTTATTTCATACTTGTATACAATTACACCATAGCTTTTATCGGTGGTTGGACCCATCTGCTCCCTTCTCTCACTCTAGCTTGCAACCAACATGCGACTCCTTGACTCCCTATGGATGCTTTCCAAGCACTATGCCTTCTATTCTTTGATACAATTTGAACTGATTTTGCAAGTTCTGACGCCTTTGCTTTTCATACTTCAAAGTCCTTCCTAGTAAACATCTAAAAAACCAGTCGAACATCTCATGCAATGCATTCCTATGAGTGACACCACCACCATGCCTTGAGTTCTTGAAGTAGGCTACCTTGGCTCTATACTGTGACTTCTCTATGCCTTGTGTATTCCAAATGGACAAAGGACCCTGATTTTGTACAAACAATGGTCCGTGTGCATAGAGAATATGCTGCAAACATGATGAGAATCAAATCAGCAACAAAAACTATTTATAAAGCAAGTGCTAAATATTACGATGGTGCCAAGATTACCATGTAATGCATAATGTGCGACTCCCCCCATGCTTTCACCATTAATTGCATAAACTCTTTCACAGCCATCTTGAACCTTTCATAATACATCTCATCAATTTCAACCTGGCGAAGCAATTTTATCAATGCATCTACCTTTGTCCATACTTTAGCTCTCAAAGTTGCTACTTGAGGATGAGAGGCCTTATTGGTCATGCATTCACACAATGCTTTTGTTAGATATCAATGCTCCACTCTCATGTAACTATGCAAGAACCAGCTAACTCTACTTGTAAGCCCCCCATATGAGGAGAAGGCATTTGAGTAGCTCGGTTATCCGGTAGGTCCTAGTTTGGACACCAGATGGGGCCATGTGTGGCGTGATGGTTGGACGGCTTTAGATAGAGTTGGCACACTGCCAACTAGGCTACATGCAAGTGCAGGAAGGCATCCCATGACTAACTGCACTGAGGGTAGACGGAGCATTTCCCGAGGCAACCCACTCTCGGGTTGCGGGGCCCGTTTGAAGCCCCAGATGATCCCGGATGGCTGTGGGTTGAACGGAGCCCGTAGGTTAGTTGCTCTATTTTGAGCCATGATTCTATCATGTGGTCGGTGGCCTATTTCCCGACCCCCAGTCAGCCGTTTTAGGTGGACTGGGTCGATCACCCAATTGGGCCTAACCGACTACGACTGGTGGCTATATAACAGCAAGCCCGTGAAGCCCATTTCATCACTGGCTACAACAACCCTGATTCCTTAGCATCCAGCCTCTGTCCTCTACTGTTTCCAGCACGCCATCAAAGCTTCTCTTACAAGAGCGCACGATTGGGAGGCAGCGCCATCTATTGTATAAGTTCTACAGTAATCAAAATTTTTGATTCTCCATACTATCTGTTTTCTCTCTTGCATACGAGATCCTGTTATCTATTGAGCATAGATGTTGTATTATTTTCTTATAGCTTTCCAGTATTCCCAACCCAAACTACTTTGAGACAATGTATGTTTGTCTTTGTCAAGATTGTGGTTTGATAGGAATCTCCTTGCCTTCCCTCCACCCATGGACACTTTTGCAGGAAGATTCTGTGTTACCTTAGACATTTTCTTAGACACTTTGACATGTCCTCCATGGAATCCCATCTTTGCAATGCACTATGCGGATACTTCTTGTGGAATTAAATTCCAAGCATAAACAAGATGCAAATACAACGACTTATTAAGTACGCGCAGTTCTGCAGTGTAAAGTACATATGTGTACTCTCTCAAGTGGGATGGGCAAGATGGGATCCTACTTTGGATCCTTCTTGTCGCGATTGGGAGCTTGCATTTGGCTGCAAGATAGAATGCCATTCTCCCATTGTAAGCTAGCCTTTTGCTTACGTTGCAAACACATGTAATATGTTTGGCATGTGTTCATTGCATTTGCCCGTATATCACAACCATGCAAGCACTTGAGGGTTTTCAAATCATTAGCAAAATGCCATTCAACTTGAAAGGCTCCATGGCCATCGATTGTCAATGTTTGCCCTTCCTCTTGTCTTCTGATGGTCAATGGGATTCCTGTTCTATCTACTTCAATGTCTCATGGCACTCTTTCGGAGTCTCAAATGCTGCAAGCCACCATATATCTTTCTCTGATTGCACTGAGAAAACTTGCTCTACTTCTTCGTCCCCTTGAACAAAGGCTAAGGCTTTATTTCATAATGTAGATGCTGACTCTCTCTAACTTGTTTTCTTTCACCAATTAAGCTTCATCCATTTTGATGACAAATATGAGCTTTCCATTGCAATCTGTACAACAAATGAGAAAAATCGTTAGGATAAACATGATATAGGAAATGAACTAAGTAAAGTGCAATGCTATAATGGATTTCCTCTTACCATCTTCTCTCATGCGATAGAATTTGACCATTTCTTCTTGTAGTTTCTCAACATCTAAGTAGACATTGTTGAAAGCATTCATTTCAAAGGTTTGCAAGCCAAATTTCTTTTTACTCTTCCAAGTCATTGTGCCCCTTATGCAATGGTACCCTCCAAGCATCTCTTACACATTGGTTTGTTTCTCGCCGTGCACGTCTCACAGACCAAGGTGTGGGTACGGGCACTGTAGACTTCTTATACTTTCCCAAAATAGCAAACTTGAAAATTTTGAAAACAGATGTGTAAGCTTCATGACTTACACCAGCAATATCACAAGCTGCAAGCATCTCCTTTGCATCCACAATATCCTTGAAGTCCTTCATCACCTCTTCAGCAACTTGCACATGTAGGCGCTTGTGTCTTGGGTCCCTTAGTATCCCAATGACATTGCTTGACTTCCATAAACTAGCTAGAGCATATGAACAGTCAATATCATCCCCATCTGTTCTTCCCATCACATCTTCCATGAAGTTCCTAAAGAAGAACACAATAAAAACTTAGTCATAAATAGTGTAGTACAAAAGAGTGTAATCTCATTGGAACATTTGATAACCAACCTTGTAGCCCGGACTCTCCTCTTTCTAGTGGGTGCCAATGCATCCATGTTATGTAAGTACCTTCTTTTCCTCTCCTTCAATCCCAAAGGTGTTTCTTTCATCTTTTGCACTCGTTCTTCTGCCTTCTCTCGTTCCTTCTCTATGGCTCGTCAAACTTGATTGTATATAGATCTTTCCAAGCCTTTTTTGGAATCAGCTAGCTTACAGAGTGACTTTTCTAATTTATGTCACTCCAAGTCCAATGCATTTCACTCAATGCTGTGACTTTATCATAATGGATCCTACATAGAGTTATGCATTGCAACAATGGTGCTATTTCCTAAATGTGTTAGCATCTGCTTGGGCTCTGCGCATCTCACTTGCTTGCATAACCATTGACTGAGCATTGTTTAACTAATTGCAATAACCAAGAAACCCCGCATGTCCATTTCCAACAAACTGAACTAGCTCATGCATTGTATGGAAAGGAGGGCTCTTTTGGTTGGTAGGATCTAAAGGATACAAGGATCCTTCTACCCAAAGGTCTGCGAATGAAGAATGTGGATTTTGGAAGCTCCCCTCAATCCTATACTACGTGTGCTTGCATATTCAACCTCCAACTCTAAGTGAACCTGGTACTTGTTGGAGATGTCCTCGAATGGTGCCATGACTAAAGGAGTGTAGAGAAGGAGAAGGTGTGGAGATGCAGGCTTGAAGGAGTAGCACGCAAGAAGAGGGAGGGTAAGGAGGAGGAGGGATGGGGGAAGGAGGACCATTAGTTGAAGAGGAGGAAAGGGGGGAATATCAGCAGGTGTGGAGGGTGAGGAGGAGTAGGCATGGAGGAGGAGGAGGGAGGGAGGAGGGAGGAGTAGCAGGGAGGGGGGAGGAGGAGCAGCGGTGGAGAAGGAGGGAGGGGGAGGGGAGGAGGAGCATGCGTGGAGGAGGGAGGTAGGAGGAGGGCAAGAGGAGCAGGTGTGGAGGAGGGAGGGAGGGAGGGAGGTGGAGGAGGAGGAAGGGGGAGGAGGGAGTGGGGAGGGGGAGGGGGAGGGGAGGGGAGGGGAGGGGGAGGAGGGAGGGAGGGAGGGAGGGAGGGGGAGGAGGGAGTGAGGAGGGGGAGTGAGGGAGGGGGAGGGAGGAGGGGGAGGGAGGGAAGGAGGAGAGAGAATATAAAAATCAACTTTTGAATTTTGAATTTTTTGGTTCCTGCCTAGGAGTAAGAGTTGTGTAAGAGGTGTAAGAGGTGGGGTCACTTTTGGGCTTAACCCACCTAGGTGAGGGGGGGTTAGGTTTTTGTGGACCTACCTTGGCCCTTTCATTAGGACTAATCCATTTCTTAATCCATTCCTTATGAGGCCCTTTTGAGACCCCAATTCTCCCCTAATGAATGTATCATAAGTTTTATTTGACTCTTGATTTCCAAGTTGATTAATCCATAAATAGTTTAAGATGTGGTGGTTGCATCATCTATCTTTGTGAGAATGTTTTGACTTGGACAAATTTCTTTGTTGCATGATACCTTCATTTCATTTTGAGTCTCTTCCTTATTTGAATGGTAGAGAATATTACGAGATACAGCCAATATTTTAAGCATGCACTAAATCTCCACAACCTTGTAGTAATTTCTTAACATTCAGAGGGACCTTGACCTTGTAGATGGCTTCCACTTTCTAGGGATCAATTGCCATTGCCTCTTCTGAAATAATGTTACCTTAGTAATAACGAGCTAGTAACACTCCTCTCTTTACTGCAAATGCACACTTTGTTGTAACCTAGCACTTCTACATTTCTCTAAGCACAACCACAGCTAATCCAGGTGCTCATGTTTGCTTCCAAATCCGTTGAAGTCTTCTAGAAACACCCACATGAATGTGGTCAGATATGATTCAAAGATCATATGGATCCATGACTGGAAAGTTGGTCGTGCATTCTTCAATCCGATTGTTATGACGTTGTTGGCATAGATTCCCCATTCTGTGACAAACGTTGTTTTATCTTTATCTTCCTCATCCATATGTATCTGATTGTACTTCGCTAAAGCCATCCACAAAACTATACATTTCATGCCTTGCCCAGTGCATGTAGCAGCGTATCACAAAAAGGCAAAGGAAATGGATCTACATTGCATTTAGCTTCTTTTAATCCACACAGATTCAGAGCTTTCCATTTTCTTTGGCACAATTACAATTTTTAATAGCCATGCTACTTTATCTGTCAGATAAATGAATCCCACTCTCAGCAGCTTATCTATTTCCTTTTTTACTTGTTTTGCAAAATTGGGGCTCATCCAAGACTACTACTGAATTACAGGCTTAGTATCTTTCTTTAGATTAATACGGTGAACACAGAGAGATGGATCTACTCCCCTCATGTTTGTACATTCCCATGCAAGCACATCCTTGTATTCTTGCAAAAACTCAACCAATTCCTATCTAAATGCTCCTATAACAAATATGCTCACCTTGACTGGATTTGGGTCTTCATCTATTCCCAAATTAAACTCTTTTAAGTCATCTTCTTTTACCCGTGTTGTTCTCGGCATCTACTCCTCGTATGTCAATTCAGCTTTCAAGATTAACTCCTTTTCATATTTTTGGGATATTCGATCTCCCCCTCATCCGGTTTGGCATCTAATCTGACATGCTAGTCATCTTTTAATTCAAATCCCTCATCGTGTGCCAGATCTCCCGCTAGGACTATGTGCACTTCTATAATGGGTTGTTTTACCTTGTTGCCCTACTAAAAGACTGCTTCCACGTCTATCTCGAATAGTGGGACCACTAATGGATTGGCATCCAGGAACTTTTGCTCCTTGTTGTCATCTAGTTTTGTTTCCACATTCACCCCTTGGGCCATAACCAGTCATTGTTTCTCCTGTAGGGTGGTGTTTGGAATCATCTGCATTTTTAGCTTCTTTTTCCCATTGCGTATTGTGATCATCATAGATCCCCAATCCTATTTTACCTGGGCTACCTAAACCATGGCCTACCCCCAGCAACATAGGGTAATGCACACCCTCTTCCTCCATCTATAGGATTAAAAAATTAATACAGAATACCATACCTTGCATGCATATCAACTAATTCCCTATTATTCCAATTGGCTGAATTATCCTCTGGTCTGCCATGTGAACCTAAAATGGAGCAGGCTCCATTTCAAAAAGTCCCAACCATCTGAACATGTATTTTGGTAGAATGTTGACTTTGGATACCCCATCTAGCAATACACCCGAGTCATTGTTTGCTTGGGTGTAGGCATTTTTGGTGAGGTTCAAGGAATTTTATGTATATAGGTATCTTGCATGACCCATAACTTAGGCATTGCTCAATGGAATTCAACAAACTTTGTCTTCAAGTTGTAGTACACATTCCAACTTGAACATGAGACCACAAAATTATGGAATAGGGATTTGGAACGAGACTATTAAAGCATTACAAGTGCTATGTTGCATTTGAAGCATGCATCTTGAAGACCATAGAATATAGCAATTTATTCAAAAACATCAAAATTTTGTTCTGTACATACATGCAACCAAGTAATCATTCAAAAGTAGAGTACATGAGCTTCTCCCCAACCCAAGAACACACCTACATGAGAACATTATGCATGGGTTAACGGGCCTCCAATGTTGTGCTAAAGTGATGCACACCCATTTCAGGGCATGCTCCATAACTTTTTTTCTATTTGTTGAAAACGAAATGGATTAAAAATTTGGAATCCAAACTTGTGGGACTACTGCATGGCAGTCTTAAAACATTGATAGATAATGTTGATTTTTTTTTTTTGGAATAGATAGTTAATGTTGATATTGGTATCTAGGTTAACCTAGATACCAATATCAATAGTTAATGTTGATATTGATATCTAGGTTAACCTTAAAATGGAGGAAGTTGAAAATGTGCAATTTGTGCATGTGCAAAGATCTTTTAATAAATCCAATACTATTTACAATTTTGAATTGTTTCTTTTCCATGCACTTGTTTGCTATATGGCTCATAAGCATGCCAAAGGTCACTACATTTTATAATACATGGCATCAAATCCGATAGCATGCCCTTTGGCCTATTTGTGTTTTGAAGCATTTTAGGCCACATTGCACTTGTTTGGGATACCCAATTCTGTTGACATGTATCGTCGGAGGAGGGAAACCTGATGGCGGCTGAAAATTTTGCTACTCTCACAAGTTTTGAATTTTCACACCTCCCGCCCATCAAATCTTGGAGTAATAAGTACTTTAACTTGCCCATGCCCTGCAAATGCCCTACAATCCACATGCACCTCGACGTGACCTTGCATAGACCTTGGTTTGGTATTGTCTTCTTTCAGGTAAGTTGTGTTCTATTCTTTACTCACCTCACAAGCTAGCTTCTCTAGGTCTATTCTAGACTGATTGTGGCCATGGCATTAATGGTAACATGCAGCTCAACATGGCTTGCAAGAGAAGCAAACAGAGGCTGCAAGATAGGAAAGTTGAAAAGCCTCTTGGAATGGTGCTAGAACATCTCATTATAGCAAAACGTTTTAAATATATCCTCTGATACGATATTCACACCTGAACCTCTATTAACTAAAACTTCTAGAATTTTTTGCCTTTTGTATATGACATCAATGAGTGGCACTTGATAGTCCACATCTTCAATTGTAGATTTATAAATGTCGGGAGTCTCTTCTTCATCATGACTTGCTTTATAATCTTTGCATATATCTGACTCTTGTGTTAGCAATACCTTGCAAATATGATGTTTGAAGGCTGGGACCAAGTTCAATAACTGGTCAAGAGTGATTTGAACTTGGGACTCCATAAGCTTTTGGTTAAAGAGTGTATGGTCTTCTTGTTTTGTATTGATGCCTTCTTTTTGCTCATTGTTAGTCGTCACAGGCATCTGACTTTTTTCTGCTATGATGGAATGTAGCACATTTTGCAGTTTTGCTGTTATATCTTTGTTTTGCCTTTCTGGTGTTTCTGACCCTATTCCAACTATGTTTTTTTGTAGATGTGTCTTGTCCTGAGGAAGCTTTATCTGTGTAGTTTCTATGTATTGCAATCTGTTCTGATGGCTTTTGACTGCTTTGAGGAGCTTTATCCAGGTTGTCATCTTTGGTTTGTTGTGTAGATGTACTGCTGTTAGACTGCTATTGAATTTGTTTATATATTGACTGATCCCCTTAATGTGATGCTCTTTCCTGACATCCTGGGAAGCATTGTTGGTAGTACTTGTTGCAATGATTTGTTTTTTGATTAGGCCAATTCATTGCAAGCATTGTCTCTTTGTGTTTCTCCCAATCCTTGTAGAGGCTTTGTGTTTTGTGACCTTGTAATTGCTAATGCATGAGCACTATTTGGACTTTGCTGATCATTGTAACTGTTATCTAGATTCTGTTATCTAGATTATGAGGAGCTATATATACCATATTCATTCCTAGAGGTTGTTATTGATGACCATTTTGATTGTTTCTTCTATCATAACGAATGATTTGCATACCTCTTTCCCCATGGTGTTTACACCAAAGTTCACATTGTGGGCCTAGCCTATGGCCATCAATGCCACAATAAGTGCATGCCTGGGTTTGTTCTTTTGCTGTTGTTGTTGTTGATTTCCCCATTGTTGCTAAAATTGCCTTCTAAGGGCTGCACTTAGGTATCTTTGTTGGCTTGGCCCTGCTACTACTACTTGATTGGCAGGTACAGCTAGCTCTTGATTGTGTTGTTGTTGTACATAAGGTGGTACCCTCCCTCTGTAGTTTCGGTTGTACCAATATCTTTCTTTGTCATGGTTATCTTTCTTGCAAAGAAGAAGGGCCTTTGATGATGCGGCACAGGGATTCACATGTTGAATTCCATACTGTGCTTAACAAGGGGCTCTGTGCTTAGGTGGAACTTAACTAATCTTACCCCTAACCATGTGCCTTAACCATGGTTTAATTTAACCACACCAAACCTTATCTGCCACGTGGCATAGACTAGAGCACTGACCAAACCAATTAACCCATGGTTGCTTGGAGCTAACCCAGGTCAAAACTTATCTGCCACGTGTCAAAATGTGGTGAACCTTAGAGAAGAAGAAAATCTTGCTTCTCTGCTACGTCGGCCATCGTGGTGAAGAAGACACTCCTCGTTGATGGTGTCAGAAGTCGTTTGGAGGCCCGGAGTCATTGAAGACGAGCCACTCAAGGACTGGCGTCGAATGGAGAGCTGCACACGGAGGAAGCCTTCATAGATCTATTCGTCATCTGGGCGTAGCAACTTGTGTATCTGTTTGCATATGGAGTAGTAGTGCTGTATAGACGGCTTGGCTTGCTGCGGGCTGTGTGCTATTCTCTAGCACTGGAGCTTGTGGTTAGTTGGTAGAAGGCAGGCTTAGAGACGGACCGTTGACAATGTGGAGTCGGACCCGTTGAAGAAGATGGTCGCAGAGTTCATTGGAGGTGCTGGCTGGGTGTGTAGAGCTTCGTTGTAGAGCCACGGGTAGGTAGGATTTGCATGTGGAAGCATTCAGGCCTGTTGTCAAAGGAGTTGTTTGCTGGAGGCGTCATTTGGGGGACTACTAGGATCAAGCTTGGAGAAGCAGGCAGCTTAGAATCTTGGAGTTAGCCGAGTCATTTGTTAGCGCAAGGAGCTGAGCGTGGGCCATCAGAAGGTTGCATATGAAGGAGAGAGGTTCGTTTATGAAGCCTTAGTTGAAGCTTTGGAGGCTGGGAGACTGTTGGAGGCGACTGGCTGTGCTAGAGCAGGGGCGACTTGTGGGAGTTGTTCACGTCCGAGAGCTTGATGGAGTATGCTGGGGGTCGTTGGAAAGCCAGTAGGAGGTTGTTGAGCCGGTTACAAGAGTTGAAGCTACTGTCGATGATGATTCTTGGAATGACAATAGATAGGAAACTTTTCTCAAAGCTTTCAACAAACTGAACAATCAGAAAGTCTCTTTCTCACAAGCTCTCTCTAAGAAGAAGAAGAAGAAGAACTCCTCACATATCTATCTCACAAAATACATCTCTAAAAGGAGCTCTCTCTCTCTCTCTCTCTCTCTCTCTCTCTTATATCAGGAAAGACGGAAATATCTCAAAGCAATGAACGGAATTTTCATTCAATGGATGGAATTCTCTCAATCTAAAACTAAAACTAACCTATGACAAAACACGTGCTTCTAAGACATGCCTACAACTAATCTAGAAATGGAAGCAATCCTAGTGAACTACTAATGAGCTAAACTAGGAGAGCTAAACCTATGCTCTGATACCATGACAAAACATGTGTGCCTCAGGATCTATGGAGCACTCTAAGGTGGATGGAACCTATGTGGAGACATGATGAAGAGAGTGCTCATGACATGTATCTCAAGTCAATTAGGTTCCAAGATAGATTAGCTTGGACTCATAAAGAGAATCTTGAGATAGTGCAAAGTGCTTGAATGAATTACTTCAAATGAACCTCCCTTTTATAGGTGAGGGTACTTACATCCATTTGCTTGCTCACATGTGGGATATCTCCTCCATGCCATGTGGCAGCTTATCCTTTACTCATACCTTTGCTCTACAAGTGCTCATGGCACCACAACTCTCAACATCCACTAGATGTCCATCTTGTCTCAAACTGTCCAACGTGACTGTCAGGGCCTTCTTTATCTTTGTCAGTAAATTTGGCTACTTTGACTAGTGGGTTCTGCAATTTTGGTTGTATTGGTGCACTAGCTTGCACTTGGGAGGTCTTCTTTTTGGGAGGTTTGGGGAGGGGATTGAAATTCATCCTCTGTCTTGCAGTCATGAATACATTAGCTGCAATATTTGCTGCAAGTGCTCTTTGTACGAGTTCTTGTGTAGGACTAGCAGCATCAGTTTTTGTAATTTAGCTTGTGCTTCATGCAGTTCCCTGCTATGTAATGAATTATATGAGGAACTGGTGCCACTTGGCCCATATAATCAGAGTCATGTAGAATGTCGTTTGGACCTTCCATTTGTGATGCAGTGTCTACCCAACTTCTATTTCATGTGAATTATGCAATACCAACGAGACATGGAGAGATATCTTCCTCAGGCCTATTTGACATGGACTGTGCTTTCCATGAAATAAATGGAGAAAGTTTTACTCATGGGATTTCTGTCGATTGATTGTTCTTGAGTTTGAAGCCTCGAATGCTGCTCTGCCTATTGCGAATCCATGTTGATGTTGGATTATATTTGTTGTAGTTGCTTGTCGTTGTTTTTTATGTCCCTTGTTGCTCCTTATTTTTTTGCTAATTCGATTGTTGTCTTGATTTGTTGTCGTCTGCTGTTGGTCTTCTTTCCACTGGTAATCCGACTATTGTTGTTTTGATTTGTTGTTGTCTATCGCCTATCATTTTTCTATTGGCAACCTGATTGTTGTTGTTTTGATTTGTTGTCATTTGTTGTTGGTCTTCTTTCCACCAGTAATCCGACTATTGTTGTCTGAGGAATTCCGTATTGATGCAACCTAGCTTGTTTTGGCTGTAGCTTGCCTTGGTGGTCATTTGCACCTGGCTATTCGATGTGAATGAATTGTATGCGACTTTCGTAGTAATCCAAACTACGTAGATTTGGTGTGTGAACTATGAATGATCATTCACTGCTCCAACCTCGCTATACCATATTCGGTTAGGCTATGGGTTTGTATGAGTGGCATACTCTCACAGACAAAGATTATCTAGTACAATTGTTTTGCTTCAATTTGCTTTTGTTTTTGTGGAGTTGTCGCTTTGCTATCTTAGCTATTGTTATCAGCATGAAGCAGTGTGAACTACAGACTCTAGGAATGAATGCTATGAGGATCGCCAAATGTGTTCAGAGTGCATTCAACAAATGAAAACATAGAACACATGTCAACTCAAATGCAACAGGTGCAAGGAGTTTGACAAGAGACTGACAGGAGTCGGATTGCACGTAGACTGACCTAAACAATGAAAGAACAGCAGAGAACTCATGGATATATTGTATTATGCTTTATAGAGATAAACAACAACTCAACCTCAAAATGGGTTGTTACAGGACTTTTCTAGCTGTCCAGATTCCTTTTGGCTGTTATAAGTTTGTAGTCAGTTATATCTTTTAGTAATAGCCCTTGTTACAAAACATCATACTATTGCATTAGCTCGTTACTTATTAGTTACAGAAAGTGGTATCCACTACATGCTTAGTAACTGCCTTGTGCCATGGGACTGAGTTATCCTAACCTATGCTGACCCTGGGTTATTGGCCACATATGTGGAGACTAAGTCTTCAACAATTGGAGATCGGCCAAACTCTCTCTTGTAGGAAGGGCCTTGGAGGCTAGCCAGGTCCTCCATGCTATTGCCTGGTACATAGCATTGTGCTAGTGTTTTCACAGGGGGATGCATGGGATAGGTGCACAATTTCCTATGGGCAAGATGAAATGGCACATGTAACATTTGAGCTAGGGTAGCTTGGTAGATAGTGATCCTACCCTAGGCCTAGGGAGGATTGGGAATTATCGATCCAGAGATGCAAAGCAGAGCCCTTTCTCACTCCAAGTATAGAGCCCTGGAAGCTTCTTCTACAGCACGATCTCCTTCGGAACACCCCCCGCATGGGTGGTCAGTGGCAACAATCACACAGATCATGGCTCTTCTTGAAGGCCCCCTTTACACAGCAAAGGGCTCTGCCTTGATGCAAAGTCTCTTTAGAGTTTGGTATCGATTGGCAGGGGATCTTATCTAGGCTAGTCCTCACTTTTCTAAGGAGTTTGCATGACAGCTAGCACCTGGAGGTCTGGGATTAGCATGGTCGCATGCTAGGACAAAGGTTACACATTAGTGGGGAATAGTGGGACAGTGGCCCAGATCAATCTTTTAGGATGTGGGTGAGACTCCCAGGTGGCTAATACAGAGGTATGATTAGAGACCCTCTCACATCTTTGGGGCGCCGAGGATGGCAAAAATTGAGGAAGTTATCCCAAATTCTTAGTGGGCGGGCCTTCAGCGTTTCACACCAACATAGTGGTTGGGCTAGTTCTCAGGGATGGGGGTACCTCTTTGGATTCAGCTATTTCCCCTCCCTCCCACCATTCTCAGCCGATGGAGCTCGGTTCTACAGTGTGGGTCTAGGGAAGTCTCGTAGCAAATCCAAAAGCTTGATTTGGTGCATTCAAACGTATGTGATCCCATGCCTACACGGTCATTAGGCAGGGCTGAATACTATGTGACATTCATTGATGATGCAATTAGGAAAGTGCGGGCTTATGCTATTACTCAAAAGAGTGATGTGTTCCAGGTATTTCAGAAATGGCTAGACTTGGTTGAGAATCAGTCAGGTAGAACACTTAAATGCCCACGGACTGACAATGGTGGAGAGTATCTCCCTCTTCTATTCTTACTTCCATTGAGAGTACTCTCAACTGGTATCAGAGCCTGGGTGATCTAGCTGAGCGTGCGTGAATGCTTGAAGCTTAGCAGCTCTATGGGAGGAAGGAGAAGCTCTGTGGGAAGCTTTGTGGGTGACTTTACTTGCATTCGAGTGTGTAGAGACCTTGGAGGAACCTTTGGAAAAGTCACTTTGGTTTTTCGAAGTGGTTTTGAGAGCTTGTTAAGTGTTTTCAAAGAAAAAGTCGTTTTTTGAGCTTTTCCTTATTCGGTTCGATGATTGAGGCTTCGTATTGACTTGTAGAGGCAACTATTACTTGCTTTTGGTGTCCACTTCACTTCAGGAGCTTGGAAACACCTTCATTCTTGAATCTAGGATAATTTCATTGGATTTTTGACTCACTGTGTCAGTTTCTGCGTTTTTTTGCCCGGGTGTTGGAACTCAAGTTTGGAGTACCCTTTGCAGATCTATCAGTTCCGATGGACTCAGGAGGTCCTAAAACTTCTATATTACTCATCATTCGCACTCCGGTGGAGTTTACAAATAGCTTTGTTTCCAAAAACGTTTTTCAGTCCATGTGTTGGACCTAGTGATTGAGACCATGGTTTCCAAAACCGTCTGTCCCATTACATTCCAAACGCCCAAAAACCCCTACCTGTTAGTTCTTATGCAATTCGGTGGAGGATTTTCAGAGTTATAGATCTCTGTGTATTCGATTTCATCTCTCTGTTATGCATTTTTCATTCTAAGGTTTTGAAACCTTAGATTTATGCCACATGGCAATGGATAAGTGTTGACTCCCATTTCTCACTCATCGGTTGGGATTTTGGACTTCAGACAGAAGAGAGATATTTGTAGATTTTCTTGCTGAGTTCGATTATGCAATGGCACCCATGTTTTGAGGCATCTCAAGTTCTATTTTCAGTAGCGCTCATTACCGTGAGACTATGATTTCTTGAGCATACCTTATGCAGATCACTCTGGTTACAGTTTGAGCAGTGTATGCTCATTTGTGATGTACATTGGGTTGCAGTGGATGATTTATAGGCCATTTGTATGCATTGCGGTCCTTATTGGATGCACTAATAGGCCCAAATTACCTTGTGGGATGCTATTTTTTATGGACGCTTTGCACATGGATGCTATTTTATGCTAAGGGATAGCTTTGACACATTGTAGGTGATGCACTGATAGTGCTATGCTCTCTTGGATGAGATATTATTAATGCATATGCCAGCGGACGGTGTTTATGCTTGAGTCATTTGGCACTTATTGGCATTTTGGATTGCCATTGCAGTTGGCATTTTCTTTTGGGCCAGATTTGCTCATATGGATGCATAGTATATGCACATGAGTGAGATGCTTTGAGACATGATTTTTGGTGATATATCACTCTATTGTGGCATACACATTTGGGTGCATCTGGTATTTGGTGTGATTCTCTCTTGTAGGCACTAGCATTTGGGATTTTTGCTTCATTTGCATCATGGCATCCTCTTCCATGTCTGAAAAGGAGTTTTTTAGCATTAAAAGTTTTGATGGGACAAACTTGTCTTTGTGGAAAGAACAAATAAGGGATGTGATTATTCAAAAGAAGCAGATTAAACCCTTGGCATGGATTGAAGCTAAGCCTACAAATATGTGTGAGGAATGATTGGAATGAGTTGGATGCATTAGCAAAATCTACTATTAGACTTCATCTTGCAGAGTCAGTTTATTTCACAGTAGTAAATGAGCAGACTATGGAAGATTTGTGGAAGAAACTGTGTGCCACTTATGAAAAGAAAACTGCCTCTAATAAAGTTGACCTCACGAAGAGGTTGTTTGAGCTGCAGATGAAGGAAGGGGTCTCCATTGCTTCTCACTTGAATGAATTCAATATTATTTTCAGCCAGCTTCATGCTCAGAAGATGAATTTTGATGTGGAGACTAAGGCAATATTTCTCTTATGTTCACTGCCATCCTCATGGGATACCTTCCGTACAGCTGTCAGTAACTCTACACCTAGTGGAGTACTGAAATTTGATGATGTTGTGGGTAGCTTGTTGGCTGAGGAGATTAGACTCAAGTCTATGGACAACAGCAAGTAGGATGCAGCCTTAAATGTGCAAAGGGGTAGATCACAGTTCAGGGGGAAGTCCCAAGAAAGAGGGAAGTCTCGTAGCAAATCCAGGGCACAGAACATTGAGTGTTACCACTGTGGCAAGAAGGGCCATATGAAAAAGGATTGCTACAAGCTAAAAAGAGAGCAAAAGGATAAGAAAAAGAATGCAAATTGGGATGCAAATCAAAAGGAAGAGAATCCAAGGGAGGATAAAGGAAAAGTGAAGATCGAGGAGATCAATGCAGTCACACATGATAGTGACAATGACGTTCTCTTCATGTCTAGTTTATCTGCAGAGTTGCTTACCACTTCAGATGATGCATATTACCAGGATTTTATTTTGGATTATGGTGCTTCATTCCATGTTACTCCCCATAGGGAATGGTTCTCCACTTATGACAGTGGAAAGACAGGTTGTGTGCATCTTGGAAATGACTATGCATGTGACATAGTGGGAGTAGGTGACATAAAGTTTTCTTTTGCAAATGGGTCTACATTTATTTTGAAACATGTGAGACATGTGCCTAAGTTGACCAAGAGTCTTATTTTAGTGGGTCAGCTAGATGATGCTAGTTTTCACACCACTTTTGGCTTTCAGAGTTGGAAAATTCAAAAGGGCTCTATGCTTTTGGCCAGGGGTGCCAAGTGTGGGACTTTATATCCCTTACATGTATCAAGGGCATTTGATCATGTTGTTGCTATAACCAAGCAGCCAAGCATTTCTTTGTGGCATTGCAGGTTGGGGTACATGAGCCAGAATGGAATGAAACTCTTATGCCATTTTGGTTATGTACCGCATTTGAGTTTCTCTGATTTTGGATTTTGTGAGCACTATCTCTATGGGAAGCAGACTAAATCAGCCCATAAAAGAAGGGGAAAGAAGGAGTTTAAAAAGCTTTATTTGGTGCATTCAGACGTATGTGGTCCCATGCCTACACGGTCATTAGGCGGGGCTGAATACTATGTGACATTCATTGATGATGCAACTAGGAAAGTGTGGGCTTATGCTATAGCTCGGAAGAGTGATGTGTTCCAGGTATTTTAGAAATGGCTGGCCTTGGTTGAGAATCAGTCAGGTAGAACGCTTAAATGCCTACGGACTAACAATGGTAGAGAGTCTCCCTCTTTCGTTCTTGCTTCCGTTGAGAGCACTCTCAGGTGGACTCTAGCAGTCTCTGATAGATGGAGATCCAGAGATGGATGGAAGGCTTGGAGCAGTTAGGGTGGTAGAGGGTCTGAGTAGTGGGCCGTTTGGGCAAGGAGTGGTCGATCATCCCCTCTTGCATCTCAGATTTGGATGCAGCTCGTCGATGCTTATGGTTATGGGAGGGTTGTCCCCTTATTCACGACATGCATAGGACACCGATTGCAGTTGGAGGTGGTAGCCTAGACTCCATCAAGAGAGAAGCATTAGGAAGAGCAACAGGTACCTAGATAAGCATTGGGCAGGGAACTTTATTATTTCTACAATGTGTGCATCATAGGGGATCATGTAGATTGTGAGAACATTGCAACTATGAAGATATGGGAGCTAGTTCAAGTTTTCCCTTTACGTTTAGATGGAGTGACAAACAATTGAGAGACAAACAATGACTCACCACATAGCTTGGGGAGAGCTTTGATGACCTCACTATAACTATCTGGAAGAGGGTGATAACTTTGCAGTTGTCACTGCCTCTAGGAGAACAAGGAAGATGACCAATAATTTTTGTTGCAGTGCACAAAACCTAATCACAAGGTTGAGGAAGAATTTAAGGATACTTGGGGAACAACCTATGAGAAGTGGGATGTAGTAGTCAGAGCTTTTTGGTACAAAAAAACATCCAAGAGAGGCCACAATTACAAACTACTACATAAGAGTCCACAGACATTTGTGTACTCTGATTTAGTAAGAGCTATTAAGCTCCATATGCGACCTGTGCCACAGCGAAAGACGGGCAAGAGTGTCTTCAAATTGGATTTAGACATGCACGAGCACATCTTGGGGTGTCTTGGAGTGGTGACAAGGATGACTAAAATAGTACTAAGAAAATGTACTTATTGCAAGGAAAAAATATTTCACTTATCCTGGAAAATGGAAAATGTATTGGAGATTACATGTCTTTTAGTAATCCCAAACTAGCCACCACGTGTAAATCGAGTGTAAATCCTAAACGATAAATCCCATGCTTGTTTTTAGTATATCCCAAACAACCATCACCCTAGTTTTATTAAATCCCATAATGAATCAACAAATCCACAAATCCTTAACGACGAATGAATTGTATGCCATTCATCTTGTAATAGTAGAAGCAAACCACTACACTGGTGGCTATTAATATCCTAGTGTGCAACCAACTATCACACTAGTGACCACTTATCCTACACTATTGGCGTGCTATCCTAAAATTTGTTGCAAAGTTCTATAGTAAAATAGTCCCAATTTTCAGATTTCAACCACCGAGCTACTTAAGACATTAGAGTAGTCCTATTTCATCACTTCATCCACCTCATGTATTTAGGAGTTGTGTATAAAATTGAGATCCATATGAGTTTACTTTGGTCGACTAAAATAAGATTGATTAACATTTACTCAAGCAGACCTGAGATAATTTGTATATGCTCAATAAATATTATGCTCACATATTATTGACACTAAGAATACACCAACTGTCTTTCTAGAGACATTTAATTATTAACATGGAAGCAAGTCAACATAAATCAGGTATTACGAGCACCATAGATCATGGATGATGGCAGCCCAAGAAAGTCCACAAGTCCAAGAATTGACTACAAGATTTTGCGATCATACCTGATGGGCATGATACTTTGCACTCATGTTTAAAAAACCTATATTGAGGACCCCGTTTTTCATCAAGTGTTATGCACAACTGCCAAAAAATAGTATTTGATGTGTGTTATTCAAATGTTCACATACTAGATGGGCATGATAATTTGCACTCATGTCAATACAATCTATATTGAGGCCTCTGAAAAGTATCATGCCCATCGAATATACTTTGGATGGTCCAACTTGCCACAAACCCCATTTTTCAGCAAGTGTTATGCACAACCACCAAAAGACACTCTAAGGTATGTTCTTCAAATGCTCACATATCCAATGAGCATGGTACTTTTCACGTGAATAAATCCAATCTATATTGAGCTATGTACAAATTAGCATGCCCATCAGATATGCTTTGGATAGTCAAAGTCACCACAAACCCCATTTTGCATCGAGTGGTATAAACAACCGCAAAAAAAAAGTATCTACGGTATGTCATTCAGTTTTCATACTTGATGGGCATGATACTTTACAAAATTTTGAATAAAACCTATTTTGAGGCATGTGAAAACTATCGTGCCCATCAGATATGATTTGGATAGTCAAACTCACCACAAACATCGTTTTTCACCACGTGTTATGCACAACCGCCAGTCTCTTGATTCTACTAGGAAGAGATTTTAACAACCACCCCCTTTTTTTCTAGCTTTCCTATGTACAGAACAAAGTAACTAGTGTTTGGCATAAGGATTTTGGAGGAACTATTGTATTTCTGACAAATGGATTAGAGCCACATATAGTTCCAATATCTTTCTTAGATCTATTAAGAAGAGAGTAGATAAAGAAAGACTCAAGAGATGACAAGTTCTTGAAGACTAGATCAGAACTCTTGAGGAAGATCTAACCAAGCAGGGGTAGACATGCCTAAAGATTTGCAAGGAAACACTCAAAGCTAAAGCACTGATAGAAACATAAGGAAATATTTTATGAGGGAATGGTGGGTATGGAAAGGAGATCATGCGAACGAGGATATGTTTAGAATCCTTCAAAAGAATCATGCATAGGAGACTTTGGAGTGCATTAAAAGAATAACCAAATAATTTCCAATCCAAAGGAGATCCTGAAAAATAGTAAGTACTCACTTTCAATTTACCTATTCAGAGAACCGGAGGTTATCACTACTACAAAGTAGTCTAGGGCTAGAGATCAGTGTCAAAAGGTAAGGAAGAAACTAGTGGCTGGCTTTGATGCACATTTTTTGGAGAGAGATCTATCATTAGAGGAATTAAATGGAGCCATAAACTAGATGGTGAAAGGCAAACCCCCAAGAGAAGATGGCTTACCAGTAGAATTTTATCAAGTGTTCTTGGAGATGGTAGGTCCTTTGCTAATGCTATGGGAGGAGTCTTTGGAAAGGGGCCTTTGCTAATGCTATGGGATGAGTCTTTGGAAAGGGGCTTCTTGGACCCCACGATAGACACTAGCATGATAAAATTAATTCTAAAAGGAGGGCCTAAAAGATGAGCTCAAGAATTGGAGACCTTTAACAATGTTGAATACCAACTATAGATCTTTGCAAAGGCATTGGCCTCTAGACTCAAGAATAAGATACAAGTGTGGATTAGGGTAACAAAAAAGGGATTTATTAGGGGGCAATATATTTTGAAGGCAATGTTGACATTGTGGGAGGGCTTAGAATATACTGAGGAAACCCACATGATATCTATTTTTCAAAAGCTGACTTTGATTGATAAGGCTGACAATAGGATGGATTGAGGCTTCATTCTTTCTTCTTTGCAGGACATGGGGGTTGGAAAAAATTTTATATCCTTTGTTGATATTTTGCTTCAATAGGCCAGAGGTAACGTTGAGATAAATGGGGGTTGTCTTACCCTTTTTCCTTAAAGAGGTACATTACGCAAGTCTATTCGCTTATGTCTTAATTGCTTTTTGATATTGCAACTGAGCACTAGGTTTGTCAATCCAAGATGGGGTGAATAGAGGGGTCATCGATGACATTAAGTCAAAGGTGATGTCCAAATCATTTGTCAACAATTTGCCGACGACACGAATCTAACACCTCATAACAACACCCAATCAATAGAAAACGGTCTGAAATGGTCCGAGGTTTGTTGACTTGCATTCAGGTTCAAGATCAACCATGAAAATATGGGAATATTTGTTACTAGGAGCCCTCTTCCTCAAGTGTTAATGGACAAGGGTCGTAAGATGATAAAAGAAGGAGAATATTCAAATTGCTTGAGATTCCTTTGGGATTCAAATGCACCAACAAAGATAGATGGGAGTGGGTTGAGAAAATTAAGGACAAAATAAGAAGATGGCAAGGCCTACAACTGACTCTATTGAGAAGAAATCTTGTTCTCAATCATTACATTTTCCCCTCATTAATCTACTAATTCTTGTCGGTTCCCATCAAAGAAGAGTTTTGACAAGATCAATAGCCTTTTTAGAACCTTCCTTTGGGGGGGGAACTAGGGGGAAAAAAACGGCCAAGGTCCAATGGCAAGTGTGTACACTTCCCAAAGCACCTAGTGGTTTAGGCATAATGGATATTGAAAAGTCTTTAGCCAAGTTCATGGGCCAATATCATAAAATCCTTCTAGGATTCGAGCTTTCGACGTGGGCCCCGTCCTCATATGTAGGAATATTTCTAGAGTCAAAATCCTTAGATGTCAACACTAGAGGCATATTCAAGTAGTATGGTTATGTTTGGAAGGATCCTTGTGTAGTTAAAGGATCAAATCTATGGAATGGTATGTGGAAGGTATGGGAATCATTAAATCCCTACCTTGTCTAGAAAGGCTTTTCTAGGAAGACTGGCAATTTCTACAACTTGGATTCCATCTGGTTTTCAATAATCTACAGTGACCAATAAGTTAAGGGATTCCTCTCTAAACGGATCTATTAGACTTAATAAAAAAGGCATCAGAGTATGGGGGGACCCGTGGAATAGGGAATAGGGTAGATGGACAACATATGAAATTCCTCGTATAAGATATAGGCTAAAAAGATTTGCCCCATTAATTGAGGAAAGCAAGAATGTTTGGGAAAGAGAGAGACTCTTACCTAGATGGGAGGCCAGTTATGACCCTACCTCAAAGAATTTAGATTGGTAGGGTGGAGTAAAATCTTTCATATAACCACCTAGTTTGATGGGCAAGAAGTCTTGGTGGGACAACTCAGCCAAAAGTGGCACAAGAGAGCATTGAAAAGGTATGGGCTAGAAGGTTTGAAAGAATTTGGGATAGAAACATTCATGAGAAACCATCTTGTTTATTGTGGCTTATTCTACATAATCTAGTGCATGGATTGCAAGAGTAGGGTGAGAAGGATAGGACAGTGAGATGGGTGGTGCAAATGGTGTTACAGAGATCAAGAAGAAATTTCGCATATCTTTTAGAATTGTTCTTTCTCTAGATCACTTTGGGATACAATCCAAAAATGTATCACTCTTGTCTCATTCAATTTTTTTGTATATGTTTCTTACTAACTCTTCAATGAGGATGCCTTCAAACTAGAACATTATTTGGAGCTCTGCAATATGAAGTATCTGGACTCAAAAATGGGGCCGCGACGCGACATGTTGGTGGGTGAGATTTCAAATTTTGAGCTGACGTGCGCTCTCGCCAGAAGTTTTTTTGGCATCATGATTGGCCCACTGGCATAATAATGAGACACATTCTTATCATGGTCAATAGTGCAGAGCTCGATACATGGCACTATATGCATTTACTCATGAGCACAGAGACTGTTACTCTACCTCTAGCCTGACTACATCACACAACCTTTGCCTTGCCATGTTTGCTTGGGTAGCTTCGCCATCTGTCACTATGCAACACAATATTTTGTTGCACTAACCACCGTGCTGGTTCAAGCACAACCACGTTGGCCTGACTATACAACAAAAAACATTTGCCTTGCCGCTTCACCATCTATTGCTGTGCAACACAATCTATTGCTGCGCTGACCACCATGATGGTTCAAGCAATGATGTTGGCATGAAGAGACCACCACGTTGGCATGAAGACCACCGTGGCATGTCAATCTCTAAAGAGGACACCTCAAGGTCCATATCCGCAACCACTATGCTAGATGTTGGAGCTCTAAACCACCGCGCTAGTTATTGGAACCATTTTCACTATAGTAACAACAGTTTTTTCAACAATTTCTTGTGCAACGATCCCTATGGTTGCAACAAAATGTAAACGAGGGAAAAAATATGCCATTTGTTCTTCTTTAGAGCCACTTTCACTACCTAAGTAACAACAACAATAGTTTTGGCGATAATGGTACTACATGGAAATTGAAACGAAAGAAATTACATTCGATAGTTTTTGCGATAATAGTATCACATCGAAATTAAAACAAAACAAATTACATCCGAAGCAAACATTTAACAAAATAGATTACATACAAAGATGCTAGCACTTTGTCTTTGTGACACTTCTTTAAACACTTTTAGCACTTGTCAACACCACCACTGTGGCAGGGGTGTCACTTTTTGCCCTTATTAGGACTTTCTTATACTTTTGACTTGGTGCCTTGTATGTAGGGGACAATATGAGCACCTCATAGTGCTATTGTAGGTAGGACTTTCTTACAATTTTAACTCGGGACTTTTTGTATGTAGGGGACAATACAAGCACCTCATAATTGAAATAACCTTTTTAATAGCAACTTCTTTCAAGGCACTAGAAGAGGGAACTCAACTTGGAGGTTAGCACAACATTCAGCAGAGCAAACAGGGAACTTAATATGGTGGTGAGATCCAGCACATTAACACATGCTCTCAGTGTATTAGAGCTGATCACCAAGTGGATTTCCTTCCCTAGTGTTGAAGGTTGTGCACAATTATGAGAGGCTCATCACCAAGTTAAGTTCTCTTCTAGTGCCTGACAGAACAACAACGACCTATTTCCCTTGGCTCCCAATCCTGCAACATGGTTGGTCATGAGGTTTTTCTTTCAAGTCTTTTAAGGAATTTCCTTTGTCATAGCAACTTCTTTCAAGGCACTGGTAGAGAGAACTCAACTTGATAGTGGTGAGCTCAATCGAGCACAACATTCGATAGTGGACAAGAAACTCAATATGGTGGTGAGCATGAGCAGACTGACGCATGATCTCAGTGTGTTACAACTTATCACCAAGTTGAGTTCTCCTTTCCTAGTGCCAAAAATTATGCTCAATTATGAGAGTCTCATCACCAAGTTGAGTTCTTTGTCAGTGCCTAATAGAACAACGATGACCCGTTTCCCTTGGCTCCCCATGCTGCAACTCCCTTGGTCATGGCTATGGCTGGTGGAGTGTTGCAAGATGGAGAGCCAAGGAAAACAATGGATCCCATGACTTGGGTAGAATTATGAAGGGGCATCAAGGTTGTAGTAGAAGATTCATCATTGGGGTACAGGGGGGCTTGCAGAGAGCATGGAAGGGGGTAGGAGAGAAATTTTCTTGGGTGCGGTGAATTGTTTCTCTACCCTTAAGGCCTTTATATAGGGAGCCAATATCATAATAATTCAATGGGATGAGGGGGAAGGAGTGGTGGCACATACCCCCAGCTTTGCTAGTAGCCTAGCCTAGTGTAGGTAGTCAAATACATCATCATCTAGCCATGATGTGCGATTAGATGGTTGCTCATGACATGCGATTAGATGTTTGCTCATGATGTGCAATTAGATGGTTTATCGGTCATCAAAAAATTCTAACAATCTAACATGTTCTGACAGTCTATCTCCAGCTTAATGCTAATCTAAGCATGCAAATTAGATGGTCCCTCATGAAAAGTCATTGTTATTACAGTCTGATTCCAACTCAATGCTAATCTGGGCCTGTGAACTAGATGGCCCCTCATGCAAAGTCATTGTTATTATAGTCAAATGAAGAAAGGAAAGATCAAAATAGGACATCAGATTAGCATTGAGGCGGTTCATCAGACTATAATAGCAATAGTTCTCATTCTAAGCTATTGTTATTATAGCTTGATAAATTGATCGAATGCTAATCTAGGCTTGTGAACTAGATGCAAAGTCATTGTTGTTACATTTTGATTCTAGCTCAATGCTAATCTGAGCTTCTGAATTAGATGTTCCCTCATGCACAATCATTGTTATTACAGTCTGATTCCGACTAAATGCTAATCTGAACCTATGAATTAGATGGTCCCTCATGCATATTCATTGTCACTAAAACAAGCTCGGTGGTTGTTTGGGATTAGTATACTATTTGGGATTTTTATTTTCTCTTGTTTGGGATTTATTGATTGGGATTTACTGAAACAAGTGTTGTGGTTATTTGGGATTTACTAAAGGTTATATTTTGTGGGGGTTGCACTTAATCCTAAGCCAATGAAAATGCATTTCATTGTGAGTGCCTACCTCCTCTAGCCAGTGCCTACCTCCTCTAGCCTTAACTGGTGTTTAAGCTGACCTAATCATGATTGCATGATGTTCCAACCATCAAGCTATCACATTAAGCCTAGTTCTGGTGTTTGAGCTAAACCAACCACATGATTGCATGATATTCCAACCATCAGGATGGTTTAGGACAATCACATTAAGTGTCTAATAATCACATAACTGGTGTTTGAGCTAAACCAACCACGATTGCATGATGTTCCAACCACTGAGCTAGTTTAGGACAATCACATTAAGTCCAAGCTAGCCTGGCTTTGGTGTTTGAGCTGAACCAACCACACGATTGCATGATATTCTAACCACCAGGCTAGTGTAGGACAATCACATTAAGTCCAGCCTAGTAAACTATCCCAAAGCTCAATCACAAACAACCACTATGCTGGTTTAGGCAACCAATAACCTGTGTTGTATCAAGAAATGAAACAAGTAAACTATCCCAAAGCTCAATCATAAACAACCACCAGGATGGTTTACGCAACCACTGACTTGCATTATATCAAGCATTTGTATGATGTGCTCATTAAACATCTTGCATCTCGTCTGCTTTCTACAGATGTCCTTGTTATTTGGAGAAACTCTCAAGAGATGCACAAAGAGTGGAAGCAATGCCTGATCATCCCTATCCAAGTAGTCTATGGGCTGCAACAGAATGCAAGAAAAGGAGAGACAGCCTAAGTGCATAAGTCATTGCAATAGTGGTGATGTTTTTGGCATGAAAATGCGAGGTGTTGGCAGGGTTGTCACTCTATGAACTTTAGGTTGTAGGCTAAAGATTATGAAGACTCAATACTGGTATTTACTTGAATGGCCTGATGTTGCTTCCTCGAATGCTACCACCAATCATGACATCACAGCTCATTTTCTTTGCTCTAATGGCAATGATCGAATGCGTGCATTTGTAGCAACTACTTCCTACTGCTGATCTGGAAGGAGTCTTCTGTTCCTTGTGCCCTGACCAATCTTTTTAGCTTTTCCATCTCGCAACCTTTGTTTGCTTCTCTTGCAAGCCATGGTGAGCTACATGTTGCCATGGCAATGATCAATGAAAGATGACAATGCCAAACCAAAATAGAGAGAAGCTAGTGTTGAGAGTTCACGCTCAACATCATGTGATCATGTGTGCATAGCACCATCACGTGATCATATGTGCATAGCACTAACCTTATAGAGTGCTATAAAGGAAAGGGTTAGATCCCCTAACCCTAACCCTAAAAGGGTTTGTATATATTCTATTTTTTCAACTAATTCTAGTGTACAGTTAGTCATTTGTGGTGTGCTCTCTAGCTGTGCCCTCTCTCCTCATCTCCACTGTTCTCCTCTCCCCTCTTCATATTTTGTCATGGTATCAGAGCTACCTTGCCTTCCGCTGAGGCATTGTGATTCTTGAGAGTGTGAGAGAGATTGTGAGATTGAGAGTTCTCTTGAGTGATTGTGAGATTTTTTCCCTTCACTTCCGTTGAGAGAAATTTCCGTCCATTTGAGAGAAATTTCCGTCCATGAGAGGTATTCTCTTTGAGTTTCTAATCCTTCTTATGTGAGAGAGTGATCTTCTTCGAGAGACTTAGTGAGTTCTTTGAGAGATTTCATTGTGTGTGAGAGAGAGATCCTTTGAGAGAAAGTTCCATTGTGAGATGTTTGGTTGATAGAGATGCTCATAAGAATTCAAGAGTGAGAGTCTTTTGTTCCTGAGAGAACTTAGGGAAATAGATCTTTGTGAGAGCTCCGTCATTACGAGCTCCTTCAAGTCAACTACAAAGCAAGGCAATGCGCATGCACAACGACTCGCAGCATCTCCCAAAATAGCAGAGAAACAACTCCCTGCTCACAACGCCCAGCACAGCAAGCTCCTCCAAGTAGGCTCCTAGCTTCACCAAAGCTCCACGACGAGCTCCATAGCCAGCAGCGCTCCTTCAACGCCTCTCAACGAGTCCTCACGAGCTAGCTTAAAGCCAAGCAAGCAAGGCTACGACGCAAGCGACGCTCCTTCAACGGCTTCAACAGCCCGTCTCCGAAACCGACTCTTCCAGGGCATGCTTCTTGTTGTTGGCATCTGGGCAATCTTTGTTTTTTTCCTTTGCGCCTCACCACTTTCCAAAGGTATGGTTCCTGCAAGCCTGCCCTCTCATCAAACTACCTAGAGCTTCAAGGAGTCGCGAATCTCAGTTGTAGGCTCTACCACTTTCAAAGCATCAGCGAGCTGCAATCGTTGCACTCTGCCTTTGAATAGGAAAGGACACATTTGGACGTCTCCAAACCGCAGGCAACACTGAAAGGGCTTCGCGACATTTTTGTTTGTTTTGGCCTTTAGAGATCCATGCTCTGGGTTGCGTTTCAGGCAATGCGCTTCTTCACGGGCAACTAAGGACCACACGGGACTGCAACGACGACGACGAAGAAGAAGAAGCCGAAGTACCAGCCGCTCCCATAGCCTCTGCGCGCTCCCGCTCTCATCAACGACGGACTTCGGACTCCTTCAGCCCCTTGGCTTTCACATACTCCGCTGCCGTCGTCGTAGGCCGTGCCTCCAACTACCTCATCGATGAAAATCCGCGGCCTCGACGGAATCTTCATAGATTCCAGCAGAACCTCGAAGATTCCGACCTCCAATCTTCCTACACGTGGCAGATAGGAAGCACCTAGGGGCTGGCCACAAAATTGACACCTGGCATAGACCTTATCCACCCAGGGTCACCACACACATAGGTGTGGTCAAGGATCAGCCACGTGGCACCCTTATCCACAGTGCCACGTCACTAGCACCACGTCATCTGCCACGTCAGCACTGCCATGTCAGCACGGCCATGTCATCAGGCCACGTCATCAGGCCACGTCATCTATGCCATGTCATCAGTGCCATGTCATCAATGCCACGTCACCCTGTTGACGTCACCTATGCCACCTCAGCACTACCACCTCAGCAGTCCAGTCAGCACTGACCCCTGCAGGCACAGTCCCTTGCCAGGCACACTGTGCACACACTGCATGTGCACACTCCTGCCACCTCAGCACAGAGCTTCACTGGCACACCTCTTGCTAAGCACAGTGCCACATCATCACTGCATGTGACTCATAGTGACACATCATCATTGAGCACCATTTGCACTCCTTTTGCCCCTCCACCTAGATCAAGTCATATCTCTTGATCCAGGAAGAATTTGAGGGTGCTCCAAAAAGGAAAGTCGCTCGATTTTTTGTGCTCTACGCGCTCGTTACATCATGTGCACATTTCGGTGCAAGTTACACTCACATTTGAGCCTCGCCGACAAAACCACTTTCTTCACGCACATTTGCCTCTACATCGACGCATCTGACCCAGCACTTAAAAAGAACAAAGGAAAAGGAATTATTTACTGCTCTTTCATCGATCGACGGTTGGTTTAGATCTAGATCAGAGTAGACTAGATCGCCATAGAGGGGACGCTTTGAATTCCCCAAGTTGCCAATCTAAGCCATGCCCGAAATTCCTGACTAGTACCTACTCGAAGTCAGTCCATACGCTCACAACCGATTTCACATCATTACATTACCTAAAACCTTACGTTCATCAGTTCAGTGAGTAGACTTCAGAGTTCAGAGGCATTGCAGATTGATTCAGTGGGCAGATAGCACTTGATTTCACACACACATGCCACCATTGTAAAGCCTATTTGGCTATCTCACGGCATCGTGCACATCATTTTTTTCAGCCTTGTAAAGCCTCTTGGCTATTCCCGGCATCATTGCCACAAGCCTTGTAACACAGGTCAGATCTTATTTACTGTAGTTCTATCTTCACCGATGGTACAGAGATTTCACTTGGCATCTTCAGTGTATTTGCAGTTGATTCATACAGAGTTTTTCAGGACACTTTTGAGTACATTGTTTGCACCATGTCGACTAGCAACCTCAATCTGGAGGCATCTGCTAAGTTAGACAACTCCAATTACAGTACATGGAAATACCGAATGGAGACCATTCTTGTGCTTCAGGACAAATGGGAGTATGTCGATGGATCCATACCTAGACCATTGGCTGATCTAGCCACCAGTAGCTCTACTCCATCTATTGTCACAGCACCAGCAACGGGATCTACATCGGGATCTACATCTACACAAACAGTTTCCACACCAGTAGCAGATCCTGCCATTGCCCAAGCTCAAGCAGAATGGGATAAGAAAGACAAGTATGCCTATCACCTGATCAAGCAGAATGTGCAAGATGTCATGCTAGGACAGCTCAACACAGTTAAGACATCAAAAGAAGCATGGGATATGTTCGCAGCTCTCTACGAGTCCAAGAACACATCCAGGATTCTCACCCTGAGAAACCAGATCAACCAGAGTTTCCGCAACAGCAGTGAAACCGGTCATGCTTATGTACTCCGCATCAAAGACTACAACAATCAACTTGCAGCAGCAGGAGAGACTATGAATCCCGCAGAAATGGTTCAAGTAATCCTGAATGGACTAGGAGAAGGATATGAGAATCTAGTTCAAAGTATTGCCATCCAACAGCAAATTCCAACACTGGAAGAACTTCAGTCAGTTCTACTTGGTGAAGAACTCAGGACTCAGGCCATTCAAGCACGTAAAGGTCATTCTAATGATCAGGCATTCACAGCTTCAGACAGAAGCAGAGGCAAAGGTAGAAACAGAGGTAGATCATATCAGAAAAGTGGTCATCATCAACAAAATCAAAGTCAGAATCATCATCAGCATCAGCAGCATCCTCAGCAACATCAAAATCAGCAAAGAGGAAATCATTCCAACCGAGGAAGATTCCAAGGACGAGGGAATGCATCCACCAATGTGTCAAACATTCAATGCAACTATTGTCACAAGTTTGGACACTATGAAAGAGATTGCCGCAAGAAGCAGTATGACGAAGGCGGTCAATCCAGCGAGGGAATTCCCGAGGAAGAGGAAATCATCGTGGTGGACATTCTAGTCACAGTCATTTTGCAAATGAACATGGCAATATGTTTCTTGCAAATGAGGAATTGCATCAGACTGATACAATGCACCAAGACACTGATTTCAATCTCAAAGAGGATTTCAGCTATCAAGTCGACCAAGTGGAACAGGATCCTTGGTACATCGACAGCGGTGCATCATCTCATATGACAAATCATCAGGAATGGTTCACAGAAATGAAGCCATTAGAAGGTCAAAAGAATGTCATCTACACAGCAGACAATACACCGAATCCGGTTCAAGGGACAGGTGTTATCCCTATGAACAATTTCACTGGTACAAAAGGATTAGTCAAAGATGTGCTCTATGTTCCGAAGCTCAGCAAGAACCTTTTGTCAGTAGGTCAAATGACGGAACACAACTACAAAGTCATCTTCGATGGTGATGAATGCACTATCAGAGACAAATCCAAAAGAGGTCAGCTAGTAGCAAAAGGTGTCAAGGAAGGACGCTTATACAGGATGCTAGCTACAGTACCAGATAAGCATGCCATGTCAGCTCAAATGCAACAGATGCCACTATCTGCAAAATGGCACAAGAGATATGGTCATGTCAACTTCAAGTACTTGTTAGATCTCAGGAATCAAAATATGGCAATTGGGATTCCGAAGCTACAATTTCTTGGAAAAGTTTGTGAAGCATGCTGCTTCGGCAAACAAAAGCGAACCAACTTTGTCAGAAGTACCTCTCGTGCACGAGGTATTCTTGATTTGATTCATACAGATGTATGGGGTTATGCCCAGACCCGCAGCATCAATGGTTCACTTTATTACTTGACCTTCATCGACGACTATAGTAGATATTGTTGGGTCTACTTTTTGAAAGAGAAATCTGAAGTGTTTGCCAGATTTCAAGAATTCAAAGCCATGGTAGAAAACCAGACAGGCAGAAAGATCAAGGTCATGAGATCAGACAGAGGAGGTGAATACATGTCTTCAGCCTTCATCAATTTTTGCAAAAATCACGGCATTCGAAGACAATTCACATGTGCAGATACTCCTTAGCAGAATGCAAGAGCTGAAAGGAAAAATGGGACTTTAGCAGACAGTGCTAGAGCAATGCTTAGTGAAAAGCATCTTCCGAATCAGTATTGGGCAGAAGCAATAGCTACAGCTAACTACTTGCTTAATCGGCTTCCTACCGAACCGATACAAGGTATGACTCCTTATGAAGCATTCACTGGACACAAGCCACGCATTGGGCATCTCCGCATCTTTGGTTGCATAGCATATGCCCACATACATAATGATCATTGCAGGAAATTGGATGCGAAGTCACACAAATGCATCATGGTTGGCTACAGTGAAGAAAGCAAAGCATACAAATTGTATGATCCCATCAACCGCAAAGTCATTATCTCCAGAGATGTAATCTTTGATGAGGAATCAGAATGGAAAACCTCACCTACACAGGAGATAGAAGCATTGACTTCACAGTCATCTACAGAACAGGTTGATGAAGAAGAGCAAGAATTGCCAGCAACACCCCAAGCAGTGCCACAGCAGCTCAGACGGTCTACTAGGGAAAGCAGACCACCAGTCAGATTGACATATGCTCAGAAAGGCAAAGCAATTCAGGTGGAAACCACCAACTATGCTCTTATGACTACCATCATGGCTACAGAAGAGCCAGTGTACTTCGAAGATGCAGTAGATAAGCCAAAATGGCAAACTGCTATGAATGAAGAAATGGATGCTTTGTATAAAAATAACACTTGGGAATTATGCGACCTTCCACCAGGAAAGAAGGCCATAGCCAACAAATGGGTATACAAAGTGAAGTACAATCCAGATGGCAGTATTCAGAGATACAAAGCCAGATTAGTTGCAAAAGGATTTGCACAACAATATGGCCAAGATTATGATGAGACTTATGCTCCAGTAGCAAAGATGGATTCCATACGGTTCTTGATATCACTAGCGACACTCAGTAAATGGAATGTGTATCAGCTTGATGTCAAGAATGCATTTCTCAATGGTTATCTAGACGAGGAAGTCTACATGCAACAACCAGCCGGTTATGTTGAACCAGGAAAAGAGAACAAGGTTTGCCATCTCAAGAAAAGTCTCTACAGCTTAAAGCAAGCCCCCAGAAGTTGGTACAGCCGAATTGACAAGTATTTTGCTGATCTAGGATACATGAAGTCCAATGCAGATCATACTCTCTACTACAAAGTTCAAGGGGAAGATATTACTATTGCACTTTTGTACGTAGATGATCTCATTGTGACAGGAAGCAAGGATAGCTTCATCAGAAAGCTAAAACAAGACTTATCTGCAGAGTTCGACATGAAAGATCTTGGACTTATGCACTATTGTCTTGGAATTGAGTTCTGGAGAGATTCAGATAGCACATTCATGAGTCAGCTCAAATATGTTGACAATCTCCTGAAGAAGTTTCATATGGCAGATTGCAAGATTGCAGCCACTCCCATGGAACAGAGTTTGAAACTTACTAAAGATTCAGAAAAGCCTACAATCAATGACAGATACTACAGGCAACTCATTGGATCTCTTATATATCTGACAATCACACGGCCAGATATTTGTTATGCAGTAAGCTCACTAGCACAGTTTATGGCAAATCCAAAATAGTCTCACTGGAATGCAGCCAAAAGAGTCTTGAGATACATCAGAGGTACAAGACAATTTGGGATAGAATACAGAGGAAGTCATCCACGGTTGCATGGATACTGTGACAGTGACTATGTTGGAGATCATGAGACCAGGAGATCGACACAGGGATATGCATTTTTCCTTGGTCAAGGTGCTATATCATGGTTGTCAAACAAACATCCAACTGTTTCTTTGTCTTCGACTGAAGCAGAATATAGGGCACTCACTACAGGTGCATGTGAAGCTATATGGCTCAGAAGACTATTGTCAGAAACAGATTACTTTGATGAGTCAAAGCCAACAACAATATACTGTGATAATCAATCGGCTCAAGCATTGGCCAAAAATCCAGTATATCACTCCAGGACAAAGCACATTGATGTCAGAGAGCACTTCATCAGAGAAAGAGTGTTACTTGGTGACATCACACTGCAGCATTGTGATAGCAAAGAAAATGTTGCAGACATCTTTACCAAACCACTCGGTAAAGAGCTATTCGAGAAACACCGACTAGCTCTTGGTTTGATGCAGAGGAAGGACATTCCCATTAAAGGGGTGTGATGGAATGTAATGCTCAGTCCTTCTTCGATTCCCCAGAATCATCATCTTGAGGGAAGGCCTACTTCATGATGTTGATCTTGAGGGAAGGTGTTGAGAGTTCACGCTCAACATCATGTGATCATGTGTGCATAGCACCATCACGTGATCATATGTGCATAGCACTAACCTTATAGAGTGCTATAAAGGAAAGGGTTAGATCCCCTAACCCTAACCCTAAAAGGGTTTGTATATATTCTATTTTTTCAACTAATTCTAGTGTATAGTTAGTCATTTGTGGTGTGCTCTCTAGCTGTGCCCTCTCTCCTCATCTCCACTCTTCTCCTCTCCCCTCTTCATATTTTGTCAGCTAGCTTGTAAGGCAAGCAAAGAATAGAAGACAACTTACTCGAAAGAAGACAATGGCAAACCAAAGTTTGTGCAAGGTCACCATTAGGGGAGGTTTGAGGTCTCAAAAGGGCCTCATAAGGAATAGATTAAGTGAGAGATTAAGTCAAGCAAAAGTGACCTACAATGGTAACCCAAGGGTATGACAAAACATGCATGCCTTAGCATCTATGGAGAGCTCTAAGGTGGATGGAACCTATGTGGAAACATGATGAAGAGAGTGTTCATGATGTGTAGCTCAAGTCAATTACATTCCAAGATAGATTAGCTTGGACTCATAAACAAAATCTTGAGTGTATGTACATTTCTCTACTCAACAGTACATGATAGGCCTCTTATATAGAGAGTGCCCTTAGAATAGTCAACACTTCTAGGATCCTCTGATCCACATCTCTTTTTGTGGATATCCTTGATCCACATCTCCACATCATGTAGTCCACATCCTAGGGTGTCTACTTTAATTCTTTCCTATACCATACCTTAGCCTCTAATTATGTGCTCATGGCACCCTATCTCAACACCTCCCCTTGGTGCCATGATCCATTGGCTACCGCAAGGCGGTCAATGTGAGTTTACATTCCATCACCTCCACTTAGTGCATGCCTTGCTACATAAGGTGGTCAAGTGTGGATTTGACATGTCAATACCTCCCCTGAGTGCTTACATGGCTACTCATAGGTGGTCAAGCTTGATTTACAAGAATATAGGCTAAAGGTGGAAAGGTTTTTTATTTTCAATACATGTTGTCGATGGTGTTCTCTTCTTTGCTTGATGTAGCTTGATGCATGATGCTTTGTTCTTCCTGTTCTTTTAATGCTTTATGTGTGGGATGCCATGTTTTGTGCTATGGTCATCTCATGCACCTGTGGCTTTGGCATGCTTTTTGCATTCATGCATCACTTTTCCATTTGTGCAAAGGTCTTACCATGAGCTTCATTTTGCCTCAATGGTAGTGTCTAATTTTGCTAATAATGATGCTAACTTAACAAGCATGTAGATCTCAAAAAGATGATTGCTTTTTCTTTTTGGAGTGCGTGCAAATTATTTCTACATTGGAAGTTACGACTTGTGTCAAATTTTTATGAAGAAGAGGGGACCAGTTGATGATGTGGTTTAGGGGTTCATATGCTGCATGCATGACTATGCTTACAAAGGGACTATGCTTGGGTGGCACTGCTGACTGTGCATGCTGATGTGGCATAATTATCCCTAACTCTAACCATGGTGGGTTACATTTGTGAAGATAGTGGGAGAGAGGGAAGGAGTCTCACTTGCAGCTTTCTCACATACACAATGGGGGAATACACACACAGGTGGAGGCTGAAAACAATTTTCCTCTTCTTAGTTGTGAAAGCCAAAAAGAACTCTCATATAAAGAAATAGAAGAACCCTATATGTGGGTTTCAAACCAAACTCTTCTGACTAAGGTGGCATACTAACTGAGCCACGAACTAGAGTAGATAAGGATAGCTGTCATCCAGTTATTATTCGTGGGCGGTGTACCAACCGCATCTGCAGCTAACAAGTCGGTGACATAAATGCACAACGGTCACCCTGGCATATCGCGAGTAGAGCTCGATATCTCAACAACATTAACCAGACTAGGATTAAGTCTTATTTACCACATGGTAAAACTTTGACCAAAGACCATTAAACCAAACCTAGAGTTAACCATGGTCTAGTCCTATCTGCCATGTGGATTTTCCTAAGGTCTTAGACCTTGGAGAAGCAGAGAAATGGAGATGGCGTGGTGGCATCACAGCTGCATTTTTGAAAGCTTGTGAGCTTGTGGTTGTTTCGTGTGAGGGCACAAGAGGCTGTGATGAGTAGCTATGGATTAGTTATGGAGAGGCTTTAGAGCTGGAGGCTATGGCACAGTCATAGGAGCAGGTCGTCAATGAAGCTGGAGCTAGAGATGGAGCCATTGGCACTGGTTGTAGAGGCCGCCTATGAGCCCATTTCTAGGAGTTTTCACGAGAGCCAACTATTGCTAGGAGCCCGCACTGTTGATGGCTATTGTAGATGCTGGAGGACCTGTCGAGATGGTGTTTTGATTCAGAGTACCTGGCACTGCAGGGGAGGCTATTTGCATGGGGTCAGGTTTTTGAGCCAGTTACAGAGGCTTGTTATAGAGAGTTGCTTGCATGTTGTGTGTCTTGCTTCTGTCACCTTTGCCTATGGGGTGCTACTTGATGCACATGGTCACTATTTGGAGCTATTTAGTTGTGTTGGACTTCTACACCAAAGCCGTGAAGGTCATGGAGCTTGGAGTCGCTAAGCGGGCACTGTTGTCGATGGTTGCTTGATCATTTGTTGCAGCTTAAGGCTACATTGCTTTTGTTCTTGTGAGTCCCAATCCTTGTAGGTACTCTGATGAGCCAAATTGTTGGGTAAAATCCATTGCTTCCCATTTATATAAATGATAGGTTCGTCTTTCACCATTGCATCCGATTCGCCTAGAGAACCCATGAGTGCCTCAGTAGTTTCAACCTTCACAATGAACGTACAAACTTGAAGCGGGGGCAGGTCGAGCTTGATTATAGAGGGTACAAGAGGATGTCAATGCAGCCTCTATTATCGATTGAGTGTCTCTGCACTCCCCACTTTTTGCTAACAATTATGCTTCCAAGACAGATATATTCTACCATCATCTAAGGTCCATCAGCACTCTCTCTCTCTCTTTCTCTCCCACGATGCTATTGCAAGATGCATATATTCTATCATCATTGTCAAAATGAGATAAATGCTCCACTAGCCCTCTCTCTTCCCCTTTTCCTGAGAGCTACCTCTTAACAACAGATGTGGTTGTTCTATAGGACACAACTTTTCAACTCACGAGAGAAATCCATGAAGTCGAGAGGTCATAGCATCTTTTCAATGAATGTATTACGATTTCTTGAATATTAGTATATATAATTCAATGTTGAAATCTTAATGAAACCCATGGTGCATTAATATATAAGTAATTTTCTTTCTTAACAAGGTATACAAACATGTTTCTGTTAATCAGATTTTGTAATGCCAAATTAGAAATTTCATTTATTTCTTAAATTTCCTCCTTGTAAGCATTACAATTTTTCCAATGTTTTTTTTTTGTTTTCTTTTGTATTGGCAGCAAGTAAGCGTTATTGTACATGTATGTATCCTCTTTTTTTGCCTGCAGTTGTTGCTCAACATGGTGAATGTAATTTATTACAAGCTCTTTTATTAATAGTGATCTTGAACAAGATATGCAATTTTAATTATATGTTAGTATAAATATGTGAAATTGACAATTGAAAAATCATAACAGAATTCAGGTTGTCAATCTCTAAACAAAACTATATATTTTGTACTTTATAAGAAATAATGATAATGAGGAGATTCTATATTATAGTTTATTTCTATTCAAGCAGAATTACTAATAGCTGATAGGAGATTTATAATTTTGCATTTTTGTATATAAACAACTATGAATTACTTATCTTTTTTGCAAAACATTTCATTTCAAAACTTCTTATTGTGGATTTATTTTAGTATCATATCATATTTAAGATAAATTGTAAGATTTTGTAGACTATGTTTGTATGTGTCTACTGTGGAAACAATTCAGAGAGGGAAAATTTTCATTACAATTTTGGTTTGTTTAATAGGATTTTAAAATGCCAAACAGTAATTCCACAAAAAATCATTGGTAGTAATCAGCCTTCAAAGTCGAAGGCCATTATAGTTAGAAACAAGCTGCTAAAGGATTAAAAAAGAGGGGAAAAGATTGTAATGAAGACTTGGTACTATGAAAATGCTAGAGCTTTAGGGTTTTCTAAGTTTATAAGCACACACATGCATCTGTATAGTCAAGAGTAGTTTATGCACATAGACAAGTCTAATTTCTACATATGTCTTCAAAAGGCTATGATATTGATGCACCTTTCATAATTTGTATAAACAAATGCTTTTATTTCTTGTCAAATTGTATGTTACATCTATGCTTAATGATATGAATATATAGTTTGAAAGATATGTATCTAAAAAAATTAATATTTTCCTACATTTAAGGGTACTAACTTAGGTTTCTAAAATGTAAAGTTTTTATTAGAAATTTTGAATTCATAATCTAGAAAGTATTTCCTATAGCAACTACATTAGGATTGACATATGTAACTTTCGAATTAGCATAAGGTACTAAAATTACAATAAATGTGTATTTTAGATTCGAGTAGGTACTACAATAAGGACAATGCAGTAGTCCCTATTGAATCTGATGGGGAATCATCAAATTCTGATTGTGTGACTATCAACAAGAGCTTTGTAAAAAGAATGTACGAAGAGGTAGATTCTAGAGAAGACAAACGAGTGAAGTTAGAATCTCCACAAGAAGATAGGGCTTACCATACTTTAACCATAGAGTGCTCAAATGAATTGAGCATTAAAAGCGAGTACTCACCTAGCGAGAGGCCTATATTTATTCACAAAGTGGATCTATCTATTAAGAATGGAATATTCGAAGGTAGAGCATTGAATAAATACGTAACCTAGGCCTTACAAAACGTCAATCATCCCAAGACCTTGAAATTAGATTTAACTGATACAGAGGGCAGCGATTGTATTACTCTTGAAATAGGTGAGGTTTACTCTGCCGACTTTGTCAAGATGTTGAATATAGGGGACTGCATAAAGAATACAAACTTTTCAGTTTGTAATAGAAATACTCGGAACAATGGAGGAACATCCGATTACACTTTGGTGTTTGATGCTTCGACTAGGGTCGAACGTTTTGAAACATTTACAATTGACCCAATATTTGTTCCGACCACTAGTATCTGTAAATATAAAGAAGATGGCAAAGAGATAATTAGCAAAGGACAAGGTAACTACTTGCCACTGGCTACAGTCGTAGTAACTGTGATTAAGCTTGGAAGCTGCATGCATTAGATGGATGAGCTAATCGTTGGCAATAGTGAAATGCAGATGATCTCATTATGGTAACTTGTCATTGCAAATCGTTAGATTATCAACAATTGCAGTGAGATTTCTACTCTCAGGCTAGGAAATATTGATTGCATGTCGCTACTGTAGTTGATTTTTTTGAACAATTGGCACTCGGATTGTGTCAAGATCGTCGATAGGTTTAAGGTAGTGGGTTTTTGCCATTTTGTTTTGAGAAATGTAGGAGTGAAGAAAAACAACCAACCAATCCCACTGAATATGCTTGATCTGACTATCATGGCACCTACACAAGTTCCATCAATCTTCGTAAAATTAGCTCGAGTGTTTCATCAAGATATTTAGCAGATCAGCTATAGAAATCAAGTAACATTTAATTTGTGTACATTACGATATTACTCGCTATGTTACATTAACAGATAAGTGGCATTCTTACTGTTATTGGCCTAAACTCAATGTTATATGAGCTTATGTGCTCATTTTGCAAAGAGGGAAAGATCTTGAAGGAGAACACTATACCTTGATGCTTGACATCTGATCGAATCACGATTCTAGAAAAGATTCCTAAAGTGAAGGCACTTATTACAAGCTTAGATGGTGCAAGCATGGACGTTACACTGAAGAACACATGGGTTGATAAAGTTCTAGATTTGCCTTGGCCTTTCATAGAGTTACTAGAAGACAACACACAATTTCTAAAATCGGAATTGTTCGACCAAAGGATCGAGTGAAGATTCTTGATCAATATGCATGGTCTTGTTGTAGGCTTTATTCCTTTAAGGTGTAATGGTGCATGAGTGGCTCATCAACCAAGCATACAATGCATGATATAATACCCCCATTGTACAATGCAAGATTATTAGCTTAGTTTGCTTCTAGCAGAGTGGTAGCCCAATGTTCTACAGCTTCAATTTCCTTCATTACACAAGTCAAGCTTTTCACTGAGAGTGTTTTTTACCTATCATAGAATGTGAGCTTGTAAGTTTGGTTATTTCTTAACATAGTAGCACTCACTGCTACATGTTACTTTGTAAAGAACTCTTTATTTATTTTGGAAAAAGACATTTATGCATCAAAAAAAGTTGCATCTGCTTTCATGTTATTTTAGATATGTTGATATAAGCTTATTGCTTCATCGATACAATTCTATTATACTAAAAAAGTTAACATAATTGCGATATCAAACTTAGGGTCACTTTAGCTTGTTTGCAAGACATTATTCATAATATAGGTTTTTGTTTTGCCTTCCCAAGTAATCTTGCTTATGCATTGTTGTTTCTTATCAAATTGCTAAACATATTATTACCTTTATTGAAAAATTTAAAGCAACAATATTATTTATAATCATACGATACAAGTATAGTTTTGTCATATATACAATTTAGCGCATGTGTACTACAAATGTTATTTCAAATATAACTATAAGAAATTGTCCCTTGATCAACACAAGTTCTTCATACAAACTAACCAAGTTTATTTTCCATATCGAATAAACAATATCAAACGAGCCCTCAGCTTAATTTTCTTGCAAGGTCAATATTACCATTCATAATTGAACAACAATAATAAAGCATCATTAAATACATGACTCTTCTTATTTAAAATTTTAAAGCAATACTACTCAATCTACTCGTAAAATTGAAATAAGCATTGTTTTTATATTATCACTAAAACTATTAAATGATATCAATATCCTCATTGTGCTATTCTAATAATCACTTTGTACATATCATCAAGTGTTTAGTATTTAGTAAGTTTGAATGAGAATACTACATAGTTAATTGTTTGACTCTTTTAAATATTAGAAACAATTAATGCAATGAAAAGATTATTTTTTCATGTAATAACTTTTAGGTTATTATGCACTTCTAAATCCACCTCTATGTTCCAGATGAGAAATAGTTAATTTATTATCACATTTATTTTTTTAAAACTCATTTATTTGACAATATATTCTCATCATTAATTGCAGCTATGAAACTACAATAATAAAAGAATGTTGACATCTCTCAACAACTTAGTATTTGCCTCTTACAAACATACTATTCTAGCACTCTTTAAAAAATTTCCCACACACTACAATCAAAGCAATCAACAAGACAAGACAAGTAAACACTATTCTGAGCAAATGAATATCGACTCAAAATTCCTTGAGCTATATCCACAAAATAAGTGTATCTTCCTGTATATATCTTACATGCTGAAATTCCATATCACACCAGAAGCATTAAGAAAAGCAATGTACATGCAATGTACAAAAATTTCAAAACAATTTGAATTCCAGATAGCAAAATGGGGTCAACAATTCTTCGAGTCTAAGCTCTTTCAACAGCTATACCCAAAAATCAAAAGCATTACTCAATACATCGAATGATTACTACATAATAACTATTACTATTGCATCGAAGACTTATTCTTGCAACATCTTACCTTCAGAAAAGCCATAAAAATTATGGTTTCTCATAAGCAGCCTAGATATGTTAATTTTCCCATGTGTGATTGAGATAACAACAACAAAGTATACTCATTGGACCAAAGACATGGATCATATTTTAGAAAACATTTAATAAAGACACACTCACTTCTACCACTCATGCGATGCACACCTTAAATAAAAAATTCCCAAAATCATTTCTTCATAGCGACACTGTCAAACCTAAAATTTTGGACATTAAAAAAAGCTTTAAAAAACCAACAATAGAGCACAAAGATGATTGTAATAATCAAGACAGTGAACAACACAACCAACTACAACAACACAATGACATAGCAACAACAACTATACTAGAACAAAGCTCAAACTCACAACCGAGAATAACAACACGCAAATGAAAACGTGCATTCATAATAGATGAATGTATAACATTACAAAAATACTCAAAAGCATTTGGAACTCCTTCAAAGTTTGTAAAAATATATATTACCACAATTCGAGACACTTTAAAGTACAAATGCTTCTCATATTACCACCTATTGTTTAAAAAACAAACAACATATGTGAAAAGTTTGTAAAAATATATATTACCACGATTCGAGACACTCCAAAGTACGAATGCTTCTCATGTTACCGCCTATTGTTTAAAAAACAAACAACATATGTGAACAAAATGACACACGCTTGGATAATGACCAGAAGATAGCATTATATCCCTTTTGAACAAAAGAAACATTGCATTTGCAGAGAATGTAAGGCATCCATAAAATTAAGTAGCATCCCAAAGTACTTTGTCCCTCATCAAATATAGCAAAACACAGAGTTACTAAACATGGTAATCCTTAATGACATTGAGGAATGATTAGTTGCTCCAAGAATATCATTCACTCAAATAAAAAACTACAATATAAAAGCACATACTTGGTTGGAAAAGTCTGACCAACTATTCTTATGCAAGTGTTACATACACTCATTCAAACATCACTTTACAAATCTAACAATGTACAAATCAACCAACAATGGATGCAACATTTAGAAGAGATCCTATGTTCACAACAAAACATAGAAGAAGAGGAGAACGACCAACAATCCTACCCAGATGACATTGATGAAACTTATATAGATACTCTGATACACAACATCGTAACTTAGAGCTAAACAAGTCATAGATTATGAAACTAACATCAACTACGTAGCCCTTGCGAAAACAATAGACCGTTGGGACTCTTTCAAGACAGGAATAGTGAAGAGCTAAATTTCCCTACACTTTTCTTTGGCTCAGAAAGACAAATTCAAAATCCTCGACTAACATATCAAGACATCGCAAAATGGGAGTTGACACATAAATCACTCAAGTTTTCACAAAATATACCCAACCTATTTTTCAAATCAATTAAGGTTCTCATTAATCAAGTAATGCAATCCATTTGGGTGCGATTGCACAAAGGTGCACTGCAAAACGAAGTACTATGTGCAAAAGATGTTTCCAACGATACAAACATTGAAGCCATTTTAAAATCCAACATTGGATACAGGGACTTTGAAAACTTGCGCACCTCTCTGGACCACAAAGAAAAACTCAAAAAAGATGCATTTGCAATGATGAGGCAATTAGGTCCTCCATCTTTATTTATGACATTGTCATGTGCAGAAAGAATATGAGAACCTTTAACAGAGTGTTTATATAACGTATAATGTACTAATAACAAACAAAACATAACACAACAACACAAAAATGCTGACACTAGCGACTTAATAAGAAACAATCCAACAATCTGTGCAAGGTATTATACTCATAAAATCCAACAATTTCTCAAACTAATAATGAAAGACGATGACATACTCACAAAAATGCACAATTACTTCTTCATTTATGGAATTCCAAAGCAGAGGAAGCCAACGTGAACATGGAATCATATGGATAGAAGATGCACCAATGTATGGAATTCACAACAATAATGGCATCACGTCTTTTGTTGGATAAGTACATAACATGTGCCAAAAACCTACTACCACAAAATATCAAGGACATTCAAGCACATAAACATACATCTACATGCCATAAGAAGAGAGCTAGCTTTTGCATATTCCATTATCCAAAGACTCCACTACATGAAACAATGATTCTAACCCCTTTAGACGCCAATGATCTCCACATTAACAAAGCAATATACACAGAAATTGCTACACATTTAAACAGTATAGATACCGAAACAAATACGACATTCACCAAGTGGATTGATAATATTGGAATAGACATATCAACATATGTGCTGGCAATACGATCATAGATAGGGAATCCAACACTATTCTTGAAAAGATAACCAAATAATATTTTCACAAATGCTTTCAATCTGAAAATGAGTTTCCTATGGAAGTCAAATATGGACGTACAATACATTATGGACCCATATTCAGCCACGACATATTGCACCTCATACATTACAAAAATGGATGACAATAGCAAAAAGCCTCCAATACATAATTAAAAGTTGCATACAAGACAATAGTACTGCATACGATAAGCTATGAAAAATGGGAAACACATTTTTACATGCACGACAAATGAGTGCACAATTGGCAACTTTCATTACTCTATCTTTAATCTTACATATAACAATAAGGGGCTTCTACTTTATAAACACCAACAAACAAGAAAACAGAGCACTCATCCTCAAGTGGAAAAAACAACTGCAACATCTCCCTAGTGATTCCACCAATATAATGTGTGACACTATCATCAATAAATACACCAAAAAAAAAATATGGATGGCATTTTCCTCGCAACATTTGCAGCAAAATATAACTGTGACAATGACAACATTAAGAAAAGACACAAACCAAGAATTATAAGATTCGTGAAATTGAACATCATCAAAGATCCAGAGAATTACTATCAAGAATAAGTACTATTGTACAGCTACACTTTCAAAGGTGATAAAAATTATGCAGTATAATACATAGTTCCTAGCAACAAACCTACAATTCTGGCCGTGACATTATACTACGAAATAAAGCTTTATACACACAAAATGTCAATGATGACCAAAAAGTAGAAAAATCAAGCATCCCACAAAGGAATAACTACGACGCTAACAATACTATCAACAATGACATCAAACAAAATAATTTCCCCACATATGACATTGCATTTGACATGCAAAGTATGGATAAAAAAAGAAAACCGATAATTTTATTATTCCATTCAAAAAACAAATTCTTATGCACAATGACGAGTACTTATGATGATTTAATCTTTAAATAGTGAACAAAGACAACTATTTGAGGATGTTATGATAAGCAAAAGGATTTATCCAATAGAAAAAAATCAGTTATTTCTCACTAGTGGAGCTGGCACATGCAAAACATACCTCTGTTATTGCTCCGGTTTCATAACCAAACCATTTCAAATCTAGTTTATGATCTACTACATGTGCTAGCCTACACAAGAAAAGTAGCTTACAACATAAACGGGATCACTATGCATTTACCATTACAAACAAAAAGCTTAACCTCCCTCTCAAGGGAAAAGCTTGACATACTAATCCATCTTTATGAACAATTACAACTTATTGTCTTTGATGAAATCTCATTAGTAGGAAGATGCACTTTAGATTTTACAGACCTCCGTATGAGAACATTCAAAAGAAACCATTTAGAATATTTTGGAGATGTCAATGTGATCTCTTGTGGAGATTTATATCAAGCCAAAGCAGTAAGAGATAGCTGGGTATTCAAACCAGAGGTAGACTTATTACAAACAATGGCAAACACATACTAGGTCACAAAGCCACGATGTTATGAACTCAAAAAAACAATGCAGCAAAATGATATTGAATTCATACAAACATTGAACTCTTTCAGAAACCGCACACATACACTTAAATAAATACAATACATAAACCAATGTTGCCTTCGTGAGCCACCCAAAGACCATACTTTCCCCACCTTTACAATACCAACCTTGAAACAAACAAACATAATGACAAAGTGTTTCATCAAGTAATAGGTAAAGAATACAATATCAGAGCAATAAATATAAATCATATCTCGTCTAAAATTTTAGAAAATCCTAAAGCAACAGATGGACTACAAACAATTACACAAATCAAAGAAGGAATGCTAGTTGTGTTATGTGCAGGGAACATTAACCAAGAAGATGGATTAGTTAACGTCGCAGATGGAGTTTTTATGACCATGTCCACCTACAACAATAATGACATTGTGTGGATTCAATTTTAGAACCCAAAAATTGGAAGTGAAACCTGGAAAAACAACTCTCAGGCATACACTACAAACATCAGTCACAAATGGATACCCATATTCAGAAGTACAAAGGAAATATAAATAGGCCTTTCCAAAACAAATATCCTTACTCACTACAAGGCACATGCCATTTTTTGACAGAAATACCGACCTTTCTTACACTAAAAAGTTTTTTTTGACGGGCACAATGGTTGGTATTTATGTCGCTATTAGCATGAGAAAAGAAATGTCACTATATGGCTCCTATATGGCGACTTTGGTAAACGTCGGTATATAGTGACACTCATAAAGCATTGCTATATAGTGACGCTTAATAGAAACTTTTTAAAGAAACATTAGTGGGGCTAAACAAGGCCACAGCAAGCCCTGTTTTGCCCCACTAATGTTTTTTTTATAGTAATTACAAAAGAATATTAGAGAATATTTAGCACATAAGTGAGATAAAACTCTCAAACCTTGTTTGTTACAAAATTTCCCTTGTGAAAGGGGTGATACAAAATTGCTCAAACGAGCCGAGAGACGAAAGCATATACATGCTGAAGATATACAACATTGTTTGTTACAAAATTACCCTTTCGAAAAGGGTGATACAAAATTGCTCAAACGAGCCTACATAGAAATGCATATACATGTCGAAGTATATACAAACTACTACTAATACTACTACTACTACTTCTCATCTAAATCGTCATCACCATCCTTGTCGTCATTGTGGTTATGCTGGCTTGATCCCTAGCCATCGTGAGCTATGCTTGATGTGATCCCTAGCCCTCGTCAAAGCCATGTAATCCAAATCCCTCGTCATCACCGCTCACCTCTGTTGATGGGATGTTTGAGCTTGTACCCTAAGAGTGAAACCATATTAATTGGAAATTAGATTGGAACTTAAAGAATAAAACAATTTAAAAAGTGAGATTACAAGTAGGAGTAGACTTGTACTACGAGCAACCACCTCAACTTAATCAACTATCACTCCCATGGCCTCCATCTCAATAAACAATGGCTTTGCTCGTATGCGAAATGCGCGTCTTGCCTCTTTGTCTATGGGAAGGTGACCCATCGTAGCTTGTTATGGGCCCAATTTATGAGAGTTAGATAAAGTTCATGCAATATGTAATAAAACAAATAGAACAATAAATTAAATGAGAATAAGTAGAATTACCACCCATGCCTCTAATGTCAACCGTCTACCTGCACCAAATTTTGAAGTATCGCCGTCTCCTCGCAGCCCTCCTCAGACTCTCAAACTTTTCAAGATGGTCCCTGTACTCCTTGAAAGACTTCCAGTCAGCTTTGTCTGCCCAGCTGGGTTTAGCCTTCCCCTTTGTGATGGAAGTACGCAAGGCTGACCTACGATGCTTAAAGAACGATGCTTAAAGACTAAACACATGTGCTCTCACATGTAATCCTCATTGAACGCCCAATTTGGGAGGTTAGGGTATTATCTTTTCAATTCATCGATGACTGCCTTTTTCTTTTTCTCATCTTGGTACCGCACCATGCAATGTACACTAATGTACTATGACTATATTGACACAAGGAGTCATAACTTCTTTTAAGGCACATATAGTAAATGTATGAACTACTTATGTGATGTGCACACCTTTCCTAGTCTCTTAAATTGTAGAGAAATCCCAACCACCCAACTTTACTATGTCACAATCGTCTCATATGGGTTAACCACACATTTTGTGTTGAGAGAAAGGCTCAAGATCCTTATGAATTGCTATGGAGTGACAAAACTCAAGTATCTTCATAGAACTTATATTGGCATACCAAAAACCATTAAGTGATGAAGATCCCTTTCCCATTAAGCATTAGGAAAATTTTGGACTAAAAAAGGACCTCTTGCATTAGGCCCTTAAGACACCTCCATAATCAAGATTAGGAAACTAGCCAATAGGAAGGCTTGGGGATTAAAAGAATTGAGAATTCCATATGTGCCTCTCATTGGTGTGGAGACACCCCTTGGTGCCCATTCCCTCCCACTTGCCTCCTTCTTTTCCCCACCACCATCGAGTGCCACTTGGACATTCATACACCTCCTTGACTTTTTGCTAGTTGCCCCTACCCTCTTTCCTCTCTTGGTGGGCTTCAAATCTTGGGGATGTAGAAGAAAAAATAAGAATATTGCTACCTATTATTTCACACATTATAGAGTTTTTGAAGATGCTCACTAAGGAGGAAGTAGAAGGAGATAGCACAAATGAAGAATGCCCATGACAATACCATTCAAGCATCCAAGCAACAAGTGATGATGAATCGAACATTCAAACAAACTAGTTACCTATTTGTACTTAACACATTTGTAAAGGCAGAATTGAGTTATTGACAAGGCTACGTGTCATACTCCTTTGTACAAAGTCTCATGGAGAGAATATTTATTGTAAACATATGACATTGTAAATTTGCAAGCATAGCTATCACTAATTTTGGAGCACGTTTAAAGAGTCTTCCATGCCTCTTGTCTATTTTAACCTTTAAATTTTTTGGGACTTCAAGAGTGTTATAGTTTTCTACATTAAATTTTAAGTGCATTCTTTTGGATTAAATTATATTAATAAGTCTTTATTTTGAAAGTGACTTTTGATGGATTTAAATTAATAACTCATGATTTTTTTTAAACGTGAATAGGATTGTTAAAAAAAAGTACAAAGGTAGGATTTAATTGAAGTTTTTGCATTAGTAGTGCACCATTATAGAGATTGTGAAATTTATTATGTGGAAATGATAGTGCCAAAAAGTAAACTTTTGAGTCTTGAATGATATTTTCATAAAGTAAACTTTTCAATTAGGAAGGATTTTTTGCATTAGTCCAAGAGTAGACATATGAGTCCAAAATTAATGAAATAAGTACTTGCAAAAAGAGTTATATGAAGATAAGAAATTAAAGTAGGTCATATTAGTAGCCTCTATTTCTGACTTTGGGAGAGTGCCAGTTCATAGAAGAAGAATTTAGAACATCTAAAGAATAGGAGGTAGTCAGTGCACCGGCTACTAAAGTGGGGGCATACTTTGCAATTGAAAAACAAGAAAGGGAAGTGCATACTGAGCTAATAATGCATATTGTTATGGATAAATTTGTCTAAGGAAAAATGCATCAATATGGGTGTGTGTTTGTATGTGTGGCAATAGTATAATAAAATATGTTGTGCATAGGGCCCAGGGTTGAGGTGGTAGGGCATGACCATGTGCCACCCTTCCATGTAAGAGGACCCATAAGGTGTGATCCATGGTAGTAATATTATAAAATGTAAGGTGGCATGGCTCCTCCATGTGCCACCCCTCCACCTAGGCTGCATTTGGTGAGATATGGCTCAAAGTCCATTGGAGAAGTAATATAAAATAGGTGGAGATGGATATTATATTGGGTTATTCCCTCCATAGAGGATAGGCCAATGTGGGGAAGGTATAAATAGTCCAAGGATGCAAGTTAAATAATGGGGAAAGTAGGATGAGGTGGCAAGATTCCTTGTGCCAACCCTCCACTTATCCTCCTAGATGTTTGAACGTATTATAAAATTGGGAAGAGACCAAGGGAGTATCATAGACTTGGGATATGGGAGTTGATATATGTGGAAAAATGTGGCCAAGCGTTATCGCACACAATTGAGAGTGTGTAACCGCCTAGCCCACATGGGACACTCTTCCACACACACCATGCATGTGGGAGGATGCATTTATTGGGAGAGACCCTCTCTCTTGGCTATAAAAGGAGGGGGCTATTCCTTGATGAGACATGCTCATTCTTGTAAAGCCACCTAGCTAGTACTTTGATTTCTCCCTTCCCTTCCTTTCAAAATAAAGCATGGTCCTCTTCCCTTGATGTCTCCATCTTTACATTCCTCCTCCCATCATGTACACGCTTCTCTTCCCCCTCTCCCTTTCCCCCTGTGTCATAGTCTCCCTCTTCATTCCCTCCCCTTCTAATTCCTTTTCCCCTCCCATGATAATGTTCCGCCCTCACGTTCTCCTTTCCTCTATGGCCCTCGAGCGTCGCCATGCTTAGCCTCTAGCCTTTGGTCCTGATTTCTTTTTCGACTAATAATACTCAATTCAATGATGAGCAGAAAGAGTGGTATCTATAATCATTTTCACCATAGACAATCTTCGAATTAGTGGATAGACTCTATGATAAATTAGAACAAAAGAGGTAGGAAGGACTAGAAAGAGATGAAGATGAGCACCCAGAATTTCACCCAATTTGAAACTAATCTTCTAAAGATTAGCTTATATTTACTTCTTCCAAAACAATTACAACTATGTTTTTTAACACAGCTAGATCTGCACCAAACAACAACCAACTGTGTTTTTTGACATAGAAATAGATATATATTGTTGTTTATATTTTGTAACTAGTTTCAATTTTCCCATCAAATACAATAAGACTAGGTTCAAAATATTTTATTGTACACAGTGTAAGAAGCTACGTGTAGGAGTAGTGTAAATGTTGGTACTACACTAGGCTCTTTATTCTATGTCCAGCATAGTCTTGGATTGATGTGATGTTTACATCCTGAAGAGAGCTTACATGGAAAGCATGTTTACATCCTGAAGAGAGTTTACATCCTGAAGAGAGCTTACATTACACTATCTATAATGACATTCTTTATTTTGTATACGAGTTGTGCATTGTGCTTTGAGATTCTGTTAGTCTAGAATACTCTTGCAGATTCCAGATGAACCCCAAAACAATTCCAAATATGCAGTAGGGAGTGTGCTATGTCAAACTGGCAAGTACAAAAAAGATTACCCAATCTACTTTGCAAGCATGCAGTTAAATGATGTAGAGGTCAATTACACTATCGACATCTGAAAATGGCTCATCAACTAGCCTTGACATCTACTACAATGCTCCACCGATGGCCTCTACGAGCTAGACCTACATTTCTGAGAGTGCTCTCAACAGAAGCAAGAACGGAAGAAGGAGAGAGAGAGACAGAGAGCCACACAAGTTTTGGTGGGTGCAGAACCACCCTAATCTTCTTTTTCATTCATTTATATATGTGTTTGAGTATTGTACATAACTGGGTTAAGGCACAGTGACCTTTAACCCCCACAACCTCCCACTTGAAGGACAATGTGCCTTTAAGAGAGAACAACTAGTGAGCATACTATCCAATGCCCATCAATACACGACAATACTCAAACCGCTGACTAGGTAGACTCTTCGTTAGCATATCTGCAGGGTTATCATCTGTATGAACCTTGACAAGCTCTATGCGCTTGTCCTCAAGTACCTCCCTGATGAAATGGTACCTGACCTCAATGTGTTTGGTCTTTGCATGAAAGACCGGATTCCGTGCTAGTTGAATAGCACTCATGGAATCACTATGCAATGTCGGTACACCTGTATGAATCCCCAAATCTCCCACTAGCCAATCAAGCCATATAGCCTCCTTGCAACCCTCTGTGGCTGCAACATACTCAGCCTCTGTGGTAGACAAAGCAACGCACTTCTGTGTGCGAGACATCCACGACACTACACCACTTGCAAAGGTGAACACATAACCAAAAGTGGATCTCCTACTATCCACATGCCCTGCATAGTCTGAATCTGTGTACCCAAGTACATGCATGTCTCCTTTACCAAAGCAAATGCACATCTCCTTGGTACCCTTCATGTACCTCATGATGCACTTAACTGCCTCCCAATGCCTCTTTCCTGGATTAGCCATATACCGGCTAACAACTCCCATTGCAAATGCAATGTTTGCTCTAGTAGCTATCATAGCATACATAAGACTCCCAACTGCTGATGCATAAGGAACCTTCGCCATCATGGCCCTCTCCTCATCTGATTTGGGACTATCTGTATGACTCAGTTTCACATATGGAGGCAATGGAGTACTCACTGCCTTCCCCCCCTCCATATTGAAACGCTACAATACTTTTGTAACATACTCTTTTTGTGAAAGCCAAAGGAGTTTCCTACTCCGATCACGCGTGATGCGCATACCAAGAATATGACCTGCAAGTCCCAAATCCTTCATATCAAAAGCCTCATGCAACTTGGCCTTTAATGCATCTAGCTCATAAGTATTCTTGCTAGCCAATAGCATATCATCCACATATAGTGCCAGGATTATCAGGCTATTATCCTTAGCCCTTTTAGTGTAGAGGCAGTGATCAATTTCACTCCTTCTAAAACCCTGGGACCGAATGAAAGCATCAAACTTCTGATACCATTCTCTAGGTGCTTGCTTAAGACCATAGAGACTCTTTTTTAGCTTGCAAACTAAATGCTCTTTGCCCTTTTCTTCAAAGCCTTCCGGCTGCACCATGTAAATTTCCTCATGCAAATCCCCATGCAAGAAAGCTGTCTTAACATCTGTTTGCATAAGCTCCATATCCTCTACTGCCACTAGTCCAAGCATGCATCTAAGTGTGGTCATCTTCACAACCGGAGAGAATATCTCATCAAAGTCCACACCCTTCTCTTGCTTGAACCCTTTAGCAACCAATCGGGCCTTGTACCTAGGCACATCATCACCTGTGACCTTCATTTTGTAGACCCATTTACATGGCAATGCTTTCTTTCCATGTGGCAAAGAAACCAAGTCCCAAGTCTTATTCTTCATAAGTGAATTCATCTCTGATTGCATAGCATACTCCCACTTGCATTGATCCTCACGCATCATAGCCTCTTTGTAGCAAGAAGGCTCCCCGCAATCATTAAGCATCACATAGTCTACCCCTGGAACAAACGTATCAGGCGGTCTAGACACTCTAGATGATCTTCTCAAGGGCATTTCAGCTTGCTGTCCCATTTGCATATCAGCCACATTTGGCTCATCATTTCCACCAATAGATGATCCATCATCTACCCTTGATTGTATGCCTGTGGGAGTACTTGGTGGTACCATTTCTTGCACATTTGGTGCATGGACAGCTTGCTATCTATCAACATATGTAGGTGGATTCACATCCTAGAAAGTGATTCTCCTCATTTCCACATCCCTCATGGGTGCCTTATGCATCTTCTTCTCATTGAAGACCACATCATGGCTGCGTATGATCTTCTTTGCTTCTAGATCCCAGAGATGATAGCCCATCTCTCCACTTTCACCATAACCCAGAAAGATGCATTTCCTAGACTTAGGATCTAGCTTCTTTCAAAGCTCTTTTGGCACATGTGCATATGCCTCACACCCAAATATACACAAATGAGAGTAAGAGGGCTTCTTGCCACTCCATGCCTCTTCAGGAATACCACCATCCAAACTCTTACTAGGTGATCTATTGATCACATGCATTGCAGTCTTCATTGCCTCAGCCCAAAAACCACCAGAAAGACTTGCATTGGAAAGCATGCATTGCAACCTTTCTTGAATGGTACGGTTCATCTTTTCTGCAACTGGATTTTGCTCTGGAGTACGAGGGGATGTGAGCTCCCTTTTAATCCCACGTGTATCACAGAAATGCTGAAAGTCATGAGAGAGATACTCTCCGCCATTGTCAGTCCGTAGGCATTTAAGCGTTCTACCTGACTGATTCTCAACCAAGGCCAGCCATTTCTGAAATACCTGGAACACATCACTCTTCCGAGCTATAACATAAGCCCATACTTTCCTAGTTGCATCATCAATGAATGCCACATAGTATTCAGCCCCGCCTAATGACCGTGTAGGCATGGGACCACATACGTCTGAATGCACCAAATCAAGCATTTCAAACTCTTTCTTTCCCCTTCTTTTATGGGCTGATTTAGTCTGCTTCCCATAGAGACAGTGCTCACAAAATTCAAAATCAGAGAAACTCAAATGAGGTACATAACCCAAATGGCATAAGAGTTTCATTCCATTCTGGCTCATGTGCCCCAACCTGCAATGCCACAAAGAAGTGCTTGGCTGCTCGGTTATTGCAACAACATGATCAAATACCCCTGATACATGTAAGGGATACAAAGTCCCACACTTGGCACCCCTGGCCAAAAGCATAGAGCCCTTTTGAATTTTCCAACTTTGAAAGCCAAAAGTGGTGTGAAAACTAGCATCATCTAGCTGACCCACTGAAATAAGACTCTTGGTCAGCTTAGGCACATGTCTCACATGTTTCAAAACAAATGGAGACCCATTTGCAAAAGAAAACTTTATGTCACCTGCTCCCACTATGTCACATGCATAGTCATTTCCAAGATGCACACAACCTGTCTTTCCACTGTCATAAGTGGAGAACCATTCCCTATGGGGAGTAACATGGAATGAAGCACCAGAATCCAAAATCCAATCTTGGGAATATGCATCATCTGAAGTGGTAAGCAACTCTGCAGATAAACTAGACATGAAGAGAACGTCATTATCACTATCATGTGTGACTGCATTGATCTCCTCGATCTTCACTTTTCCTTTGTCCTCCCTTGGACTCTCTTCCTTTTGATTTACACCCCAATTTGCATTCTTTTTCTTATCCTTTTGCTCTCTTTTTAGCTTGTAGCAATCCTTTTTCATATGGCCCTTCTTGCCACAATGGTAACACTCAATGTTCCGTGCCCTGGATTTGCTACATGACTTCCCTCTTTCTTGGGACTTCCCCCTGAACTGTGATCTGCCCCTTTGCACATTTAAGGCTGCATCCTGCTTGTTGCCATCCATAGACTTCCGTCTAATCTCCTTGGCCAACAAGCTACCCACAACATCATCAAATTTCAGTACTCCACCAGGTGCAGAGTTACTGACAGCTATACGGAAGGTATCCCATGAGGATGGCAATGAACATAAGAGAAATATTGCCTTAGTCTCCGCATCAAAATTCATTTTCTGAGCCTGAAGCTGGCTGAAAATAATATTAAATTCATTCAAGTGAGAAGCAATGGAGACCCCTTCCTTCATCTGTAGCTCAAACAACCTCTTCATGAGGTAAACTTTATTAGAGGCAGTTTCCTTTTCATAAGTGGCACATAGTTTCTTCCATAAATCTTCTGTAGTCTGCTCATTTACTACTGTGAAATAAACTGACTCCGCAAGATGAAGTCTAATAGTAGACTTTGCTAATGCATCCAACTCATTCCAATCATCCTCAGACATATTTGTAGGCTTAGCTTCAATCCTTGCCAAGGGTTTAATCTGCTTCTTTTGAATAAGCACATCCCTTATTTGTTCTTTCCATAAAGAAAAGTTTGTCCCATCAAACTTTTTAATGCTGAAAAACTCCTTTTCAGGCATGGAAGAGGATGCCATGATGCAAATGAAACAAAATTCCAAATGCTAGTCCCTGCAAGAGAGAATCACACCAAATACCAGGTGCACCCAAATGTGTATGCCACAATAGAGTGAAATATCACCAAAACTCAAAACTCAAAGCATCTGACTCATGTGCATATACTATGCATCCATATGAGCAAATCTAGCCCAAAAGAAAATGCCAATAAGTGCCAAATGACTCAAGCATAAACACTGTCCACTGGCATATGCATCAATAATGTCTCATCCAAGAGAGCATAGCACTATCAGTGCATCACCTGCAATGTTTCAAAGCTGTCTCTCAGCATAAAATAGCATCCATGTGCAAAGCGTCCATAAAAAATAGCATCCCACAAGGCAATTTGGGCCTATCAACGCATCCAACAAGGACCGCAATGCATCCAAATGGCCTATAAATCATCCATTGCAACCCAATGCATACCACAAATGAGCACACACTGCTCAAACTGCAACCAGAGTGATATGCATAAGGTATGCTCAAGAAATCATAGTCCCACGGTAATGAGCGCAACTGAAAATAGAACCTGAGATGCCTCAAAACATGGGTGCCATCGCATAATTGGACTCAGCAAGAAAATCTGCAAATATCTCTCTTCTACCAGAACTCCAAAATCCCAACCGATGAGTGAGAAATGGGAGTCAACACTTATCCACTGCCATGTGGCATAAATCTAAGGTTTCAAAACCTTAGTATGAAAAATGCGTAACAGAGAGACGAAATCGAATACACAGAGATTTATAACTCTGAAAATCCTCCACCGAATCATGCAAGAACTGATAGGTAGGGGTTTTTGGGCGTCCGGAATGCAATGGGACAGACGGTTTTGGAAACCGTGGTCTCAATCACTGGGTCCAACAAACGGACTGAAAAACGTTTTTGGAAACAGAACTATCTGTAAACTCCACTGGAGTGCGAATGATGAGCAACATAGAAGTTTTAGGACCTCCTGAGTCCACCGGAACTGACAGATCTGCAAATGGTTGCTCCAAACTTGAGTTCCAACACTCGGGCAAAAAACGCAGGAACTGACACAGTGAATCAGAATTCCAATGAAATGATCCCAGATTCAAGAATGAAGGTGTTTCCAAGCTCCTAAAGTGAAGTGGACACCAAAAGCAAGCAATAGTTGCCTCTACAAGTCAATATGGAGTCTCTGTCATCGAACGGAACAGGGAAAAGCTCAAAAAACGACTTTTTCTTTGAAAGCTCTTAACGGGCTCTCAAAACCACTTCGCAAAGCCAAAGTGACTTTTCCAAAGGTTTCTCCAAGGTCTCTGCACACTCGGATGCAAGTAAAGTCACCCACAAAGCTTCCCACAGAGCTTCTCCTTCCTCCCACAGAGCTGTTGAGCTTCCAAGCATTCACGCACGCTCAGCTAGATCACCCGGGCTCTAATACCAGTTGAGAGTGCTCTCAACGGAAGCAAGAACGGAAGAAGGAGAGAGAGAGACAGAGAGCCACACAAGTTTTGGTGGGTGCAGAACCACCCTAATCTTCTTTTTCATTCATTTATATATGTGTTTGAGTATTGTACATAACCGGGGTTAAGGCACAGTGACCTTTAACCCCCACAATTTCTCCTATCCTTACTTCTCAGAGGCAAGCTTGCAACTCTTCGCTAGCTCCCTTGCCCTTGTCCAAGGGCAAATCCTATAGTTTGGTGAGATGCTTGAAGGCGGCCCATAAATTGGCAACTCAACTACTATAGCCTACTCTACAATAGATGACTCCACAAAGCAAGACGCAGCTCGCTATGTCCATCAACTACAAGCAATGACCCGCCACCAACAAAATCCTCGAAGGCTAGCACCATCGTCATAATAGTCCACAGTCTAGGCGGCCACATGAGGGCACAAATAAGACTCTGGCACCTATCCTCAATGGTGCCTCCAAGCTACTATAGCTCACAAAGCTCTGTCATCAGATAGCCTCCTATGTAGCACCTCAATGACCAAAAGAGCCTCCCAACTGCATGTAACGGGCAACACCCAATGGCATCTCCAAACGGACAGCTTCACCAGTCTCATCAAAGTCGCTCTACATCTCCATGAAGATCCACGATCAAATCACAAGCTGAGCACATCTCCATGACCAACAACAAAGCTTGCAAACAACAAGAACAAAGCAAGCAATGGGCCACAAACAAGCAAGACTCTACTCAAGGTACGACTACATTAAAGGGCTAAAAGATAGCACTGTGAAGGCAGCTACGAACTTCACCTCTTGCAATAGGCTCATAGTAGCGATGCCCCTCAAGCATCCACTCGACCTTCACGTAGTTGGCCATGTGCAAATCTTTGTTGGCCTCTAAGGGCAGAAGCCTACTCCATAACTTAGCTGCTCAGCAAACAACGACACGGGCAAAATCGACAGACATTTTTACATCAATGGAATCTCCAAGATTTCAATGGCATCTCTCAATGATTCCAACCCAAGAGACACATGGTGCTAGCCTTCTCACCAACAGGGTTGGTCACCCTGTTAACACGTGGTAGATAGGACTCAACCTAACTCAGGTTCTCAGCTCACCATGGTTAGGTGTATTTGACCTTGGGTCAACCAAGGGATAGGGTTGGTTACATAACCCAAGGTCATATTAACCTGATCAGGATAACCCTAGTGAAGTATGGTCAAAATTGTGACATGTGGTACCCTTATCCTCACTGCCACATCAACACTGCCACCTCACTTATCTAGTCAGTATTGATCCCCTGCCAGGCACAATTACCCCTTGCAAGACCTTGCATGTGCACTCAGGTGCCACCTTGCACAGTGCTCCATAGGCACTATCCCTTCATAGACACAGCTCTTCATTTTTGCACGTGACTCCACTTGCCACATCATCACTATGCATTTTCACTCTTTTTTGCCCCTCCACCTAGATCAAGTCGTATCTCTTGATCCAGGAGGAATTTGAGGGAGCTACAAAAAGGTGAAACAATCGCTTTTTTGAACTCTACATGATTGTTGCATCATGCACACATTGTAGTGCAAATTTCACTCACTTTTGAGCCTCACCGACAAATCCACTTCCTACACGCACATCAGCCTCTACATCTCGACGCATCTAACCCAGCACATAAAAAGAACCAAAGAAAAGAAATTATTTATTATTCTTTCATCGATCGATGGTTGGTATAGATCTAGATCAGAGTATACTAGATTGCCATAGAGGGGACGCTTTGAATTTTCCCAAGTTGCCAATCTAAGCCATGCCCAAAATTCCCGACTACTTCCTACTCGGAGTTAGTCCATACACTCACATACGGTTTCACATCCTCACATTACTTGAAACTTGATGTTCATCAGTACAGTGAGCAAACTTCAGAGTGTTTAGAGGCATTGCCGATTTATTAGTGGATAGATAGCACATGATTTGATTTCACACAAAAATGCCATCATTGTAAAGCCTATTTGGCTATTTCATGGCATTGTCCATATCATTTCATCCTTGTAAAGCCTCTTAGCTATTCCCGGTACCATTTTCCACAAGCCTTGTAATTCAAATCCGACTATATATTATAGTTCTACCTTCACTAACATTTCAGATTTCACTTGCCATAGTCAATATTTTGCAGTTGATTCAGACAATGATTTTCATGACACTTTGAGTACATTTCTTGCACCATGTCTATGACTAGCAACCTCAATCTGGAGGCATCTACTAAGCTAGACAACTCCAATTATGGCACATGGAAATACTATATGGAGACCACTCTTGTACTTAAGGACAAATGGGAGTATGTCGATGGATCTACACCTAAACCATTGGACGAGATCTAGCTAGCAGTAGCTCTACTCCACCTATTGTCACTGCACCAGTAGTGAGATCTACAGTGGGATCTCTAGATACACAAACAATTTTTGCACCTATAGCAGATCTTGCCATTGCGCAAGCACAATCAGAATGGGATAAGAAAGATAAGTATGCATATCATCTGATCAAGCAGAATGTGCAAGATGTCATGCTAGGACAGCTCAACATCATCAAGACAACAAAAGAAGCATGGGATATGTTTGCAGCTCTCTACGAGTCCAAGAACACTTCTAGGATTCTTACACTGAGAAACCAAATCAACCAGAGTTTTTGCAACTACAGCAAAACTGGTCATGCTTATGTACTCAGGATCAAAGGCTACATTAATCAACTCGCAAGGGTAAGAGAGACTATGAATCCGCATAAATGGTTCAAGTCATCTTGACTGGACTAGGAGAGGGATACGAGAATCTAGTCCAGGGTATTGCCATCCAATGGCAAATTCCGACACTAGAAGAACTTCGGTCAGTCTTACTTGGTGAAGGACTCAGGACTCAAGCCATTCATGCATGCAAAGGTCATTCTAATGATCAGGCATTCACAACTTCAAATAGAGGTAGAGGTAGATCATTCCAGAGAAGTGGTCATCATCAGCAACAAAGTCATCAGCAAAGTCAGCATCAGCATCATCCTCAGCAACATCAAAATCATCAAAGAGGAAATCATTCCAATCGAGGAAGATTCCAAGGATGAGGGAATGCATCCACCAACATGTCAAACATCTAGTGCAACTACTATCATAAGTTTGGACACTATGAAAGACATTGCTGCAAGAAGCAATACGACCAAGGCGGTCAATCCAGTAGCAATCTATGGCAAAGGAAATCATCGTGGTGGACATTCTAGTCACAGTCATTTTGCAAATGAACATGGGAATATGTTTCTTGCAAATGAGGAAATGCAGAAGACATATAGTGTACCTAGACAGTGTACCTAGACACTGATTGCAATCCAAAAGAGGATTTCAGCTATCAACTTGACCAAGCAGATTAGGATTCTTTATATATCTAACTATCACACGGCCAGATATTTGTTATGTAGTAAGTTCACTTGCACAATTTATGGCAAATCCAAAACAAAAGAAGCATGGGATATGTTTGCAGCTCTCTACAAGTCCAAGAACACTTCTAGGATTCTTACACTGAGAAACCAAATCAACCAAAGTTTTCGCAACCGCAGTGAAACTAGTCATGCTTACGTACTCAGGATCAAAGACTACAACAATCAACTTGCAAGAGCAAGAGAGACTATGAATGCCGCAGAAATGGTTCAAGTCATCCTGATTGGACTAGGACAAGGATACAAGAATCTAGTCTGGAGTATTGCCATTCAATGGCAAATTTCGACACTAGAAGAACTTCAGTCAGTCGGGGACGAGCATTTTCCGAGCAAAAACATACGAGCGATCTGAGCAGTGGACCTTTAGTTAAGTCTAATTTGATACCTTCAATATATATATTTTTTCAATAAACATCATGTGCAAAAAAATAAAGTAAAAATAATATTTCTTCCAAACAATTTATAGTCAAATGGTCTAGAATCTCAGGAAGATTGAATTGAGAGACATGGATAGATTTCTATAAAAGGACCATTCAAACACACCAAAAGGTCACCAAAAACTATAGTGTGGTGAGTAATACATTGTTCATACACAACTCTTAAAGAAGCTGTGGGCAACAAAATACTGTTTACATACATATAGCTATATTGTGTCAAGCAAATGACTATCAAAATGCACCCAAAAAGTCAACACAAGCTACAATGGTCATACAATATTTGTATGCACCTATGCAAGTTCCTTTAATATAACCACAAGTAGAGATAAACGCCCTTCTTAGCAAGCAGGTAGAGCTTGGTAGAGTTCTTGCCTACTTAGTGCAGATTGGTGAATGAACATGTGTATCTTCTCATCTAGACCCAAGTATTGCATATAAATGTAATACAGATGTTTGCATGGGATATATCTGTTTTGCCCTTGAGAATGGCCCATAAAGTCCAGACATGTGCATGATGGAAACACTGAAACCACAACATTGTACTTGCTCCCTTTTCTACGTGATCCTGGAGTGGAAACTAGGTACTCCACATGCTCTCTAGGGACAACTATATTAACACTGTGAACAACACATTCCAAGGAAATAGACTTAGCTATCCTTGTTCTCATTTCACATGTCACCTCAGTTACCCATTCCACAACCATGCCATCCCTTGTGCTCGGTCTACTTGTTAAATCAGCAGATTTGGCCCTAGTGCATTGCTTTTTTAATCTAAATCCTCCAGCTACTAATAACCTCATTTCTTCCTCATCCAGGCTTGTCCCTTTCTCAATAGGCCACTCCCTCGGCACCTCAGGTGGTTTTCCTTCAATGCAATTTGATGGTGTCCATGTGTGGTCCATGTTATCCCCACAAAACCAAATCAATTGCCTTCGAATGCCTGCTTTGGTGTTGATTCTCCCAAAAAAGCTAGGTGCAGGAACACCTCTCTTTCCCGTCCTACCCTTGTGATCTATCAATTTGTGGCATTTGATTCCTTTGTCCTCTAAGTATCCTTGACACCTCACCTCACTACCTGCATTAGTTCTTCTTATAGCCCACATAGTCTTGTGTACTACCTCTTCTTCAACATATTGATTTGTTTTCAAGATTGGCGTGGTATTTTGTTTTCTCTTTCTTGGCTGATTTACATACTGGTATTCTGGACGATGTGAATCATTTGCATACACTGCTTCTGAGAAAGATTTTGACCGCTTCCTTCTCACAGTCTTCAAATCACCCATACAATCTTGACCTCCAATAGTTGCATCCACCTTGCTAGCCACCTCATTACTGAGATCAATGAACTTGCATGAGTTGCTCCCTATGTCCCCATAAGAGTGCCTTCGAGATAGCTTTTCCAAACTAGGTCCACAACCCAAGTGTAGTCCCTTTAGATATTCTGTGTATCTTGCAGTTTGCAGCAAAGCACCCGTCATATCTGTCTCACAAGCATTTTTTAGTGTGACATATTTCACTCCGTCATTCGATGCCAACCAACTTCCATGGACTGACTCTGCAAGGTTGGCTCTAGGAACTAAAAACTGGTCAGATCCCTCCATGCCCTGTGCCACAACATAGATTAGTTTCCAATAATCAAAAAACAATAAAGTTGTGAATGAAATAACAATAGACCTACCTTGAGAATGTATTCTCCCCAATGAGCCACTCTTGCATGCCACCACACAATCCATGTTTCTAAAATGGAGATGTCCTTCTTATGTGCATGATGCTTGAACCACGAACGGAGGTTTTTCAACTCGATGTCTGCAGCTTCTTGAGATGGAGCATTCTTCCACTGTCTACACCTTAGCTTGAACTCCTCACGATCAAATGATGGAAGGAACTTAGCATGGTTTTCCAAGCTTTGCTCCCAATGGAATAAGCAAGATCTCTCTTTTTCTTTGAGCACCTTATTGGCATCACCATTGAATACCATTCTAATTGCACGCCAATTTGCTTGTGCCTCATCAGCCATAAACCCTTTAAATTGAGGCTTTGGGAATCCCTCCTTCTCCATGACTCTATTTAACATTTCCCAAAAAAGGATCTGGGCTTCTGTATCCTCAACCTTGAAATCCCCAATAGCAATAGTCTGTAGCTCTTGAACAAAAGGGTTGTAAACATGGCATGCCATTGTATTCCAATCATGCATACGTTTGACAAAATCAAAGCAAACCCAGCACGATCCTAACTCTCCACCTGGCCTCATCTTGTTCACTAGATCAACACCACTACCATGTCCCTTGGTAGACATCTTGAAAACATGACATCTTTCAAATGAAGAAAATTCAAGTTGTCCAGGGAACACCATGCTCTGAAAATAATCATATACACACTTTCTTTTCAGTTGTAAAAGAGCATCATAACCATCTGCAAAGGATCCACTTTCAATTTGGGCCTCCCTTTTCCAACGTGCGAGCCTACAGTTAAGAACATGTAGCATCAAAATCCCATTACTTATTTTTCAAAAAAACTTGAGTACTTTTAATCACATTAAAAGGACAAGTATGCACATACCTTCTCTTGTCCAAAGTTGGAGTAATCTTCTCTAGTAATGATGTCAATTCAGCATCACTCATGGCTTTCGGATCATCTTGAATGACGGCATCCAATATTATTTTCTTTGCTAATGTTTTTTGCAAGGCTTTAGGTCTTCCCATCCCATCTATTTGTATGAGCTTAGTCAACCTAGCCTTAACTTCCTTCACAGCACCTCTAGAACTTCCTTCACCAACGGGATGCAAATGATACCCTGAGTGTATAACACACCTCTTAAATTGTGTATCACCCTTGGGGTGTGGGTAACATAAGAATAGCCTACATGGGCACTCTTGCTCGCAGAAAGGACGAGCACCACAATGCAAACACTTAAGAGTACTATTTTCGCCAACATATGATCTTTGAGGACACACTCGTGAAAGTCTCCCTTGCCAATGCTTCTCATTGGCCTCTTTGGTTCTCTCCAAGTAAGGACAAAATATGTTTTTGCATTGTAGATGCCCACCACATCTTCGAATTCTAACTAAACCATCAAATCCTGTCATATTACTTGTTATATCATCCGTCCAAACATGGCTGTCGTATTTGGTTTCTGTCCCCTCAGCACGGTTAGGGAGGTCCGAAGCGGGAAGCTCAAACAAAATATTGCCATCATACTTTACTGGAAGTGCATCAACTTCTTGTATTGTTGTTACAATGTCCATAGCTTTTTTGAGTGCACTTCTTGCAGGAAGGTTTTTCAAGAGAGGAACCAAACTCATGGTCTTATCGGATTGTTCATCTACTTGTTTTTTATCCGACACTTCCTTACTGATTTCTGTCAAAAGCTTTACACCTCTAACAATGAAGGTGGTTCCAAACTGAGTGTCAAGATGAAACAAGGACTCCTCACCTACAAAGGGAACCTCAAAGGACAAGTCGTCACACTTGCTATCAAGTAGTTGATGCAAAGAGATTGAGCTCGGTGAAAGTCCAAATGCTAAGTGAAGGTATTCCCTACTAATGCGTGCAACACCATTCGTTGTTGCAACTTGCAGTGTCTTCGACCTATTGTCATTGGACACAATTGCAAAATCCATTGAAGGAGGAAGGTCGAAGGGAAACGGAAGTGGAAGAAAGGAGGGTGGAGAGGGAGAGGAAGAAGAAGAGGCAGAGGCAAAGAAAGAGAAACTAGTTCAGAGAAAGAGAAGGGGAGGCAGAGAAGACTAGTTTCGTTGGCACTAGTTTCGCTGGCGAAACTAGTGAACACGCCTACGCCCACGCCCACGCCTACGCCCACGTCCACGCCTAGTTTCGGTGAACACGCTCACGCCTACGCCTACGCCTACACCTACGCCCACGTGCCTACGCCCACGCCTACGCCTACGCCTTCACTAGTTTCGCTGGCGAAACTAGCCAGCGAAACTAGTGTTCACTAGTTTCGCTGGCGAAACTAGTGGCGTGACGAACTAGTTTCGCCAGCGAAACTAGTGTTCACTAGTTTCGCTGGCGAAACTAATGGCGTGGCGAACTAGTTTCGCCAGCTAAACTAGTATTCACTAGTTTCGTTAGGAGCATCTGTTGTGTTTCCTGCCGTCGTTAGTTTGAGTTTTCTCTAGTTTGCTATCTCTAATATGTTTCGTTTTGTTTCTAACAGTCTGCAATCATGTATCTCATGTACTATACTAACGAAAATGGCGAGAATGTTTACACGTTGCAGGTATTTCCTGTGAAGTATAAATATTTTGGCGGGTCGGTTTTGCCCGTAATCTGTTTGTGTCTGTTGTCAAATTCTTAGGGATGCTAGTTTTCATAATGCTTTTCGGGCCAATGCCTACGCCTTCACTAGTTTCGCTGGCGAAACTAGTGGCAGAAACTAGTGTTCACTCACTAGTGAACACTAGTTTCTACACTAGTTTCAACTAGTGGCGGAAACTAGTGTTCACTAGTGTAGAAACTAGTGTTCACTAGTGAGTGAACACTAGTTTCCGCCACTAGTTTCGCCAGCGAAACTAGTGTTCACTAGTTTCGCTGGCGAAACTAGTTCGCCACTATTTTCAGTGGTGAAGTTCACAACTAGTTTCGCCAGCAAAACTAGTTGTGAACACTAGTTTCGAAACTAGTGTTCACTAGTTTCGCTCAAAACTAGTTGTGAACACTAGTTTCGAAACTAGTGTTCACAACTAGTTTCGCTGGCGAAACTAGTTCTGAACACTAGTTTCGAAACTAGTATTCACTAGTTTCGCTGGCGAAACTAGTTCACCACTGAAAATAGTGGCGAACTAGTTTCGCCAGCGAAACTAGTGAACACTAGTTTCGCTGGCGAAACTAGACTAGTGTTCACTAGTTTCGCCAGCGAAACTAGTGTTCACTAGTGTTCTCTGTCTCCTCCATCGTTCCCTTCTCCCTCCTCCCCCTTGTTGCATTTGTAGATCTAGGCTGCCTTCTTCCGCCTTCCCTCGCTGGATTTTGCTCGAAATAGTTTCCCTTTCACTAGTTTCGCTCAAAACTAGTTGTGAACACTAGTTTCGAAACTAGTGTTCACAACTAGTTTCGCTGGCGAAACTAGTTCTGAACACTAGTTTCGAAACTAGTATTCACTAGTTTCGCTGGCGAAACTAGTTCACCACTGAAAATAGTGGCGAACTAGTTTCGCCAGCGAAACTAGTGAACACTAGTTTCGCTGGCGAAACTAGTCTGAGTTCGCAAGTAGATCCATATATCACGACTTACTACACAGTAAACAGTTCTACAGCAAGAAGACGACAAAGACATAAAAACAACTGGAGGGTTGAGGGCGGTTAGAAATGTCTGCCTGAGCGAAGCTGGTCCTACAGGAGGGCCGCAGCCAGCTATGGCTGCGCTACATCCAAACACCAGCGCCAAAATAAACAATCCATCACTTTGTGGCCTCCCACAGTCAACATTCCGCTTCCTTTTCCTGTTCTGACGTGCCGGCCTATTCACCCTTTGGTAACTCGCATTCACAAACTTCACCTGCCGTCCGGCATCTCCTGTTCTTGCTCACAGCTGTCCACTTCGAGCTTGGACGTCCCCATTGCTACTCTTTCTTTGCTTGGATTTGGATGCAGCTTTACCCCTGGCGATTACCTTGCGTTCGACTTGCTCGGCCTTGCATCGAATATTGCATCCTCGCCTTGCGAACAACGAAGCCTGATTAATTCGCGTATGAACCCAAGGCTCCTGTCAAATACTGCGAAGAAGTTTTGCCGGATCGCTAGGGAATCACCTGCGTTGTAGCCTAGATGATGATCCGTTCATATGTTTAGAATTTCGCACGGTAAAGTGGAGGAATCGCCTCAGTTCTAAGCCTGGACGATGACGACTCTAGTTTCGCCAGCGAAACTAGTGTTCACTAGTTTCGCTGGCGAAACTAGTTCACCACTGAAAATAGTGGCGAACTAGTTTCGCCAGCGAAACTAGTGAACACTAGTTTCGCTGGCGAAACTAGACTAGTGTTCACTAGTTTCGCCAGCGAAACTAGTGTTCACTAGTGTTCTCAGTGAAGCTCTGTCTCCTCCATCGTTCCCTTCTCCCTCCTCCCCCTTGTTGCATTTGTAGATCTAGGCTGCCTTCTTCCGCCTTCCCTTGCAAAGCTTGGCACTCACACAGCCTTCGCCATGTCGATCAGCGAGCTCGCCTGCACCTACGCTTCTCTCATCCTCTTCGACGACGGTTTGCCTCACATCCATCTTTTTTGACGACGGTTTTAAGCGAGTACCAGTGCACCAAAGCTTCTAAGCGAACAAGCGACAAACCTCACTGTCGAAGAAGGAACCACCGTGACTACCAGTGCACCAAAGGTTGAAGCGTCAAACCTCACTCCCATTGTTATTAGCTACTTACATAGTATACACGATCGCCGTTATTACATTAGTCTTGATCAGTTTGGATGCATATTCGGTTTTACTTCCGTTTCTTGTAAACTTCCGTTGTTATTAAGACGAGTACCATGACCCGTCTCTAACGGAGACCTTAGATAGACTTCGGTGGAAGGAGACGGATAAGAACGATAAGGAGTGTTGCTTAAATGGAAAAACGAGCAAGAAACTAACGAGCAATTGAGACACTCAAGATCTCGTTCAGAAGAGCTAAGCCCTATGAAAGATAGTATAAAGGACTGCCATGAAATAAAAAACAGTCCGAGTACAAAAGTCGATAGAGAATCGGTCGTGCTAAAGCATGATGCTGGAAGAAAGCAGTATCCTGTAGAGGAAAACACGAAGGCAAGCATCTCAAGTTAATTATGAGTTTTGCGTGACTTTCTGTGTTCACTGGGGATCTCGAACACAATGGCCGACGACATGCACTACCGGCTTTCTCACTTCTCACCTTTGACGACGGTTTGCCTCACTTCTCTCCTAGTATCATCTTTTTTGCTGCATTTCAATCGGTTCTCACTCCTTTCCCCCCTCCCAGGCTGAGAAAATTGCCACCCTCGTCAAGGCCGCCGGCGTCCAGATTGAATCCTACTGGCCTGGTTTGTTCGCCAAGCTCCTCGAGAAGCACAGTGTTGAAGACCTCATCACCAACGTCGGTTCCGGTGAGTATATCGTTGGTCATGCCTTACGCGAAGGACATTTGCTTCAGAGCTAGGGATTTGGTCCCTTACTTTCTTGATCGCAGGTGGTGGCGGAGCTGCTGTTGCTGTCGGCGGAGGTGCTGCTCCTTCTGGTGCTGCGGCTGCTGCACCGCCTCCTCCCGTTGAAGAGAAAAAGGTAAAGCCTGGTCGACCTGTATTTTTGTCTGAGTTATAGTCTCTTTCTTTACGGAGACTTCCTTATTGTGCTATTGCTGTTTCTCTCCCTTTGCTGGAAGAGCCAAAGGAAGAAAGTGACGAGGACATGGGATTCAGCTTGATCGACTAGACGGAGCCCATGGTTTCTGTCTCCTCCATCGTTCCCTTCTCCCTCCTCCCCCTTGTTGCATTTGCAGATCTAGGCTGCCTTCTTCCGCCTTCCCTCGCTTAATTCTCCATTAGCTGGATTTTGCTCGAAATAGTTTCCCTTTCCAGCTAGCTGCCCGCGCCTTTGGAAGCTTTGGGCATCATCCGCAGGCTCTCTAAAGCAGCGCTCATAGGAATTCTTCCCTTCTCTCTGTCAAGTTTTTCTCTTTGTCACGGGTGGAGTTTTTTTTCCATCTGCATTCTTCTCCCTCAACACTTCCAAAAAACAATGAAAGATCCTTTTCTCCCGTTGTGCTGAACCCTGCCTCAATAGCGTTGTAAGAGAGCCCGACTTTGTAATAGATCGTCCCAACACAAATTGATAGCATCGTGTACACGAACAATCGGAACCAATAGTAGCTCACATCTTGTCATTTATTTGTTTTTCTTCTTGTGCAGGTGAGCTTATTGAAAGTTGTGCAACAAATGCCTCCAGTAAGTTTGGATTCTTTTTCTTTTTCTAGTTGCATTTCACCTTTGCATTTTTGCAAATCTTGTAATTGAGTTCTTCAAATGTGTAGAGAAAGAAACGTGATGTGTCTAGTCCTATCACAAGGAAAGGTGGCAAAAGGAAGAAGCAAGAGTCAGAGGTCAAGAATGAACTGAAGGAGCTTGAGCAAGTTGACATTGAAAATGATATTGAGGATCCTGAGGACAACAAGGATAAAACTATAGATGAACCATCCAACAAAGTAGGAGTTAAAGATGATGTGGAGGATATCATTCCAGAGTGTGTTGAGAGACCTTCAGGTGCAGATATTTTAGAGCTTCTTACAGTAACTAAAGAAATTCCACCTCCTCGAATTCCCTTGTGTCGTTGTCTCATAAACCCAGTTGTGCGTCAAATTAGGAATGATTTGACCATTTTGAAAAGAGCATTTGAAATAGAGGGATACATTCCGACAAAAGGATCTTTTATTCTATCTATCAAAATGCCTGATGGGTCTTCGAAGGATGTTGATGATGTCACAAGAGAACGTTGGGACAAGAATTGGAGCTTAGTTAATGATGAGTTTGAATCAGAGATAATTGGCACACCATGGAGCTTTCTATCAAACAAAATGTTCTTCGTGTGGGAAGGAAATCATCGTACAGCATCTTGGATGGAAAGCATAGAAGAGCTTTACACAAATATCAAGTCTAGACACATTAGAGTGCAAGCTCAAGTTATTGAACCGGAAGCAAAGGATGAGCTTAAGCTTGTTGCTGCTCTGCAAAGATTTAACTTGTAAGCCTTGTTGTTTATGTTTTCTATATTGAGATGGTAAGTGCTTGTAAATGAAACCAATTTTGATCCATTTAAGTCAATGGTTGCAGGCTTAATGAAGATGCAATTGTTGTTACTAATCTCAAGGATTATTTGTACCACACAAGCACACTCGTATCTTGTGATGCTCAATATTTTACTCAGGATTTTAGTGAGGAGGAGAAAAAAGCTATTGAGTTGGCAAGACAGAAAGAGATTGGAAGTGGACGAAGGGTGTGGTATCCCCTCACCCAAACTATTCTTGGGAGGATGGTATTTGCTGTAAGTATTAGTTCTTTAGTTTATATATTTTCTTTTTTTGTGACTTTGCTTTGTGTTCCAATAACATTATGATGAGATTATCTGTTTATGTTGAAAGGGGAAATGGAAATCAGATTTTGAGGCTCAATGCAAGAAATTGCATTCTTCCATGCCAAAGGATGAGAGAGAGTCCAAGATTCATGAGATTAAAAAGACTGTGGGAGCAACATATCGAAGAAAAATTACACGGGTAAGTTTTCAATTTACCAAATTTTGTATTTATAGATCACAAATTTGAATTTGTAGTCCACAAAATTCTACGTTTTATATCTCAGATATTTGAATTTATAGTTTGCAAATTTGAATTTATAGTTTTCAAATTCTAATTTTACAACTCATAAACCATAATATATGATTTGAAAATTATAAATCTATAGTTACAACTTGCAAATTTTTAGTTTGTACTTTGAAAACCTTAATATATGGTTTGTTGTGTGTATCAAAGTCTCTTCTAAAACTTTACTATTTGGCAGATGCTTTCAATAGTCAATCCTTCCCATGGCAAGGAGTGGTTTAATATCCTTTGGAATTTACCATTTGAGGATACATCAATGAAGATCACTTTGGAGAAGCTTTACCAAGTATCAATTGCAACCTGTTCCAAGGCAAAGCAACTATCTATTCTTTCTCTTCTTGGTGCAGATGACAATCTAAAGGAGAGTTATGGGATGCCTATGACTGACCATGGTTTCATACCTTGGCTTGCAAAAGAAGTATGGATGGACCATGTGTTGGCAGATGCTGGGCGATTGCTTGACCAAGTGATGAAATCATCAAGCATTGAGGGTGCAGCTACACTTCCAGACAGTCCTTCTATTCTGGAATACTTTGATGGCATTATAGTGAGACACAGGCCTTTTTTGTTTGAGCCTTTTGCTTCATTGATGACAGTTGCTGTTGTTCCATCTAAGCAAGTTGATCTTACAAATGCCAGCAGACGATTGGTTTACAGGTGCGTTTTGGCTTTCGTTTTCAATTGAAAGATATCTTTGTAATACCTTGCATTCTCTTATATTATCCTAAAAATCATTTAGGTATCTCCATTATCTGGCTGCAAATAAGAGTCTTAAGGTGGTACCATCCATTTGCAAGGCTTGGACTATGCTTGCACCTGCTACTTACTGCATGTACACCTCTCATATTTTTAGAGAGAATAAGCATAAGGATGGTCATATATTGCTTACGGAGTGGGAAAGGAAGCACTGCCCTTGGTGGATCGAGATGAAGGCTGGAACATGTATCGAGGAAGAGAAGGAAACTTATGATCGCCATTTAAAAGGTGAGTGCAAGTCAAACTCGGGTTCGTCGGGCAACATGGATGAGGCACAAAAGAAGAGGCTTGAAGAGGAGCAAAAAGCAATAGTAGAAAAGCAAAAGGCAAGTCATGTGACTCCAAATAACAAACGAGGTGGAAGACCTAAACCAACGGGCACTTCTAACACAGGTCTATTTTCTTATAACTCTTTCTTTCATGTTTCAAAGTGATTAGAAGCTTCCTACAAATTTAATTTAGGATTCTTTGTTATTGTAGACAATGATCCACGAAAGGAGGAGTCTCTTCTTAGCAAGAAAGTGTGTAATACGGATATGGTTTATGTTCCTTTGTCCACTTTCTCATCATTTGCAACTCGTATCTCACAAGAGAACTACAAAGTTTGGGAGTATGATTATGTATCACTTGGAAAAGAAGTTAAGCAATACAAGTATGATGGGGCTTTTCAAATCATAAGAAATTTTTACCATGAACTTGGTGGCATGAAGAAGTCACGCAATGGAAAAAATGCTGCATGGAGTGTGGATTTTTGCTTGATTGACCTTCCTACAGGATCAATAGTGAGTGGAATCAAGGGTGGAATCCCTGGATGGAACATTCTAAATGAGGAGCATATCTCATGCTCACTTGCTATTGCTTCATCTGTGATGGATGATTATGGATGGACATTGGTGATGTGTTCACCTGTATCCACTTCATTCGTTGAGCGTTTGGCAAGACAAATGAGACTAGAGGTTTCTTGTAGGTGAGCAATATATCACAGTTGATAATGTCTGTTTATGTGAATTGCATTCAGCTATTGGTATCTTATAGTTAGTACATGTAGATGGATCGTGGAGACGGGAGATTGCATTGATGTTGCGGATAATGTTGGCTTTGGTGTCAAGGTATGTCATTTGGCTATTTACATGATTGTCATGTTCTTGTTTGTTCGTATTTTAGTATTCTCCATTAACTTTTTCAATCTATGTTTTATGTAGATTACTGCCTTTCAAATCCTATTGTTCTCTAGGATTGGCAAGAAGGCACATCACTATCTTGATAGGGCAAATAAAGTTTCCCAATCCCTTAAGGTGTGCATGGACAATTATTTCATCACTCATTACTTGCCTTCAAGTGTACGGTGCATAAAAGAGGGAAAGGGTGGACAGTGGCGTGGTGGGTTGGAGAAGAGTAGCTCCATGATGTTGATGTTCATGGAGTTGTTGTGTCCCATTGGAGGCTCTGTGCTTGAGCTTGGTGCAGGTACAGCACCTGGGATGAAAGCAGCAATTCACTCAGGACGTCCATGCATGGCAGTGGACAATGACAAAGAGATTTGCATAGGATACTTAGAAGGCATGCTTAGAGACAACTTCACAGAGGCAGGGCCTTCAAGTGTGAATCAAGCAGTCCTCATGATAGATGATGAGGAGACAGACTATGACTTTGATGCACCTCTTGATTAGTGAGTAATTTATTTGATCTATGTGTATAATTTAAGCATGGTTAGATACTGACTAATTGAGCTTAGTGTTCTGCCTTGCTATGCAGAAGATGTGGCTACCCAAATGGCAGGAGATAGCACATTCGATTATGAGTTGGTGGAGAGGCATCATGGGCATCTAGACTACATAGATGACTTGGCTGATGAGGTCTAGAGAGCATGTCCTGGCTTTTTATGGATTGATGCAAAACTTAATTTCTCATGTTTTCATTATCATCTCATGTAGACCTGGTTTCTTATGGATGGATAGCCATTACCTTCTTATGCAAACCTTAACTTCTTATGGATTGATAGATTATGGCTTCTGAATCATGTGATTTTAATGGTCTTTGACCTAATAATATGAACATGTCATAGTTGTTTTGGAAATGTATGGCAAGTTGTAATTTTTAGATTTGAATTTTTAGGTGAATTCATAGTTTACATCTTTGATTGTTAAAATATATATCCATCCCTCTATTGAGTTTCGAAAGACTAAAAACAAATAATTGTTGGCAATCTCACAAGCTTGAGGGGAGGTATTAATAAGCATATCTACTTAAAAGTGAACAATGCCACTAGTCCTAATTTTGTTGGCATGTTGAGGCTTATAGAAAATACAATGAATGTGCAAATATAATACACACAATTGCATCATGAGAGCATTCAAACCAAGGGTATATGTCTTTGGCTCTTTGTACCTTGGTACATGCATGCAGCTAATATGAGAGCTGTCGATTGAGGTTTTTAAAAAAAGATATTTCATAAAAAAACATTCATTCAAGTATAACTCCATTGAGTGTTGCTCGGATAATCCGCTCAAGGGTTTCCGCTCATAATATGTACGCACCCCAGTCAGTCTTACTTGGTGAAGGACTCAGGACTCAGGCCATTCATGCATGTAAAGGTCATTCTAATTATAACGCACTCACAACTTTAGATAGAGATAGAGATAGATCATTCTAGAGAAGTGGTCATCATCAACAACAAAGTCATCAGCAAAATCAGCATCAGCATCATCCTCAGCAACATCAAAATCATCAAAGAGGAAATAATTCCAATCGAGGAAGATTCCAAGGATGAGGGAATGCATTCACCAACATGTCAAACATCTAGTGCAACTACTATCACAAGTTTGGACACTATGAAAGAGATTGCCGCAAGAAGTAGTATGACCAAGGCGGTCAATCCAGTAGCAATCTATGGCAGAGGAAATCATCGTGGTGGACATTCTAGTCACAGTCATTTTGCAAATGAACATGGGAATATGTTTCTTACAAACAAGGAAATGCAAAAGACTAATATAGTGTATCTAGACATTGATTGCAATCCAAAAGAGGATTTCACCTATCAAGTTGACCGAGCAGATTAGGATCCTTTATATATCTAACTATCACATGGCTAGATATTTGTTATGCAATAAGTTCACTTGCACAGTTTATGGCAAATCCAAAATAGTCTCATTGGAATGCAGCCAAAAGAGTCTTGAGATACATCAGAGGTACAAGACAGTTTGGGATAGAATATAGATTAAGTCATCCACAGTTGCATTGATACTGTGACAGTGACTATGTCGGAGATCATGAGACTAGGAGATCCACACAGGGATATGCATTTTTCCTTGGTCAAGGTGCTATATCGTGGTTGTCAAACAAATAGCCAACTATTTCTTTGTCTTTGACTAAATCAAAATATAGGGCACTCACTACAGGTGCATGTGAGGCTATATGGCTCAGAAGGCTATTGTCAAAAATAGATTACTTTGATGAGTCAAAGCTAACAACAATATACTGTGATAATCAATCAGCTCAGGCATTGGCTAAGAATCCAGTATATCACTCTAGGACAAAGCACATTAATGTTAGAGAGCACTTCATCAGAGAGAGAGTGTTACTTGGTGACATCACCAGCATTGTGATAGCAAAGAGAATGTTACCAAACCACTCGATAAAGAGCTTTTCAAGAAACACCAACAAGCTCTTGGTTTGACACAGAGGAAGGCCATTCCCATTAAAGGGGTGTGATGGAATGTAATGTTCAATACTTCTTCCATTTTCCATAATAACATTTGGCTCTTTTTGGCATTGGGTTTGCCATTGTTTTTTCATTATAGGTTGACATTTTCTTTTGAGCCAAATTTGCTTAGATGGATGCATAGTATATGCACGAGTCGGATGCATCTTGATGCTTTGAGCCTTGGAGGTTTGGTGATATTACCTTCCATTTTGGCATATGCATTTGAGTGCACTTGGTATTGTAGATTAAACCCTTGGCAAGGATTGTAGCTAAGCCTATAGATATGTCTAAGGATGATTGGAATGAGTTGGATGCATTAGCAAAGTCTATTGTTAGACTTCATCTTGCAGAGTCAATTTATTTCTCAGTAGAAAATGAGTAGACTATGGAAGATTTGTGGAAGAAAAAATTATGTGCCACCTATGAGAAGGAAACTGCCTCCAATAAAGTTTACCTCATGAAGAGATTGTTTGAGTTGTAGATGAAGTAAGGGGTCTCCATTGCTTCACTTGAATGAATTCAATATTATTTTGAGCCAGCTATTGGCTCAGAGGCTGAATTTTGATGCGGAGACTAAGGCAATATTCCTCTTGTGTTCATTGCCATCCTCATGGGATACCTTCTCCGTACAGCTATCAATAACTCTACACCTGGTGGAGTACTAAAGTTTGATGATGTTGCAAGTAGCTTGTTGGTCGAGGAGATTAGATGGAAGTCTATGGATGGCAACAAGTAGGATGTAGCCTTAAATGTGCAAAGGGGCAAATCACAGTTCAAGGGGAAGTCCCAAGAAAGAGGAAAGTCTCATAGCAAATCCAGGGCACAAAACATTGAGTGTTACCATTGTGGCAAGAAGGGCCACATGAAAAAGGATTGCTACAAGCTGAAAAGAGAGCAAAAGAATAAGAAAAAGAATGCAAATTGGGGTGCAAATGAGAAGGAAGAGAGTCCAAAGGAGGACAAAGGAAAAGTGAAGATCCAGGAGATCAATCTAGTCATTGATGATAGTGACAATGACATTCTCTTCATGTCTAGTCTACCTGCTACAAAGTTGCTCACCATTTTAGATGATACATATCCCTAGGATTGGACTTTGGATTCTGGTACCTCATTCCATGTTACTTCCCATAGGGAATGGTTCTCCACTTATGACAATGGAAAGGTAGGTTGTGTGCATCTTGGAAATAACTATGCATGTGACGTAGTGGGAGCAAGTGACATAAAATTGAAAGCCTTCTAAAGAGAACGATGATTCGTCAAGGACTTTAAAATGTATGTTTCACCTTAGAATCTAAAAACCTTGCCTTCATGCACAATGATATTTTGTAGAGCCTTGTCCCTTTTAAACCACAAGACTACCATAAATTAGAGAAACAATTGAAAGAAAAAACAAGTGGGGACATTGAGCTCCATAGAGCTATCATTTTTAGAATCAATGATTAATGTTGTAGTCCATAGAACTTTCAAGCAAACGAGTCTTGGCCCAATATAATGATTGTCATTACAATCAATTGTATGCCACACATAAGGACTATGCACTATTGGAACCATATGGCGAGTTCATATCCAAGACACCTTCAACTAAAAAAGAGCATCATACATGCCCAATACCTCTGGTGCATCTTCCTCCACACTATAACCACATTTTCAATGATTGGATCATTGATAGTTTGGCTTTTTCGATCACCATACAAAGCCATGTTATGCAAGGTGAAATAGGAATGGATGAGTCAAGGGAGATATGGATTATTGATTAGGCAAGATAATATCATAATGCACCTTTTAATCTACCAAATGTGCATTCAAACACAATTCCAATCAAAGACAATCTAAAATTGGTGTGCATGCTCCTTGTCCCCTAACATCTCATGTTACCTAAGAGCAACCCTAATCCAGGGCATCAATGAAGAAATACTAGTCACCAAAAATATATTGCTTGAAACTTTCAAAAGGTACCATCACTAAAGGGATAGCTACTTGCTCTCCTCCTTTACATTTTTTATAAAAGGTAGTATTCATGATCACATGCTTATTATGTTTGTACCCTAACCACATGACATTATTAGTATCCAAGAGTCTCGTGTTTGCATCCACTATAGCATGCACATTTGCCTTTATCATACCAATGTATGTTGTCTTCCTTTGATAGTACCTCTAGAAGAATGTGAGTGTGTGGGGGTTAAAGGCCATTGTACCTTAACCCCGGTTATGTACAAGGCTCAAACACACACACACATATATATATGGATGACCTAGAAGATTAGGGTGTTTTGCACCCACCAAAACTTGTGTAGCTCTCTCTTCTAGCTCTCCCTCTCTCTCACCTTCTTTCATTTCACTTCCATTGTTGAGATATCTCAACTAGTATCAAAGCGTGGGTGTTCTAGTTGAGCCCGATTGGAGCCCAAAGTCTATTGCTATAGCTCTGTGGGAGAAAGGAGAAGCTCTGTTGGGTGACTTTACCTACATCCTAGTGTGCAGAGACCTTTGGAAAGTCCTCTGAGTGGGTTTTTGCGAGCCAGCAGGTGGTTTTGTAGGAAAAAGACGTTTTTAAATGACTCCCCTGTTCCTTTTGACTACTAGGAGTCCGAAATGACTTGTAGAGGCAACCATTGCCTGCTTTTGGTATCCATTGCATTTCAAGAGTTCAAAAACACCTTCATTCTTGAATTTGGCATCATTTTGTTGGCTTTCTGACTCACTATCTCTGCTTCAACGTTTTTTTGCCAGTGTGTTGGAACTCAAGTTTGAAGTAACTATTTGCAGATCCGTCAATTTTGGTGGACTTACGAGGTCCTTAAACTTCTATGACTCTCATTATTTGCACTCCGGTGATATTTACAAATAGGTCTATTTTGAACTCCCTCCTACAACAAATGCAAACAGCTTCCCCCTCCATATCGGGCAATCACCATAAAACTAGGTGTGCTTGTTGTCTTCAGGTCACATAGCTAGGAAGCCTGATCATCATGAATCTGAGATGCTTTGAAGCCCTAGTGTCTAGTTATGGCAGGCAGCCTGGGGAGATGTTTGGTTTTTCTCACACCCCCTTGAGCCACATGTCATGAATCTAAGCCCTTGATTTGGTTTTATCTTATGCCCTTGATTTCGTTTGATGTAAAAGCTAAGCTAAAAGCACTAAAAGCATATAGATGATTTTCACAATAACAAGACTATATAAACGTTTCAAGCCTATTTGATTTGAAGAGATGGTCTACTTGATTTGCAAATCTTTTGACTAAAGCACTGAAAGCATATAGGTGCTTTTCACAATAACAAGACTATATAAACGTTTCAAACATATTCGTTTAAAGAGATGATCTACTTGATTTGCAAGTTTGGGCTTATTGACATGTGAAGCTTTGGAGAGCCTCGTGATTACCCTATGCACTACTCTCACAAGCCTAAAAGCTCGACTTACTATAGTGATCAAACTCCCATTTTCCTGATGTTGGAGAGGCATGCAACGTTGGCTAAGTGGAAAGTGAGAATGTTACGTACTCTACTTCGGACTTCCTCTAATGATAGTTGTCTTTTTGTACTGTCTAGAATCTATTGAACAATCTGAGAATGTTGGAATCATCCCACTCAAGGACACACGCAGATCCTCTCAAGGTCACATTGGCAAGTTTTCCAGATATTCTCTCTCGGCATTCAACTACGATTACGACTATTGACATTCAGGTAATATGCCAATTTCTTACCCATTCGCAAGACTTACCCTCGGCGCTAATATTCTAAGCATTTATATTCTTGGCGTTATCTCACACCCAGGAAAGGGCCCGTTCCCTCGGATTATAACTCTTTGGGGAAGGAAGTATGCTGCCTCCCCACCCACACTACGTGGTTATAATAATTATATATTATATATTATAACATAAATATTTTCAATTATTGATCCATTCAAAATTTCTTATTTTTTATATGAATTCTTACAACACTCCTCTCGTTTAATGCAGGTTATCAATGCGAGGGAGCAAGGAAATCCAAGATGGATGCAAGATTGAAGGATGACTACACCTTTATCCATATGGTTATAGTCCACGTGACAATATTGTAAAAACTGCAACGAGGATCAGTTATTGTATCGCCTTATTCATGCATTTGTTGGACTTCAGCTTCCAAAATATGGACATCACAAAATCAATAATAAATCACCACCCCTGATATTTGCAGGGAGGATTGGGTCCTACCAGGAGGATTGGGTCCTAACGGACCTTGTGTCGTGTCTTATGTCCACTATTTTACTCATTCTCTTTTTTTCTTAAACAATTGATAAAATAGAAGGATTCAGCTTCAATTTCAAGTTAGTTGTTACTTGCTCCATGATGAAACGGCTGCCTGCCGCAAACCTAGTTGTGCTAATATCGTGTGAAATGTTGAAAGCATAAGAGTACCCTCTTATACTCCTTAGTCCAAAACCTACTACTAAAGCTCGTCATATATGCTTGGGTTCTCATCGTTTATTTAAATAACCACATTCAAAAATGCTATGTGCCTTTCAATTTGTCGAAAAACCATAGCTCTAAGTGGCATTCCAAGCAAGCAATATCATCCCAATGTAACAAATCCTTTGTAGTAGTGAAAATCGACCAAGACATCTCTTCATTTGAGCAAATTATTATAGCGGCCCAATCTCGAAGACTGTGCGATTGTAAGCCCTCCCCTTTCACATATTTCCTATTGCAATCTACTTGTGTTGTAACTAACAATGTCTGCTTCCCTGTAGTTATCATGTGTGGCCAATCAATGAGCTATTTTATCACCTTTGATCCAGGAGTTTGCAAATGTACGTGCCATTCGCTTGCCATTTTTTATTTCACTTTGCTTGCAACGGTCCCTAAGGAGAGGCTTCATGAAAGACTGCTTGTTGCATTTGGCCAATAAATTTTTGACCTCAGTTATGATTAGAAGATAATGTCAACAAAACACTTTTGTTAGCACTCGAGGGCTCACATTGTGGAGATATGTCTTGCCATGCACTTGCAAATTGGAATGCCTTTTGGGCTCTTCTTTGTGAGTGAATGGAGTCTTGCATTTTACATATTTGAAAGGTCCATTAGCGGAGTTTCAATGCTTTGAGTGTGTGGGCTCCTGCATGAGCCGTGATCCCACTCACCCATTTTGCTACATGTGTTGTAGCCCACAAGAGATCCTTCAAATACCTTATCTCAAAGGCCATGTAGTTCTCCAAGATGACACACGTGGATGAGGTACTACAGTCGAGGCACCCATTGATGGAGTACCACATGCGTAGTGTGGTTGGTACGAGGAGCCTCTTGCTGAAACGACAACCTTCGGGTGACTTCACAATAAATAGTGCAGTCTTCATTACGGCCTTCGATCCTGGTGCTTAAATGTGATGCCCATTAGCTCTTGGGCATTATATTTGCCACGAGCATCTTACATTGTACATACTCGTCAATAAAATGTGGGGAAATGATGTACATAATCTGAACCCAGGGCGAGAGCCCACATATTTTGCAATAAGAAAAGCTTACTCTACAACACTTGTGAGGAAAACATAGAATGGTTCATTGTTTGCAATGTGAATTGCGAAGCATGTCTCTATTGAAATTGATAAAGTGTATAAGGAGAGTTTCCATTTCATGTCATTTGCCTTCATGAAAGTCATAAACACATTCTCAACCATGTCCATGTGAAGCATGCAACTTGCTTGACCTATGAGCGGAGGATCACTTTGCAATGGCATGTACATTACAAAATCATAGCTTCGTTTATTATTCTCGTGAAAAGATTGTGCGTCCACGAATAAAGGACCTGCAAAACCAGAATGGAGAAACAATTTGACGTTACCCTATACAACCTTGACTGGGACATGGAATTCATTAAGGACAACGAGAGCTGCACAGATGTACTTACTTGTTTGGCACGTCTGTTGTCTGGACAGTCACGCGAGTCCCTGCTAGATTGTGTGCATGGCCACCTCATACAAACAAGTTTAGGAAAGAGAACACCTTGGCATGACTTCCTCAAGATATCTTCTACTAGCCAATCGCCATGCTTTGAAAAGGCGAAGTTGTCATTAGCTCTTGCAAAATCCTCCAGTTCGAGAGCAATACTGCATTCATGCTCCTTTGTTGGAACAAGGGAAACCCTATTGAAATTATTGAGATTAGGTGCCAAAATGTGCTGCCAATGCTGCACAACGTGTTTGTAAACAACCACGCCTCCCCTCCTACCATTACTCCATCGCTTCCAATCGTGAGAAAGAGGAGGTATACCACTTGGAGAAAAGAACATGACGCTGACCTGTTGCAAATACTGCACAGGTTTCTCGAGCTCATTGTGGCGGCTGCAGCGAGTCTCTATCATAACGAAAACCCTCATGGTCGATAACGCTGCGTGCCGTTCGTGACAAGATTTACAGGCTATGGGCATCGAGCTCCCACGCTTTTGTTCCTGAAGGGCGCTAAACCACAACGAAGCAAAGCAGCCGAAACACCCCTTGTCTTGGTACGAGGGGTAGAAGAAACAACTAATAACATTTGCAGATCAACAAAATTTATATGAGAAGAGAGTCGTGCGCACGTTGCCACACTTTAACATTCTATGGGAAGCTCAAAAAATTAACTCCTCGCACCGATGTTCTATTCCAAAATGTGGGTGTCCAACTCACCGAGACATTACGCAATGAGTATTGCATCTGTAGCAACTGCGTGAACCAGGCGCGGAAGTAGATAAGGCCAAAGTTTTGGTTGAAGAACATGCCCTTATCTCCAACAGCAAAACACACATCCACATTAAATTGAATCAAAGAGCGCCTGGTCGTAATAAGGATACCATTCTCACAAATATGAGAACTAACCTTTGAAGGTCAATACGGTCTGCATGGGAGTGTGTTGCCAAGGTTGCTTTCTGACACTGCAACAGTTCTTGTTTTGATTAAACGTAAGTTGTACTGCTAAATGAATGGCCTTGTTCAGCCTGTGATGACAAAGATGCATGCAATGCATGAGCTTGTGCAGACCCCGCTTTATCAGAACAACAACATCAAGATCAATCCAGTCTGGGGAGCACACATTCGTGCCTTGCAAGAAAGGGACACATTAGAGGTAGACGACTACCATGCAATGTCAACATCTGCCCAAGAAAATGACATAGACATAGACACTCTGCTCCATGGTTTGTACACAACCGTGCAGGTCGTCGCCTTCCAAGACAAGCGACTAGTTGCCACATTGTCTAAAGGGTTCTCTCCATTGAGCATTTTCAAAGACAAGCACTGTGAAGAACTATCATTCCCAAAACTGTTCTATGAGCACCCACACGCATGTAAAACTCTAGAGCGTACTTCTTACCAAGACATTACGAAGTGGGAGCTAATGAATGAGAACCAGCATTTCGCTTTCTCCATAGAGAGCCTGTTCTTCAAGACAATGAAAGCTCTCGTCCGATAAGTTCTCTCATCAACGTGGGTTTGGATCAGCTATGGGGGCTGACATTGCAAGCCAAAGATGCATTGCTTAACACAAACATCAATAGGCTACTGCAATCAAACATCGGTTACCGTGACTTCACATGCTTGCGCACGTCGGCAGATTACAAGCATCGCCTCAAGAGGGAATTATTTGCAATGGTTCCCTAAATCGAGCCGTCGACTTTCTTCATCACTTTATCGGCGGTTGCACAGAGGTTATGGGAACCCCTGCTGCGTTGCTTGACAAACCTACAGGACCATCAGGAAGAACACTCAAATGGAGAGACACAAAACGACGTGCGCAATATGATCGAACCCCGTTGCAACGGCTAGATATTACGTGCATAGATTACAGGCCATGAAACATTTACTGCAAAAAGACCCAAGCATCTTGGGACCGATCGTTGACTTCTTCTATTTTACAAAATTCCAAAATTGAGGCAGCCAACATGATCACGGTTTGTTGTGGAGTGCTAGTACACCCACATATGGATCTCCTAAAACAATGACATCGAAACTATAGACAAATACATCATGACAGACTCATCACGTCTATGTCTTCCAGAGCATGACATCCAAACCCACAGACATAGGAAAACATGCAAGAAACGAGGCACAATTGTAGGTTCGGATTTTCGAGGCCATCAATGACAACCACACGAATTCTCGAGCCTCCACAAACAGGTGAAGACTTAACCTCCTACAATGAAAAAATGAAACAAATTTCTGCATTCCTTGCACAGCCTTCTACGTCGACTCTTGACTTTGATGAATTCCGGCAACAAATTGGCATGTCGAATGAGGACTACATTATGGCATTATAGAGTGGAATCTCTCAGCCCACAGTATTCTTGAATAGGGAGCCGAAGGACCTCTACACAAACAACTTCAACCCCACTGTCTCAAGACTATGGCAAGCAAACACAGACATCAAATTTATCTTGAACCCTCATGGAGCAAAATCGTATTGGGCATCATACATCACCAAGAATGATAAGGAAACAAGCACTACCGTGAGGGACGCCCTTATATCAAGCATGCAAAAGAATGACCCAGCAAATGAGCGAATTAGAAAGGTTGGAAACCCTATACGAAACACATAGCACATCCGTGCACAACAAGCCGCATACCTATGCTTGTCGATGCCTCTTACCACCAGTAGTTCTACTACATCAACACCAACGCCCCACATGAACATACGTTGTTACTGAAAAGGAGGGCACAGCTTCAACAAATGGAGCCTAATAGCACCAACATCTTCTTTGATGACATCGTTACCAAATACGTACACCGTGACATTGAGCTTCATCATATTTGTCTTGCAAGGTTTGCTAGTGAGCACACAATCCCTCCAAACCAGAAGTGCGCAAGAAAACGGGGAAGGATTATATGCTACAACAATTACAACAAAGCAAAAGACCCCGACAACCACTATAGGGAACGGTGCATGCTTTACCACATGCAAGAGCACAACTTGTTTGATGATATCCCGACTTGGCATGACATGCACAATGACGGTGGCCAACCGTGAAATGTTTGACAAATCATCAATCCACCCGCCATTCTCAACCGTTGCTACTTTGGCCAACAACAATGCATCCAGCCGTAGCGTGTTTGATGATATCCCGACTTGGCATGACATGTACAACTTGTATTAGCCAACGACAGTGGCCAACCGTGAAATGTTTAACAAATCATCAATCTACCCGCCATTCTCAACTGTCGCTACTTCGACCAACAACAATGCATCCAGCCGTAGCGAGGCTCCTCTAGGTGCCAAAAAGTTTGACCTCGTGATAGAAATGAACCTCTAGACCAACAACAATGACACAGATACTGCAACATTGCAATGTCGATTTGTTACCGAACGAGCAATTCAACCGTGTGTGGACTAATGCAACATCGCTGCTGTCCACATAGCAGATGCTAAGTTCGTGTACTGGTCAGACCACTCGTTGCACCTACAAGAAGCAACACAGCAACCACCCGGGTGCTTCTTTGCGACACTACGAAATGGTCCCAGTACCCTCAGGGCGGCACGCCCCTATAATAATTTTCACAAAATTGTGGAAACCCTTTAAAATTTGAAACCCAAAGATTTGAGATGGGGATGAGGAAAAAGCTGTGAACATTCTGTCCTGAGGTGCTCCCTAACGTTCAAATTTTTTTGAATTGGCGGATCCAAGGCACCCAGAGGTCTCTTGTTGCTAAATCCTTGAGGCACCCTCTGTCTTCTCGTGATTTGCTCCCTTCAAATTCCCAGGGAACATCTTCCTTTATTCACGCATATCTGGTTCTCTTGACGTTGCACTGAACAAGCAAAAATCTTCCAGCACTCACATTTTTTACTTGCCTTTTGGAAGCAACCCAGGCAACAGAAAAGAGCCCTGCTTCTTCTTCACAGGTCAAGGTTTTCCCTCAGACTCACCTTGGGTCCCCGATTTTGGAGAAGCCGTCGTCATAGACATATTTGGGTCTTGTGGAGGCAGCGTAAGAACTCGACTCCTTCAGGTACCAGCAGCGTAGACAAGCAGTGAAGGGGCGACTGCCTTCCGATCGGTATATTTGGGTCTTGGCGTATGGCAGAGCAGCTTTTTCAGAGGCGAAGATCGCACATTTGGATTCGGCAACATTGACAGCAGGGAAGAGCTCAACTTCTTCAGACGAAAATATCTTCTGATGGGTTTCTAAATAGACGGGAAGCTCTCACCCTTCCAACAGTCGCCCCGAGATTCGATTTTCCGACGGGCGCAACAGGTCCCCTATAAGGTCGCACAGCGGGAAACAGCTTAAACAGGTAGAATTTTATGATTTGTGAGTTAGAGACTGAAAGCTGTTGCGAGAAGATACTCAATTAAATGTGACACGGTCGTTTCTATTGCGATTATGCCTTTTGATATCCTTTGGACACCCCTGGAGATGAATGCCTTAAAGCAGGCGGATCCCAGGCATTGTTGGTGGTGCTGATCCAAGGGAACCATCTAAGGGAACAACATGGAGATAGAATCGAACGTAAATGGGGCCCAATTGCAGGACTTCATTGTGGACCCCGAGTTTGAGTATTCTGCCCCACATTACTTTGACTTTTGCAAAGGGGAGAGTGAGGAAGAAGCCGCTGCCGCAGAGCGTTGGTTTCAGCCTGCTTTTAGCTATGCGGCATCCCGTAAGTATTCTATGGCAGCTACGTTGGTCCAAGATAGTGGTGTGGAACTCGATCACACCAATGTAAGAGGTCATGGTTGAATCTATGTTCTAATTGAGAGAAATCGAGTATAACATGCATTTTTAAAACTCCATGGCAGCTTGTGTGGCAAAACTCAAATCTGTTCGTGAATTGTCAATGGGCTGCAGCCTTGAGGAATACATCGAGGTGCAGAAGGTACATCATACTTATACGCCACACTTCCACCTGATTCTCTCCATGGGAGCACTTGATCATCGAAATTTTTTGGGGGAAAATCATGTGCATCACGTTGCTAATGATTAGGTAGGTTCTTAGTAATTTTCAACACTGTTTGGAATTAATGGGCTGATGTTTCCTTGTCAGCTTGTGGCCCGTGTGTCACCAGAGTTTCCTAAGGAGAAGCAAGCCAATGCTGCGAGGTAGTAAGTCAAGTTCCAACTTAGCTTCAAGCAAACAGAAACATAAGAAAATAAACGCACGTGGGATGCACATTATTCACAAAGTAAATCTGGGCCTCTTTATTTTGGTTTTTGCCTATATTATCCTGTTAAACATCCCATCTTCTTGGATTATCCAATATTTAACAGGTGTACCAATCCAACAAACACTACCAATACAGTCAATAGTGTGCCCTCAGGTGATTAATGTTCCATATGTTACTACAGTGGCAAACAAAAAAGGGAAATGGGGTTGTTTTAGTTTGGAAGGAGATTTCGATCCAAAGAGGGTGTCCGCATGAGCTGCTCTTTCTCATTGATGGTGATGTGAATTGTTGCAGGCCTGAAATGTGAGATATTGAAAAATGAGGCTCATTGTCCAGGAGGTGAATATCCTCCATATCCTGTGGAGCTAAAGAGCAATAATGCTGCAGCCAATGCACCTATGAAGAGGAACTATTCAGATTTGCAGAAACAGGCAATCAATGTTCCATCTGCTGCAAAACGTATACATAAATTTATACCAAGGTTTGACATTCAAGAAATATTCCTCAGCCCAAGAACCTGAATTTTTAGTTCTGATTGAGTAGATTCCAAGATAAAGATTGTAAGAAAAACAAAAATGTAACAAATTGTTATGCGGTTTCACAGACAAAGAAGGTCTCAGTTTTCCCAGTTAGGAGACATTTGCATTTGCTGCATGCTATACCATTTCTTCTTGAAGTTAGCCTTGTTGACATCAGTTTTTCCCTATCTTCCTGGTTAATCCCTCGTTGAATATTTTTTTTTGCTTCCCCACTTGCCAAGAGAGTGTATAATTGGTTTAGTACTCAGAGGTATTTTCCAATGTATTGATGATGAACTGGTGGTTCTGCCAGAAATTCAAAAATAACTGTTGCAAAGAGATGCTTGCTCACAAGTCAAAAGGCAGAAGCAGGGGAGGAGCAAGCAAGGAAGAAACAAAAGCTCGAGGGAGGCCGCTCATATCAGGTAGTGATTACAGTGCATGTCTGGTTACCAGAGAGCTTGGTAATTGGCAACAGAAAGCTATAGTTTTTTCAATGAGCATGTCACATGTAGTGCCCCATTTCAAAATGGCTTGTGATTTTCTTGTAGAACAGCATGCATAAGTCTTCTATGCTTCATTGTCTTGGGAATCTGAAATGTTGTTTGCATTAGATGGTGCAGGGACAATTATTTATATTTTTTTATTGTTTTCATCTTTGATGAAAAAGGAGGCTGACCTTGCCTTGTGAATCTGGCACATCAGATGTGGAACACAAAGACAAGTCTACCGCTATCCAAGAATGTGCCCACACTGACTGTTCCACAGGAGTTTCACTTCAACACAGAAAAGCGTGCACAGATTCATAGGGAAACTGGTCAATGTAGCGCTGGTACCAAGGTAGCTTACCTTTTTAATATCTATATCACCACATCAAATTTGAAGCTGGTCTGGTTTATTGAAAATTTTGACCCTGCAGGCTCTCTATCTTTGAGAGAGAGATACTGAGTCCTGACTGATTGCTCTTGTCACAGGTTGAAGATTCAAGCTCCCCTTTCATATCTTTAGCAGAGAGAATCCAGAGGTTTCAACTGAATATATCGGGTGATTTTCGGACATCAACATCAAATCCGGTAGGTAGCATGTGTATGAGTATGTGGATGAAAGAGAGAAGAAAAGTCCTTTGTTCCTACAAATAACGTGGAGGTTTATTAAACGCACATTGCTTAAGGAAATACAAGGTTCACAAGCCTTCTAATGTAATGATAATTGCGACAATACATGGGTCTGTTTTCAGTGGTGAGGGGAGAAATTCATACAACAGTTGCTTGTTCAGTCACTTGTGGGAAGCCGTGAAGTACAGCATGATTGATCATCTGTGCCAGGATCGGGACCAAGACCTCCTGTCCATGTGCGAAGTTATCAGTCTGTAGCTTACATACTGCAATAAAGAGAGGTCGTGTATCAGGTGGCTGGAAATGCACGAATATGCTGTGCGTGCTCCTCCTTCCGCATCATAGAGATGAGCGGTCTCAGGTGTGATCTAAAAGAATTGCTACCCCTCCAAGACCTCATACCCCAATATCCCTCCTCTCCTGTCTAAAGGCTGATCCCAAGTGTATCCCTTGACTATGGGTAGTCCTCTCTATGGACTCTCATGTGTCTTGGTGTAGTATATCATCTTCCTTTAGGTGTCAGTCTTCGAGAAGTCCCCCCGATCTGACCATAAGATGCCATTGCAGTTCCATACTGCTATCTTCAATCAGTGCTGCCCCTGTACCCCATGGCCTCAAGGCCATCATGTGCTGTCCCTTGCTCTCTCTCTCTTTCTCTTTTTGTCCTCTCTCGGATTATGACTTTCCCATCTCTATAGACAGCCCATTTTCCTTCTTCCTTGGCTGCCATTACACGTACCATTGCCTCTCTTCGATGCTCCTGCTGTTGCAAGAGTGTGGGATCATCATCCAGATATGTCGTGGTTCCCTTCAGCGTGGCTCTCATGCTCATGAAAGTGGATCTATCTATGGCAGTCCTGAATTTACTTATCAACGGCCTTGTGGGTGCGGCATCCTCTCCCACTCGCCATGCAGCCTTTAAGTTGAGGTTGACCCCCATCTTGGTCATGAGTGTGTTTGTGTCTGCCATCAGGTGTCACCCATGGCTAGGCCTCTTACCTATACTTCTAGAGCTTTGCAGCTCCGTCTTTTCTCCTCCTTCAAGGCAATGGTTTCTCGGGGCTGATGCACCTTTCTTTACCACTTTTTCCATTCTAGAATCTTCTCCTTTCCCTCTGTTATTTGCTGTGAACCCTACATATTACATATTGGCTTGAATGGCAGCCGTCTCCTTCCTAAATGTCTCAGTTACTGATTTGAGCTCTTCTAGGGCTTTACTTGTTTTCTTTTTCTCTTGTGCTTGGAGGGAATTTAATTGTATCCAGCCCTTCATTAAAGGTGGCTGGATTCCCCTTCTTCCTGCTGTGTACATGCCCTTGACACTTCATTTTTGCTCTCAGATGGCAATTTGTGCCTCTAGTTCCTTGATGAGTGATTTTTCCTCTATTATTTGAGCCATGTCCTCGTGCATTTGTCTTAGCTAAGTCTTCCACTCTGTTTGCATCTCCTCTTTCCACTTGTTCAGGTCCTTCTATATATGATAGTTTATGCATGATCTCATCTCCCTTGTTTTCCCCAATCCTCTTCTGTAGTGACTCAATGTCTGCATCCTGCATTTTGTAACAGTAGTTACTTCCAGCTTAGTAGTTAATTCCATTTTAGGAGGAAACTACTACTTTCTTTTGTAAATGCTCCTTTAAATAAGGCAATGCCATGTGGCAGCCCTTTGGAATTATCCCATAAGGTTTTAATGTTGCTGGCCCACTTTCCAATAATATAAAAGGGGCTTCAGCTGTACTTTCTACCTTTGATCATTAATACAAATTGGAGTTTACTCTCTTTTGGTGATTGATCCAATCCCAAGAACTTTCCCTAGCAATGGCTAGCCGGCCCATGGAGCTGAAAGTCCCATGCCCTCTCTTGTGAGAGTGTCTCTAACCCTACTCCCTCTATCTTTTTCTGCTTGTCTGCTAGTTTAGTGACAGTTTAGTAACAGCTAGTAGTTGCCCTTGTTACATTTGGTATCAGCGCCTTTTTCATGGGAAATTGTGGGGCAAATCATGTCCAAACTTGCTGAAATTTGGAGCATGGCATATTGAGGCCTATCCCGGTCTCTGTGCAAAATTTCATTGCGGTCAGGTGTCCCAGTCAGCTGCTGCCACGTGTCGGCCTGTGCAGAGACCCTAAATTTCAGGGTGCTGAGAATTTGGGGCTTTTAGCATCATTGGATAGCTCTTGCTTCCTTGATCACTCCTATGTGCAAGAAACACAAAATGGTGCAAATTTGACTAGGAAATTGCTTGAAATTTGACTGGCGCAGGCAAAATTGACCTAATCTGTGCTCTAACTGATTACTGCTCCGATTTTGGTACTTCTTGCACCAAACTGGTTGCCCTAGGCTCTATATGCTGCTTCTAAAGTTTGGTGGACATTGTCTGTACCTGCGTTTTTGCTTCGAATTAGGGTTTCCCTGATGCAAATAATGATATGCCTGCTTCCAAGGAGTGGCCTCAGCCTTTGGAGCATATGAACTAGGTTTGGAGACAATTGAAGATCCTTTGCCTTGAAATTTGCTCGAAAATCAGCTCACAAGTGGCGCAGTTGTAATATCCCGTCAGATACTTCGAATTTTTTTTGGGGCTTTCTGATTTTGCAGGCCATTCTACTCTATTCTATGCTTGAAATCTCAAGTTAACAACTTGTCATTTGGATTTGGAGCCTGATCATGCTTATTCCTTAAATTTGATTGCACCAAAGAAATTTGCATCTAATTCCAGGAAAGGTAAAATAACTTGAGATCTAAGATCTGAGATGGAGTATGATGAAGCTCAGATAATGAGCCAGGCAGAAGAGCATGTTGGAGCCTTGGAACTTGGGGATGAAGTCCATATTAGTGAGCAAGAGCCAGAAGATGAGGGTTTGGCAAGAAGGTCTACCTCCCAATCACCTCTCAAGTCTCCTCTTTCCAGGCCTGGAGTGGATCTTGAAGGATTTTTGGCTATACAATGCTGCAGCAACAGCAAAGTATTATGGAGAAGCAAAATAAAATGATGCAGCATCTTATGGATCAGCAACAAAAGCTATCTGGTCAAGTTGGGCAGCTCAATGTAATACTGGAACATAAATTTGATGATGTGGAAAGAGAATCCAAGACTAAGTTTGACTATGCCTTTACTCAGCTAAGAAATATGAGGAGTGATGTGAATCAGGTAAGGAATAGAGTTGAACCTAGAGGGAAGGAAATCCTAAGGGATGATGTGCCCAAGAAGGTTATGGAGCCAAATCAGGGTGGTTTGAACTCAGGAAAGGGCGGATTGATGGCAGAGGCTAGAAGGTCTCATCCACAACAACCTTCCTATCATGTGCCCCCATGGAATGCAAATCTGTCAGGTGCTACAGAAATAAGTCCAGCTCACATGGCAACTGTTAGTGAAGAGGAAGTGGCATGGGATACTCAGTCAGAATTGTATGTCATTTCCAGCAATGCTGTAAGTGGGATAAGTGGACCTACTACTTTTAGAGTCAAAGGGCAAGTTAAGGGCAAAGATATTTCCAGCAATGCTGTAAGTGGGATAAGTGGACCTACTACTTTTAGAGTCAAAGGGCAAGTGAAGGGCAAAGATGTCTATGTACTTGTGGATACAGGAAGTACCCACAGCTTCATAAATTCCAGGTCTATTCAATCACTTAAGCTCCCAAGTGGTGAATTACCTCACAGCTTGAAGGTGGAAGTGGTTGATGGAGCCTACACTACCAGCCAAAGGATTTGCAAAGATGTGGATATTAAGCTCTCTTCAGAATACTCTTGTACTGTGGATTTATTTGCAATAAATCTTGGTCCTATAGACATCATTCTTGGCTGTGATTGGCTAGGAACACTAGGTAAGTTCACCATGGATCTCAAAGGGATGACAATGACTTTCCAAGATGGGGGTAAGGAAGTTTGTTTATTTGGAATTCATCCTCATAAATTATAGTTGGTCGCTGCTAAACAGCTTAGGAGACTCTTGAAGAAAGAGGTGAGTCTATTTGCACTTAAGCTTGAAGCTGAAAGCACTCAAAAATCTGGTAAGGACTTCAAAGTTGAAGATGTTGACATGCTCAATTTGCTACAGCAATATAATGACATATTTAGGGAACCCCCACCTGATCTACCACCAAAATGGGAACTGGATTATGCTATTTATTTGGAGGAAGGGGCTAAACCTGTCCAGAAAGCTCCCTACAGGCTGTCAATGGCAGAAAAAGTTGATGTAGTTAAACAAATTCAAGAATTATTGGATAAGGGCTTTATTACCCATAGTCAATCCCCATTTGCTTCTCCTGTTCTATTAATTAAGGAGAAGGATAGGACTTTCAGAATGTGCATTGACTATAGGGAGTTAAACAAAATGACAATTAAAAACGGGTTTCCTATCCCTAGAGTGGATGACCTATTGGATGAGCTTAAGGGAGCCAAATACTTCTCAAAGATAGACCTCAGGTCAGGGTACCATCAGATAAGGATCAAGGAGGGAGATGAGAGTAAAACTGCCTATATAACTGAAAGAGGACATTATGAGTTCAAAGTGATGCCCTTTGGGCTCACTAATGCCCCAGCTACTTTTTAGTACTTGATGAACCAAAATTTGGGTCCTTATCTCTTCAAGTTTGCACTTGTGTTCTCTGATGATATACTCATATACAGCAAGACTAAGGAAGAGCATTTGCAGCATGTTGCTAAGGTTTTTGAGATTCTCAGGCTGCACCAGTTATATGCCATACCTTCTAAGTGTTCTTTCATGGTGCAAAGGGTGGAGTACTTGGGTCACATCATCTCACCTGAGGGTATCTCAGTGGATCCAGCAAAAGTGCAAGTTGTTAAGCAATGGCCAACACCCGTAAATCTCACTCAGTTAAGGGGTTTTCTTGGTTTGACTTCTTTCTACAGAAGATTTATTAGGCATTATGCTGCCAAGAGAGCTGCAGTTTTAACAGATTTGCTCAAGAAGGAAGCCTTCTCATGGAGTCCATCTGCCCAAGAAGCTTTCAATGATCTCAAGGAAGCTCTTACTTCAGCACTTATCTTGACATGCCCAGATTTTTCAAAGCCTTTCTTTATTGAGGCTGAGGCTAATGGCAGGGGCATAGGGGCTGTTCTAAAACAGGGTCATGGAGTTATTACCTATGAGAGTAGGAAGCTGAGTGACAAGGAGTTTATTTTTCCTACTCATGATAAGGAGATGCTTGCCATTGTTCATGCTATCAAGAAATGGCACCATTACCTATACATTACCTATATGGCAGCCACTTCAAGGTCAAAACTGATCATAGATCCTTGAGGTATTTCCTATCACAAAGTACTCTTACCCCAAGGCAAAGGAGATGGTTAGCATTTGTGCAAGGCTATGACTTTGACATTGAGTATAAGAAGGGCAAAGATAATGTGGTAGCTGATGCTTTGTCTAGGCTTTGGTCTTGTCAATGTTATGCAGTCACTACTCTCTACAACAATTGGATCCATGACATCGAAGAGGACTATCCATAATATGCCTCAAGGAATTAATGGCTATGATACTTGGATAGAGTTTATTTGGTCCCTCATTCCTCATTCAAAAATCAGATCTTGGCTGATTTTCATAGCTCACCTATGGTAGGATGTATTGGGCTAGGCAGGACCTATGAAAGGGGTAAATAAAGCTTCTATTGGAAGGGTCTGTGGAAAGATGTAATGCAGTATGTAAAGAGCTGTGAGCAATGCCAGCAAAATAGTATTGAGAACACTCATCCTGCTGGCCTATTAAATCCCCTACCCATTCTTGAGGGTAAGTGGACACACATCAGCAGGGATTTTGTTACAAAAATTGAACTCAAACATGCTCACAAATTCAAGATTTACCAAAACCATAGAAACCAAGAACCAAGAAACAAGTGGGGGAGAAAGAGAGAGCGACACTGCATGGGGTCCAATTTGCCCTCCCTAGATGGTGGCTCTTGCTTCCCATCTAGAGTATTTATAATTGTAATTCCAAAAAGCAAAGAGCCAATAATAGTACATCCAAACAAGTGAGAAGAGAAAGAGAGAGTGACACTGCATGGGGTCCAATCTGCCCCCCCTAGATGGTGGCTCTTGCTTCCCATCTAGAGTATATATAATTGTAATTCCAAAAAGCAAAGAGCCAATAATAGTATATCCAAAAGCATCCCTTGTCCACAATTAGAGGGATTGCTCAACATAGCTCCACGAGCTTAAAATATCACAAGGCTTAATATGCCCTCATCCACAATTAATAAAATAAATTAGCCCACGGCTTAAAATTCATTACTTTACAATATGGCCCATGGCCTTTGACAACCATTAGATACTTCAATCAATCCAAACTACCTTCACCATCTCCGTTTCTCGTTATCCAACTCATCATCTGTACTTAAGCTGCCAATTGTGTTAGTTATTACAATCAATTGATGAATCATCACACCAACTAATGTCAACACAATTGTACGCTTGATATACAGACATCAAAATACACACCTTGCGACCAATTGCAATAACACCAGTAACACTAGCGACATTAGTATCAACATGAAATCACCCACAATACTAACCCTTTAGCCTGGCAAAACACAGGTAGTTAGGCGTCCCCAACTAAATCCCACAAAGCATCCACTAGGACTCCCCTGGCGTCCGTTGCGCTCCTATGGAATACTTTGCCATAGTCACACTTGACTAAAATAAAATAATTTCCATAGCAAGAAATATTGGAAATACAATTCTGTAACATCTCTCTTGCTTGGATTGCAACTGACCTTGGTTGTGTATTTGACTTTTCGAGTCAACGAGTAGAGATGTGAAGAGTAATCTCTTGGATATTCATGAAGTATCATCATGGTCAAAAAAATTTCTTCAAGAGATCTTAAGGTCTCATTAACCAAGAGATAATGATTTTAGTCAATTCAAAACTTATGAAAGATTATTTTTATTCTTATCTTGTACCAAGAGTAAGTACTATACCACATCTATTCATTGCTTATGTTATTTTGTTACAGGTTTAAGCATTATATTTGTCATATTTCTCAATATCTATACCGTCCCATACCAGTATGATATTCAGAAATCTTCCACTAAGTTGGTTGAAGCATCACCACCGTCATGTGCATGAGGAGTTGAATCTGTGACAGCCATACCAGAATCCTTTTTCTTTTCATCGGCAATTCTTTTCTTGCATTCCCCGATGTAGTGACTCGGCTTCTTGCAATAATGACAAACACCTTTCTTTGGTCGAGGCTCATCCCCATTGACATAGTCCCATAAGTGTTTGCCATTTAATTTAGGTTGGTAGCTAGTAATAATCTAATATGTATTTTCTTTAGCTGCTAGAAAGCAAAAAGCTTGCCACCACCGAACAATCATGCCTTTCCTCTTGCTTATCAAAAATGTCATATGCTTTTTCTTCTTTTTAATTTTCTTCAATTCAGTTCACATTAGTAGAACACTTTATCGAAGCATACCATATGTATCGCACAATAATAGTTTTGTTATCTACAATTAAGCTAGGATTGGCATCTACTTAAGCAAGCTATGAGGATACAAGTCCTTTAAGTAATTGTATTTCTTATGATATACATCTTCTCATCCTTATCAATGTACATAACCATGCTTATTTAATCATAAAAAACTCTTAGCTTACCTAGATTATCCTAGATCTTATATAGGTTATCATATTTAATTCTCTTTTTCATGCTACTTTAAAAAGATTTATCACTCTTCTTCAAGTTCAATTATTCCCTTTCATCGCCATATCATTCTCTCGTCTCTAAGTATTTTTACGAGAGTAAGAAAAGTGAAAATATAGGAAAACAAATTATGGAAATAGATACGTATCTCCTTTGTCCTTCCAAATCTTTGCTTGCTTGGTTGAGGCCTAATCAAATTTCTTTTGCTTCCTGTTCAATCGTCGGTCTAATAACTTTGTGGTTCAAAAGAGATTCCTTGCAGAGCCTCTCTTTCATGGTGACCTCATCATATGCAACTTAAGAAAAGCAATTAAGTAAAGCAAAGAAGAAGATAAAAGATGTATCTAGAGATGCCTTGGTTGTCTCGTCACAACGCTTGTGTACTTGATTGTGTCTACTAAGCTAACAAGAGAAATTATCGATTGTTATTGAAGCAATAACATGCATATAGTGCATCTATTTGTCCTTGTTTCATCTACAGCTCTCCATTCTTAATTTAGTCCTATTGCTTTCTTTCAAATTAAATAGCCATGGTCTTTTCCTTAGGAGAGCGACATCCGGGTTGCGATTTTCATACAACTTTCATTCTTGAAATCACATGATGCTACTATTACTTTAAATATAAATAATTATATAAGAATATGAATCTTTACTGTCCTCCTGCCCTAAGGTTAAGTCATCTCTGGTCATGGCTGTTCATCTGTCTATCCAAAGATTGCTTCTACCAATTCATTGACAGTAAGCACTAAAAAGAGACAACCAAAAATTTCTTACCTGAAGTTGGAATATATTAATCCAACCACTCAAAAGAACCGGTGCATACCCATTGAACAAGCCAACGCGGGTTGTTTTTGTCAATCGCAATTGTAGCGTTGATTTTCGAAGCATCTTTGATATAAACTCAAAACATAGCGATCAAGTAGTTTAAACAATCAAAAAGAACATTCCGATAACGATTATGTCATCAGATTGCAAAAACTCATGTCGCTTGCCTCCCGTAGTCAGGCTAGAGTGTAACCAAGCTTTGATACCACTGTTATGAAAATTGAATCACAAATTCAAGATTTACCAAAACCATAGAAATCAAGAACCAAGAAACAAGTGGGGGAGAGAAGAGAAAGAGAGAGCGACACTGCATGGGGTCCAATCTGCCCCTCTTAGATGGCTCTTGCTTTCCATCTAGAGTATTTATTCCAAAAAGCAAAGAGCCAATAATAGTACATCCAAAAGCATCCCTTGTCCACAATTAGAGGGATTGCTCAACATAGCTCCATGAGCTTAAAATATCACAAGGCTTATTATGCCCTCATCCACAATTAATAAAATAAATTAGCCCACGGCTTAAAATTCATTACTTTACAATATGGCCCATGGTCTTTGACAGCCAGTAGATACTTTGATTAATCCAAACCACCTTGTGACCAATTGCAATAACATCAGCAACACTAGCGACACTAGTATTAACATGGAATCACCCACAATACTAACCCTCTAGCTTGGCAAAACACAGGTAGTTAGGCATCCCCAACTAAACCCCACAAAGCATCCACTAGGACCCCTGTGGTGTCTACTGCGCTCCTATGGAATACTTTGCTTGACTCAAATAAAATAATTTCCATAGCAAGAAATATTGGAAATACAATTTCGTAACAGATTGTGGAGTATATCTTCAAGTTGCATGGCCTTCCACAGGAGATTGTGAGTGATAGGGATGTAAAATTCATGAGTGGTTTTTGGATAGAATTCTTTTCTCAAATTGGAACAAAGTTGATCCCTAGTACAGCATATCATCCCCAATGAGATGGCCAATCAGAGAGAGTAAATAAGTGGGTAGAGGAATACTTGAGACACTTTTTCTTCCATCAAAATTCTTCTACTCAGTTTTTTAGCTGAGACAGTTCCTTCCATCTTCGTGGTCTAGTAATGGGATACATGGTTGTGTTTAGCAGAATTTTGCTACAATTCCACCTAGCACACCTCTATTGGCATGTCACCTTTTGACGCATTACATGGATGCCAAGTTCAGTTACCCTCCACCATCAAAGATCAGATTTTGTTAAATCAGCATGCAAAGGATGAAGTGGATAGAATGCAAGCCATCCTATAGCTGGCCAAGGATAACCTTCTCAAAGCACAAGCTAGGATGAAGGAAAATGCAGATAAGAAGAGGAGGCATCTGGAATTTGAGGAGGGAGATTGGGTTTATCTCAGGCTGCACCCTCATAGGTATGCTTCCTTTAAGGGGCAATACTAACACTAAGTTAGCTCACAGGTTCTATGGCCCATTTCAAATTCTTGAGAAGGTGGGAGACTTAGCCTATAAACTCAGCTTACCAACCACAGCCAAGATTCATAATGCATTTGATGTTTCCTTATTCAAGAGGTGTGTGGCCCCATCCATTCCAGTTGCAACAGATTTGCCTCCCATGGATGAATCAGGTCAAATTGAGTATATTCCAGAAAAGATCTTGGGCTATAGAGACAAGGTACTCAGAAATAAAGTCATGGTGGAGTATCTCATCAAATGGAAAGATCTGCCTGAGGAGGGAGAACATTTTGCAGGAGCATCCACATCTCATGGATTGAGTCTATGCCAACTTTCTCATACCAGCAGACTGGAATATTACTACCCTTCTTTTCTATTTCAGTTGTACTATTTGTCTTCATTTTGAGAGAAAAATTGCTGTAAGCAGGAGGGGATTGTAACAGTAGTTACTTCCAGCTTAGTAGTTAATTCCATTTTAGTAGGAAACTACTACTTTCTTTTGTAAATGCTACTTTAAATAAGGCAATGCCATGTGGCAACCCTTTGGAATTATTCCATAAGCATTTAATGTTGCTGGCCAGTGGCCCTCTTTCTAATAATATAAAAGGGGCTTGAGCTGTTAAAACCAGACTGACCGGTCAAAAACAGCTAGGGCTTCACTTCAACGACGGAATTTTACTCTCAAAAGCTCTCCCTCACTCCCTCTCTCTCAAGATACACTAGGGCCCAGGACAAATCGTCGGGCTGGACCCCCCCGAAGTTCTTTATTCATTCAAGAAAATCTGTTACAGAAGTTCAGCGTAGAGCTATCTCGTAAATCTCCATCACAAAAACGTGAAAAATCCCTTCTTTTACAAGAGCTTCAAGCTCCATTCAAATTGGCAACATGCCACTTGTCTAAAATCTAGACTAAATCCTATTACAAGCCTCTAAGGGCCATTCTGGAGTCTTCAAAGCTCTCAGTCACACGAACCGCCTCCTAGTTGCTTGTCAGGCTCCCATTTCCCTTAGGAAAAATAATCCTTCCTAGTACCTGCAACAATTAATTAAAGCGCACCACCATGGTACCCATTAATTGTTAGCGCTTTGCATGCAAATAACACACTGTGGACTAATTCTAGTCACGGTGGGCATCCCCACTGAACACATGTGCACATCTAGCAAATATTAAAAAAATATATTTATTCTCTAGTTGACCGGAGTCAACACTCTTGATTATAATCAAGGAGCTTTGACCAAGGGTCGAGGCGCCTTAATTATACCCAAGTCTCTCCAACCGAAGTTGGCACATCTTGGTTAACCGGGGTTAACCCTCTTGGCGCATGCCAAGTCTTGTTGACCGAAGTCAACACTCTCTGACCATAGTCAGGTTTACTTGACTAGAGTCAAGTATCTTTGACCGTAGTCAATCCTTTGACCATTAAAATAACTCTTTGATCATAATTAACACATATAAAACTCTTTAATTATGATCAAATAAATGGTCAACTATACTTTGACTTAGGATATTTACATGGTGGTGACATCCCCTTGGCTTCTATTCAGTTGACCTCAACTGAAAAGCTTCCTTGTAAACATCCAAAAGTTGTGGATGATCGGATAACATGTCTTCGTTCATCCACTTGGCATCTAATGCCGTATAATTCTTGAATTTTACAAGATACCTGTAAAATTGCTTACCCTGAGGTCCTTTACGTACAGTATGGTACACAATTTGCTCTGGCTGAAGGACTTCCTCTAGCTCATCCACTTTTGGTGGATCTTCTGATACTGGTTTTGTAGGCTCTGGTCCTTGAAATTTCTTTAGAAGACTCACATGGAATGCATTGTGAATCCTCCAATGCTCTGGCAATGCTAATCTGTATGCAACCTCATTTATTCTTTCTGTAACCCTGAAAGGGCCATAGTACTGGGAGATAATTTTGCATACACTTTCTGTTTGCCTTTAAACTTGCGGAGCCTAGCTTTTTCAAACCTCAAAAGTACCCAGTCTCCTTCCTTGAGATCTAACTGTCTCCTATGCTTATCTGCAGCTCTTTTATGTTTCTCTTAAGACCTTTCAATTGCTGTCCGGACTTGGCTGTAAGCTGTCTGGAGGTCTCTGACAAACTGATCAGCTGCAAATATTTCATCTTTAGTCCTTAATATAGGTGGCAAAATCACCTTCCCATATATGACTTCAAAAGGGGCTTTCCCTGTAGAGCTATGTACTGTATTATTGTAAGCAAACTCTACTAACGGTAGGTACTTTTCCCAGTTTGAACTTTGGTCACCCACGTAGCATTTCAACATATCCAAAATGGTAGAATTTGCTACTTCACTTTGACCATCTGTCTGGGGATGGAAAGAAGAAGAAAAATTCAAATTTGTCCCCATATTATCAAATAAAGCTCTCCAGAATAGACTGGTCATTCTGGGATCTCGATCACTAACAATGGACTTAGGCATACCATGATGTTTAAAAATTTGTGCCATGAACAGCTTAGCCATATGATCTGCCTTTATGGTTTTGCGAACCGGAATGAAATGAGCTTGCTTGCTGAATCTATCTATGATAGTCCAAATCCTATCATTCCTTGACTTTGATCTCGGCAAATCAAAAATAAAGTCCATTGTAATACTTTCCCATGGTGCCTGAGGCACGGGAAGAGGCATAAGTAGGCCAGGTGCCTTCCGTCTATCATACTTGATTTTCTGACACGTAAGGCATTCAGTAACAAACTGATGTATATCTTTCCGCATTCCTGGCCAAAAGAAATACCTCTCTAGTGCTAGAGTTGTTGCTGTAATTCCTCTATGTCCAGCATAGGGAGGTGCATGGCATTCCCCCAAAATCTTTTTCCTCACCTCTTGGGTGATGTATAGGCAATCATCTTTCATTAAATACCAATCTTTCAGGGAATAGTGATTGGTGGATTGCCCCTCTTGCATTTGCTGTAAAATTTCACCAAAATCAGAATCATGAGCATATTGTTCCCTCATGCCTTCCAGGTCCTGATGATAAGCAATAGTTACATTATTGACCTGGGGTCTTCGGGACAAGGCATCTGCCACTTTGTTCCGAATTCCTGGGGTATGGACAATCTGAAAATGATACATTGACAGCATGTTTGCCCATTTCATATTGCTTCTCGGAAATCTTGGTCTGGGTCAAAAAGTATCTCAGACTTTGGTGATCTGTTTTGACAGTAAAATCTGCACCCAAAAGATAGTGTTTCCATGTATGGATGGCATGAATTACAGCCAATAACTCTTTCTCATAGATTCCTAAATATCTTTCCGCATCTCGAAGTCGCCTGCTTTCATAGGCTACTACATGACCATTCTGATGCAATGCAGCCCCAACACATTCTCCACAAGCATCGCAATCCACATCAAAAGACTGATAAAGATCCGGAACTACCAGAATAGGTTCTGTAGTCAACTTTTCCTTGAGTGTATTGAATGCTTTCTTCTGTGATAATCCGCATGTGAAGGCTGCATTTTTCTTAGTGAGGTCATGTAATGGAGCTGCGATATCAGCAAAATGTCTGATAAACCTTCTGTAGTAAGAACACAAGCCTAAAAAGCTTCGAACTTCATGCACAGTTTTCAGCTATGGCCATTCCTGAATGGCACGGATCTTCGCTAGATCCATTTGTATCCCATTCTTGGATATTATATGCCCCAGATAGTAGATTTCTTCCAAGAAGAACTCACTTTTCTTGCTGTTTGCATAGAGCTGATGATTTTTCAGCTCTTGAAACACTATAGTAAGATGTTCTCTGTGGTCTTCCTCTGTCTTAGAAAAAACTAAGATATCATCAAAGAAAGTACCCGTAAAATGTCCGGAAGATGCGATCCATCATTCTATTGAATGTGGCTGGAGCATTTGTCAACCCAAAAGGCATCACTAAGTATTCATACAACCCGAATGTAGTGTGGAATGCTGTCTTGTGTACATCCTGAGGCTGTATCCTCACTTGGTGGTAGCCACTCTTTAAGTCTATCTTTAAGTCTATCCTGCTGAAAACTGAAGCTCCATTTAACTGATCCAGGACATCATCAATACGCGGAATAGGGAATCTATTCTTGATGGTCATTTTATCCAGTGCGCGATAATCGACGCACATACGGAATGAACCATCTTTCTTCTGTACTAACAGTACAGGGGAACAAAAAGGAGACGAGCTAGGCTGAATCAACCCTTTGGACAGCAAGTCGTGTACCTAAGCCATAATCTCCTCTCTCTGAGTGGCACTGACTCTATAAGGGGGTCTATTTGGTGGCTCACTACCGGGCATTAACTCTATCTGATGATCTTCTGGTCTCTCTGGGGGTAACTCCCCTGGCAAAACATCAGAAAAACAATCCTTAAAGTTTACCAGAAACTGAAACTTATCTTTGTCTGCATCATTCATTTCAGCATGCATTTAATTCTCTTTCTCTTTTACAAAAACCATGTACGTAGAAATTGCAGACTTTATTGCTTTACCGCATAAAACATCAGATACAATGGGGATAGTGTCCCCTTTATTCCTGGCAATTAAACACTGATTTTTCCCCCTATGCACAAACTCCAGCACTCTTTCAGGAAGAGTCAACTTCACTGCCTTGCGGTGAAACCAAGGCATCCCCAAAACTACATCATAATGTTTCAGTGGAGAAATGAAGAAGTCTTCCTGATCCACATAACTCTGAACATGAAGACGGAGCTTCCCTATCAAGGGAGTAACTGGCACAGGATTTCCACAAAACATTTGATCGGCATCCAAAGCCCTGCCTAACTCTTCCGTCTTTATTCCCAGCCTCAGGGCTAGATCCTCTGATATAAAATTATCAGTAGCCCCTGGATCAAATAAAATTAGCGCTTGCTGGTCTCTAACTTTGCCCCATGATAGCAGCAATTCTCGTTCTTCTGGGTTCAAAGCATGACCCAGTATATCAGGAATTCCCCCTGCCATTGGCTTTTGCGGTCCTCGTGGCTTCTCTGCCTCTTTTCCCTTCGATGTTGAAAGCTTTTCTGGGCACTGGGCAGCCACATGCCCCTCTTTTCCGCACGTGAAGCATTTCCCATCTCTACGGAATTCCGCTATTTGTTCAGGGGTAAATAGAGATTTGCCCTTATAAGTCTTTGAAAACTGAGTATCCCTCGGCTTCTGAGGCTGAAACCCTTTCTTTTCAACCTTGGGGTACTCTTTCTTTTCTGATTTTATAAAGTCAGTTTTCTTTTTATCAGCACGTCCTGCATGCAAGGATGGCACTGTAGATGGATCTTGTAGCGGCACAAGACTCGCTACTGAAGCTGAATGCATAAGATCTTGAATATTCTTTGCCCCCAAAGCATTCACTACTGCCTGAATTCTTGGAGTGAGACCTGCTCTGTACTTCCTCAGATTTTCCTCCCTCTTTAAATTCCTTGGTCGCTTTGGAAGACTTTCTCTTCCTAGACTTCTCGTGTTTCCTTCTTTTCCTGGATGATTTATCTGATAAGGAAGAAGAAGACACAGAGGTCGAACTCGAGGTAGACGATGATGGACTAGGAGATCGGTGATGATGCCTCGATCTCTTTTTACTATGGGACCGTCTCCTATGAGATCTATGAGATCTCTCTTTCTCAGGCTGTACACGAGAGTGTGCCTCCGGCATTGGCACGTCATATACTGGATTAGGCATAGCTTCTGCTTGAAACAAATGCTGAGCCCTGGGATCCCTTTTGAGATTTTCCAGCTCTTGTATACGAGTGCGTACCATCTGTTCAAATTCTTGTTGAGTTTGCGGCACATTTCTCTGTCCTGGATGTACATCCCTATCTTGTGAATCCCACTGGATAGGTGATTGATCCATATTCTGAGATCTGCAGATTTCTCACACCGTGCGGGTAACTGATGCACACTACTTTTGCTTTTCCAACAGAAAACGTACCTCAATAAGAGGTGTTTTGCATTCACAATCTATGCCAGTACTGGCTGTCAATTCAAGGCATATACCCACACAGTTGCCAAAGCATCAACAATTATATTGCCCTTTTCTGGCTGCTGCAGATGGCTTCAAAAGGCATCTGTTTTTCCCTCTTTTTACTGCTCAAAGGCATGCATACTCTTTTTCTGCAAATCTCTGATTCCTCTGTTTTTTTTCTGCTGTTTTTTTTTTTTCTGACAGTGAAAGTCTGACAAGCAGGTGAAAATTGTTAGCAGAAACAGTCTCTGCAACTTTTCTTTTTTTTTTTTTTTTTTGTTGAAAAGAACAGTAACCAGATAGAGTAAACGGCTGGTTACACTAACCAAACTGACTTTCTCTGGTCTGGTTAGTTGCGCAGGCCAGTTAGTCTGTAACTGAGAGTAACTGAAAACAGTTGGGTAGACCAAGCTTACACCAACCAGTTTGGTTTGGTTGGCCCACTAACGGAACCTCTAACCAGAGTACAGCTATCCAGGGTTAGTCTAACCACTGGTTTGCCATCTCAGCAGTCCAACTGACTGCCACATCAACAGCTGACCTTCCTGCCATGTGTCAGTGCCATGTCAGGTTCTTGTCAGCCCTGTCATGTCAGCACCTGCCACGTGTCCTGCATACATGGACTGCCACCTGTTACACAAGCATGCACTGCCACGTCATCTGCTGAGCTGGCTGTGCCACGACACACGTCAGCGCCTGAGCAAGGCGCCTCCCCAAACCTTCATGCGCCTTCACAAAGGGAAAAAAAAAAAATCAACTGGAAAATCCTTCCGTTAGCACTCAGCATCGTCAGCCCAGCCAACCATGAGGTCATCTTCTCCATCAGTTCACGCCTTTGCACTCAGGTTCCATCACTTACACCAACAGATTACGAAACACCAATTCAGCGCAGGCGCCTCTAAAGCATAGCATTGAGCATCAATTGGCGATGCAAAACCTTCACCCGGTCACTCCCATCTGTCCGGCTGCCTTTTTCATTAGTGCTTTTAATAGAGGCATTTCGTCGGTCGTCCGTAAGCGTACAAGTTTTTGTACGGCGATCTCTATGAGCATCTTTGGAAGGCTAATGCAAAATGCATATGAAGCCTTTCATATTCCCGAAAGAACACGACATCGCTTTGCCTTTTGCCTAACTGAGCGTCGATGACGACCTTCCCGCCATGTATACTCTCTGTCAGGCGCATCCTTACTTTGTCGCGTTGCAGACCCCCGGCCTACCAGCTAGCTCCTCTTAAGCCATCGTCATTGCCAACATAGGAGCACATCATCAGCACCTTGCACCCCACTATTTAGAAATTCGCCATAGTTGGGGAGTAAGGTTGTTCGACGTCTTGTCTCCTTTGCTAGAATCGTCACAGCCTTGAGAGGCTATGAGCCTACGCTCTGATACCAATAAAACCAGACTGACCGGTGAAAAACAGCTATGGCTTCACTTCAACGACGGAAGTTTACTCTCAAAAGCTCTCCCTCACTCCCTCTCTCTCAAGATACACTAGGGCCCAGGACAAATCGTCGGGCTGGACCCCCCCCGAAGGTCTTTATTCATTCAAGAAAATCTGTTACAGAAGTTCAGCGTAGAGATATCTCGTAAATCTCCATCACAAAAACGTGAAAAATCCCTTCTTTTACAAGAGCTTCAAGCTCCATTCAAATTGGCAACATGCCACTTGTCTAAAATCTAGACTAAATCCTATTACAAGCCTCTAAGGGCAATTCTGGAGTCTTCAAAGCTCTCGGTCACACGAACCGCCTCCTAGGAGCTTGTCAGGCTCCCATTTCGCTTAGGAAAAATAATCCTTCCTAGTACCTGCAACAATTAATTAAAGCGCACCACCATGGTACCCATTAATTGTTAGCGCTTTGCATGTAAATAACACACTGTGGACTAATCCTAGTCACGGTTGGCGTCCCCACTGAACACATGTGCACATCTAGCAAATATAAAAAAAATATATTTATTCTCTGGTTGACCGGAGTCAACACTCTTGATTATAATTAAGGAGCTTTGACCAAGGGTAGAGGCGCCTTAATTATACCCAAGTCTCTCCAACCGAAGTTGGCACATCTTGGTTAACCGGGGTTAACCCTCTTGGCGCATGCCAAGTCTTGTTGACCGAAGTCAACACTCTCTGACCGTAGTCAGGTTTACTTGACTAGAGTCAAGTATCTTTGACCGTAGTCAATCCTTTGACCATTAAAATAACTCTTTGACCATAATTAACACATATAAAACTCTTTAATTATGATCAAATAAATGGTCAACTATACTTTGACTTAGGATATTTACATGGTGGTGACAGCTGTACTTCCAACTACCTCTGATCATTAATACAATTTGGAGTTTACTCTCTTTTGGTGATTGATCCAATCCCATGGACTTCCCCTAGCAATGGCTAGCCGGCCCATGGAGCTGAAAGTCCATGCCCTCTCTTGTGAGAGTGTCGCTAACCCTACCCCGTCTATCTTTTTCTGCTTTTCTGCTAGTTTAGTGACAGTTTAGAACAGCCAGTAGTTGCCCTTGTTACACATTTTGAAAATGTCCTTAATTGCAGATATACATGCTTTGGCATTTGCATCATCTACCTTGTGTGTGTTTGCCCCAATGGCACTGTATTTCTGTTGCTTCTCTCCTTGCGTTTTCTTGTCCGGTGAGCTGTCCATTTCAAGCTTCGAATCCAGCACTTTTTGTTACTGTTATGTGTGAAAAAGCCCTGCCGAATCTAACGACGTAACACTTACATGTGTAGGTTCTTGCAGTCTGATCTAGAGGGTTCTCTATCTGGGATGATTTTGGTGCACCTTCTATCTTGCAGGTCCCTTAAGGGCTCGAGGAGTTCCAAGGCTGCTTGGGGACAGCTCGCTGCTCCAGGAGGTGCAGTTGCTCGTGGCTATTGCTACAGCCCCCAACTGGGGCTTGGTGTCCACAAAGCCCGTTCTAGGGGCTGACGCGCTGCTGCTGTAGCTGCAGGCCAGCGCATTGAGCAGCAGCCCCCTGGCGCATAGCGTGATGCAAGGGCTTCCCACCCCCTCTGAGTCTGGTATCAATGTGCTGCAAGAGCCCCTTGGAGGGCCCATGAGCTGCAATGGCGCAGCAGGAACAGCCACGAATGGGCTGTAGGGGGGTTGCGATAGCAGCAACAGCCCAGTAGGGGGGTCGGGATAGCAGCAGGGTGGTGCCGCTGGTGAGCAGGGGGCTGAGGGAAGGGGGGGGCAGAGAGAGAGAGAGAGAGAGAGAGAGAGAGAGAGAGAGAGAGAGAGAGATTGCAATTTTTGTTGAAATACTTAATGAACTTTTCACTTGTTGTGCATAGGATAAACACATACTGTCAAGAAACAGAATGTTGACGTTGACACGTCCCAAAGAGCCAGAGCTAGGGACATCTTTAAGAGCACGGCCTCCAAGGTTGGTCAAAATCTTCTTTAAACATTATTTGACATCCAAGTTTCGAAATCCATAGAGGTAATTATGATGTCATGCTAAGGTATCGCAAGCCAAAGCAAAAAAATGATGAATTTTGCACTTGCTATTGATATTTCATGTGTATGCTAAGAAGCCTTTTGCTATGCAGAGTTAAAAGTTTTGTTGAACAAGAGGAGGAGATGTTGGCAAATTTGCCAAAATTTAGAGCGCTTCCTTTGAATAAAAGGGTAAATGGGCAGTATTTTATGTTTATCAGTCCTTGCAAATTTCTTGAGAATACTTGATCTGTATATGATGATTTTGGGTAGTGTAGGGTTGGGATTGTATACACTATATCTTGATTCTCTAATTTATATGATTGTCATAGTTGACTATATGGGATAGGATCTTTGTTTCCAAATCTTGAGTAGCATCCTGTTAACTTTTATCATACGACAAGAATCTATTTGCTGCCATGATTTATGCGTCTATTGTTGCATGTATTTGAACACGTGTCTTAAGGTTCTCAAGTTTGGGCATAATGGACATTCGCTAAAACATTTTCTTTTTTAATGTTTTAGAAAAGAGAAGGAATAGGGGGATGGGAGGCAATACTCTCATATTTTTCTATTACTAAAAAAGAGGGCAAGATGCGGGTTTTACAAAAAATCAAGCAACCAAAGAAAACAACGATTTTAAACTCAAAACAAAGGATTTGTTCCCCAATTACCACGCCTCCAAACTTTCCTAAAGATTCTCTCTTGATAGGAGAAAACTTCCCTTTCAGCCCCTATCGAGCCGTTCAATTGATTCACAATCAAAGCAAAAGCCCTCTCTATCTCAAATCCTACATTCTTTGCGCTCAAAGAATGTTGAAGTAAATCTTGAGATGTGAACCAACAAGCACCATCTCCCTCTCCCCTGCAAGGAGAATCGATCCATGTGCTACCTTTCTGGACTACATCCAGCCAGCCATTAAGGTCCAAACGCTTTGGGCTACCTCAAACAATCTTAAAACAGATTCATATTTCATTTTGGGAGACATAAGATAAGGGATGTTTCTTGTTATGGCCATCTGATTCTTGACCTTCTTTTGGCCAATTGCTGTTAATCCTTGACCACCTTCACCTGTGTGAGGTAGGGGCACATACTTTCTTTGTAGCATCCTTATGGTGAACGATTGATTCCAAAGGTAAACATACTTGTAAATTTATTTGCATGTATGTGTGTGTGTGTGTGTGTGTGTGTTTTTCCTTTAGGATGCTCCATGTCCCAATTGGTTGAGTGTGTCCTCTACGCTTTGATACTGCTATAGTTTAACCCCTGTAGTGGAAATGCACACAGCCAAAACTATGTATATGTCATGCTCCTCATGTGAGGAAATAAACCGATATAGAACTACCCCACTACTTGCTCCACCTAATCGGCTAGGTTTGGTTATACTAGTTTGGTGGTGCAAGAAAGGTCAAGGTTTGCCTCTATTGATATATAGGGGGGGAATAGCCTCACGGTATTGACATTGCAAAGTCTCATGATTTCCCCATCTTGCATAGTGAGCATAGTAAAGTGTTGGCCTAGCCCGAAGGCAAGGGCACTCATTTGTAGGGTGGTTGCCCATGCATATCCCACACCATACATTGTCTCATTTTGAAAATAAGTGAGGTTACTGGGGACCTCTCTTCCCAATCCACCCTTGAGTTGTTGAGCCATGTGCTTCACTAGATCCATGGCCACTTCATCTATGTTTGCAATATACACAATCTGCTCTAGCTGAAGGACCTCCTCTAGCTCATCCACTTCTAGTGGATCCTCTGATATTGGCTTTGTAAGCTCTGGCCCCTGGAATTTCTTTAGAAGACTCACATGGAATGCATTGTGAATTCTCCAATGCTCTGGCAATGCTAACTTGTATGCAACCTCATTTATTCTTTCTATAACCCTGAAAGATTCATAATATCTGGAGGATAACTTTGCGTACACTTTCTATTTGCCTTTAAACTTGCGGAGCCTAGCTTTCTCGAACTTCAAAAGTACCCAATCCCCTTCCTTGAGATCTAGCTGTCTCCTATGCTTATCTGCAACTCTTTTATGCTTCTCTTGAGACCTTTCAATTGCTGTCCGGACTTGGCTGTAAGCTGTCTGGAGGTCTCTCACAAACTGATCAGCTGCAAATATTTCATCCTTAGTCCTCAGGATAGGTGGCGAAATCACCTTCCCATTAATGACTTGAAAGGGGGCTTTCCCTGTAGAGTTGTGTACTGTATTATTGTAAGCAAACTCTACCAATGGTAGGTACTTTTCCTAGTCTGAACCTTGGTCACCCATGTAGCATTTCAGCATATCCAATGCTGTAGAATTTGCTACTTCACTTTGACCATCTGTCTGGGGATGGAAAGAAGAAGAAAAATTCAGATTCGTCCCCATGTTATCAAGTAAAGCTCTCCAGAATAGACTGGTCATTTTGGGATCTCGTTTATTGACAATGGACTTAGGCATACCATGGTGCTTAAAGATCTGTGCCATGAAAAGCTTAGCCATATGATCGGCCTTTATGGTTTTGCGAACCGGAATGAAATGAGCTTGCTTGTTGAATCCATCAATGATAGTCCAAATCCCATCATTCCTTGACTTTGATCTTGGCAAATAAAAAATAAAGTCCATTGTAATACTTTCCCACAGTGCCTGAGGCACGGGAAGAGGCATAAGTAGGCCAGGTACCTTCCGTCTATCATACTTCACTTTCTGACACGTAAGGCATTCAGTAACAAACTGATGTATATCTTTTCGCATCCCTAGCCAAAAGAAATACCTCTCTAGTGCTAGAGTTGTTGCTGTAATTCCTCTATGTCCAGCATAGGGAGGTGCATGGCATTCCTTCAAAATCTTTTTCCTCATCTCTTTTGACACATAAGGCATTCAGTAACAAACTGTTGTATATCTTTTCGCATCCCTAGCCAAAAGAAATACCTCTCTAGCGCTAGACTTGTTGCTGTAATTCCTCTATGTCCAGCATAGGGAGGTAGGTGCATGGCATTCCTCCAAAATCTTTTTCCTCATCTCTTGGGTGATGCATAGGCAGTCATCTTTCATTAGATACCCATCTTTCAGGGAATAGTGACTGGTGGACTTCCCCTCTTGCATTTGCTGTAAAATCTTGCCAAAATCTGCATCATTAGCATATTGGTCCCTCGTGCCTTCCAGGTCCTGATGATAAGCAATAGTCACATTGTTGACCTGGGGTCTTCGGGACAAGGCATTTGCTACTTTGTTCTGAATTCCTTGGGTATGGACAATCTGAAAATGATACATTGGTAGCATATTTGTCCATTTCATATGCTTCTCGGAAAGTTTTGTTTGAGTTAGAAAATATCACAGACTTTGGTGATCTGTTTTAACAGTATAATCTGCATCCAAGAGATAGTGCTTCCATGTATGGATGGCATGGATTACATCCAATAACTCTCTCTCATAGATTCCTAGATATCTCTCTACATCCCGAAGTCTCCTACTCTCATAGGCCACTACATGACCATTCTGATGCAATGTAGCCCCAACACATTTCCCACAAGCATCACAATCCACATCAAATGGCTGATATAAATCTGGAACGATTAAGATTGGCTTTGTCTTTTGAGGAATTCCCCACATGAAAGCTGCATTTTTCTTAGTAAGATCATGGAGTGGAGCGGCTATATCCGCAAAATGCTTGATAAATCTTCTGTGGTAAGAACACGGGCCTAGGAAACTTCGAACTTCATGGACAGTTTTCAACTCTTGCCATTTATGAATGGCACGCATCTTTGCCGGATCCATCCGTATCCCATCTTTGGATATTATATGCTCCAAGTAATGGATTTCTTCCAGGAAGAATTCACTTTTCTTGTTGTTTGCATAGAGCTGATGATTTCTCAGCTCTTGAAACACTATAGCAAGATGTTTCTTGTGCTCTTCTTCGGATTTAGAAAAGACAATTATGTCATCGAAGAAGGTATTAGTGAATTGTCTGTAGGGTCGGAAGATACGATCCATCATCCTATTGAAAGTAGCTGGGGCATTTGTTAATCCAAAAGGCATCACCAGATATTCATAAAAGCCAAAAGTAGTGCGGAACGCTGTCTTGTGCACATCCTGAGGCTGTATCCTCACTTGGTGATAGCCACTCTTTAAGTCTATCCTAGTGAAAACTGAAGCTCCATTTAACTGATCCAACACATCATCAATGCGCGGAATAGGGAATCTATTCTTGATGGTCATTTTGTTCAGTGCGCGGTAATCAACGCATATACGGAATGAACCATCTTTCTTCTGTACTAGCACTACAGGGGAACAAAAAGGAGAATAACTTGGTTGAATCAACCCCTTGGACAACAAGTCTTGCACTTGAGTCATAATCTCTTCTCGTTGAGTTGCACTAACTCTGTATGGGGGCCTACTGGGTGGCTCGTTGCCAGGAATGAGTTCTATGCCATGATCCTCAAGTCTCTAGGGGGTAGCTCCCCTGGCAAAGCGTCAGAAAAGCAATCTTTAAAATTTTCAATAAACTGAAATTTATTCTGATCTGCCTCACTTATTTCAGCATGCATTTCCACATCTCTCTCTTTTACAAAAATCATGTAAGCTGAAACTGCAGACTTTATTTCTTTTCCAACAGAACTATTTGATACAATGGGAATAGTTTCCCCTCTTTTTCTAGCAACCACACGATGTACTTTGCCCCGATGTACAAACTCTCTCACTCTTTTAGGAAGAGTGAACTTCACTACCTTGCGATGGAACCAAGCCATACCCAAGACTACATCATGATGTTTTAGTGGAGAAATGAAGAAGTCTTCCTGATCCACATAACTTTGTACATGAAGACGGAGCTTCCCATTAAGGGAGTGATTGGCACAGGGTTTCTACAGAACATCTAATCGGCATCCAAAGCTCTGCCCAACTCCTCCGTCTTTATTCCCAGTCTCAGGGCTAGGTCCTTTGATATGAAATTATCAATAGCCCCTAGATTAAATAAAATCAGCGCTTGCTGGTCTCTGACTTTGCCTCATGATAGCAGCAATTCTCGTTCTTTTGGGTTTGAAACATGACCTAGTATGTCAAGAATTCCTCTTGCCTTTGGCTTTTGCGGTCCTCGTGGCTTCTCTGCCTCTTTTCCCTTCAAAGTTGAAGGCTTTTCGGCACTGGGCAGCCACATGCCCCTCTTTCCCACACTTAAAGCATTTGCCATCTCTGCGGAATTCAGCTATCTGTTCAGGAGTGAATGGGGATTTGCCTTTATATGACTTTGAAAACCGAGTACCGCTCGGCTTCTGAGGTTGAAACCCTTTCTTTTCAACCTTGGGATACTCTCTTTTTTGATTTTGAAAATGAGTTTTCTTTCTTTGAGCACGTCCTGCATGCAAGGATAGTACTGTAGATGGATCTTGTAACGGCACAAGACTAGCTACTGAAGCTGAATGCATAAGGTCTTGAATATTCTTTGCCCCCAAAGCATTCACTACTGCCTGGATTCTTGGACTGAGACCTGATCTATACTTTCTCATTTGGGTTCCTTTGGAGATCTTTTTGAAAGGTGCAACCTGCAAATAAGCATCCCAAAACTTTTGGTTGTACACATCCACTGTATCTCCTGCATCCATATGCAAACTGTCCCAATCTTGAAGAACATGATCTTTAAACTGTTTAGGCATAAACTGCTAGTAGAAGGCTTTCTTGAAGTCCTTCCACCTCTTTGGGGCTACCATCTATGGTCTGTGCACTCCAGCATGCACTAGCTGTCGCTGTCAAGTGTAAACTGACCATTCTTAACTTGGAGGATTTCGAAAACTTTTCTTTACCGAATGCAGCATCAAATTGCCTGATGAACTGCAATGCTTTGTCTGTATGACCATATTGTCCATTATAGGTCATAAACTTGAGAGATTTACCTCCCTCTTTGAATTCCTTGGTCTCTCTGGAAGACTTACTCTTCCTAGACTTCTTGTGTTTCCTTCTTTTCCTCGATGGTTTATTTGATAAAGAAGAAGATACAGAAGGTGAGCTCGAGGTAGACGTTCAAGGGCTGGGAGATCGGTGATGATGCCTCGATCTCTTCTTGCTATGAGACCGTCCCCTATGAGATCTCTCTTTCTCTGGCTGTACACGAGAGTGTGGCTCTGGCATTGGCACATCATAAGCTGCATTAGGCATATTTTCTACTAGAAACAAATGCTGAGCTCTTGGATCCCTTATAAGATTTTCCATCTCTTGCATACGAGTGCGTACCATCTGCTCAAATTCTTGCTGAGTTTGCTGCACACTTCTCTGTCTTGGATGTGCATCCCTATCTTGTGAATCCCACTGGATAGGTGATTGAGCCATTCTCTTACAACTTGTCTGAGATCTGCAAGTTTTCTCACACACACTGTGTATGCAACTGATGCACGTTGCCTTTGCTTTTCAGAAAGAAAATACCTCAACAAGAGGTGTCTTGCATTCACAATCTATGCCAGTACCGGGCTGTCAACTCAAGGCATATACCCACAAAGTTTCTAAGGCATCAACAACTATATTGCCCCTTTTCTGGCTGCTGCAAAAAGCACTCAGAATGCATCTGATTCCTTTTTCCTGGGCACAAAGGCATGCATCCCTCTGCTTGTGCAAATCTCTGATTTTTTTTTCTCTGATTTCTGCTTTTCTGACAGTAAATACTCTCTCAGATAGGTGAAAACTGCTAGCAGAAACAGTCTCTGTAACTGTCTTGTCTGGTTGGGTCAAGTTAGCTAGACCTTTGACCATGGTTAACTAACTAGAGTTAATTTTAACCACTAGTTTGCCACATCAGCCTACCACGTGTCTTGCCACGTCATCTGCTGAGCTGTCTACCACGTGTCGGTGCCACGTCATCATATGCACATGCATGGCACCTGGCTACCACGTCAGCTCGCACGTGTGGACGCCATGTCACATGTGTGCCACGTATCTGTTGATTGCCTTTGCCATGTGTCCTCTTGTGCCACGTCAGCCTAAGGTTCAGACCTTGGTTGGCTGACTGACGTCGCGCGATGCGCCTGCGTCGTGAGTAGCGCCCGTGCAAGGGATCAACGACGGGACAAGTTGACGAAAGAACCTACGTCCGCAATCTAGGACGCCTTATCAACGATTGAATTTGTCACACGTAAGTCGTAAGCTAATCTCTTCCACGCAAATTACCGAGGATCTTCTGTTCATGTGCGAATCCCATCATGCCATCGCCTGCAACCCTTCATCGATGTTCAAGAAGGCATGTAATCCGAACATCCCAAAGCTTCACATTGGTTATGCGGCTCGTCTATGGAGCATAGCAAAGTCTATGCTGCAATCGCTAGCTCTCTCTCTACAGATCCTCACGCTTAGAATTTACTGCAGAATTACTCATAAGAGCGCTCTCTCTCTCTCTCTCTCTCAGATGAGAGTTTTCCACGCTTATCTTCAGATAGAGGGGTAGAGGTGACAGATCAGGGACATCGCCTATTGGAGCTTCTCTCATCGCACGGCATGGTCATTTATAATGGACTTCGACAGTGGCCGCATTCATCCACAGCCACATGTTTTCCCTTCGCGGGTGGTGGTACGAGCGTCATTGATTACGTCTTGGGTCCCCCGACTTTAATCCCTTTTGTACATAACCTCACAGTCGACCCTTTTATGCCTTCAGCCGATCATGCACGTCTGCACTTTATTCTTACCCAGATTCCTCATGCCCCCCCTTCTAGACATCAGGAGCGTCAGCCATACTATGAGGTTCATTTTGACCACCAGTTTGATGATATTTATAGCCAGCACCTGAGTGGTCTTCTCCGTCCGCACCTTCTCGATGCCCTACCCTCCACACAGGATCGGTGGGACCTTGTAAATACCTCCATCATCTCGGCAGCCCACAAGTCCTTCCCCGTCACTTGCCACACATCCAGTCCTCCACCAATCGGTCTTGTGCCTTGTAATGGATGGTATGATGAGGAGTGTAAAGAACTCCGCAGGAAGCTTCGCCTTGAGACACAGGATAAGTCTCCCCTCCTCATTGAGACCAAGAAGAGTTACAAGCGTTTGGTGCGACGCAAAAAGTGCCAATTTCTAGCCCGGAATGAGGAGGAGCTGAGAAGTTTACTTTTCAGCTGTGATTCCAAGGAATTCTGGAAGAAATTCCTTCGCTTGAAATCTCAAACTCCTCTTACAGACCCGCAGGTTTGGCTTGCCTATACTTCCACTTTATATGATATTCCAGACCAGCCACAGATCTCGACTTATCCCATGTGCCTAGACCCACCTCCTCTGCCTTATTCTCATCCAATAGTGTCCGAGCAGCAGCTCATCGTTTGAAGACTGGGAGAGCTAAGGACCATGATGGATTGCAAGCAGAGTATGTAATCCATGGGATTGATGCCTTAGCTACAGTCCTCTCCCGTCTTTTTAACGAGTCCATTTGTACAGGTCTTCCACCTAGTTGGCTAGAAAATACTATAGTACCCATACACAAGTCGGGGGATCCTTTGGAGGCGTCGAACTACATGACCATTATGATTGGCCATGTCATGGCCAAGATTTATGCGACCATGCTAGAAGGACATATAAATGACCATGCCGAGGCGACAGGCATAGAGCTAGAGGGCAGGCAGGATTTCGTGCAGAGCACTCGACTCTAGATCATATCTTCACACTCAGGGCTTTGATTGAGGAGGCGAAGTCACGTAAGCAACGGCTCTATTGTTGCATCGTGGACCTCAGAAAGGCATTTGACACTGTGCCGCGTTTCAGACTCTTCCAGCGACTTCGTGACTTGGGATTCAATGGGGAGATTCAATGGGCGATCATGGCCTTGTATGAGGGAGTCACAGGTAGAGTCAGGACACGGGCGGGGCTGTCGGCGGAAGTATGTAGTACGATAGGGGTGAAGCAGGGGTGTCCTTTGTCTCCGACACTCTTTGGTCTCTATATCGATGAGTTAGAGATGTACATACAGACGATGGGTGGTACAAGTTCTTTACTGGCAGGATCCACGATACCGATTCTCCTCTATGCAGATGACGTGGTTCTTATTTCTTCCTCCCAGCAGGGTTTACAGGCACATCTCCATGCACTCCACAGCTTTTGTCAGGACAGAGGGTTGTCTGTAAACCTTGGGAAGACCAAAGTCATGGTCTTCAACACGTCATACCAGGTTTATAGGAGAGGCGAGTTCTCTTTCACATTTGATGGGCAGGAGGTGGAGCTAGTCAGGGAGTATACATATTTGGGTGCCACATTTAGAGGTCCAGTCTTCACCATGACGCATGCAGCACGAGATAGGATCAGTAGAGGGTATGCCGCCTTGGCTCTTCTCGAGAGGCAGTGTGCACAATCACATTTTCAGCATCCCGACACGAAGTCCTTACTTTTCGATACGTTGGTGAGACCTGCAGTCATGTATGCTAGCCCCTTTTGGGCAGGAGATCTCAGTGTTGCAGATTGGAGACGAGTAGAGAGGTTACAGATCATCATGTTCTCCAGATTGATCAGAGCGAAGCCCACGGTACCGCATCAGATTACGTTCGCAGAGTTCGGAGCTACACCCCTAGCGCTAGATGCAGCATTTCAGTCAGTTACATACTTGCATAGGATCAGGGCGCTCGGAGACTCAGCAGCAGGCAGAGCACGATTACCGTGGCTAGCACTGACATCCTCGCAGATGTTAGCGGAGAGAGGTCATACTTTTTGTTGGTACCACACACTCTCCACATGGCTCACCTCGCTGGGCTTGGATATGGATAGGCTGCCACCATTTCGATACAGCATAGATGCCCCTCGCCTCCCTCTCACTCGACATGAGCTCAGCCAGGTTATCAGGGCAGATTTGTTGCAGCTACACACGTTTCGCACTTGGGTTCATCCCACGGAGCTTCCTATGAAGATGGCCACATATCGTGACCATTTTCTCAGGATTTCAGAGGATGGCTTCATCATATCCCCAGGATATATCGGCGTTCATATGTCGCACTCACTCAGGATTGCCTTGGGCCAGCTCAGGGTATCTTCCCACAAATTAGACGTTGAGGCCGGCAGGATGCGTCGTACAGCTACCGGACATAGACCCAGGCGAGAGACTAGGATATGCCCTTGTTGCACTATGGGGGAGGTGGAGACTGAGGAGCACTTTGTTTGCAGATGCCCTTTATATTATGAGATTCGTGGCAGATTTCACTGTTTATTTGGGCACGGATTTGGACCTCTCTCTCGGATTATGGAGTATGAGGATCAGTATTGCTTAGCGTTGTTCATCAGGGAGATCACCAGATACAGAGAGAGATTCCTCAGAGAGTACCGTCGCATCCCTGCCAGAGATCTGGTTATTCATGAGGAGCAGGACGAGGCGCAGGACCATGAGCACAGAGATAGCCCATCTTGCTAGAGAGCACCGATGGTTCCACCCCGAGGATGTACATATGACATGATCCGGCAACACCGCAGGATGATCTTACACAGAGGCCGTACCCGTCGCTTTATTTCTAGACGACGGAGGATGATGGCAGATTTTCGGAGGAGATTGCTCCATGGAGACTTGGCACGGCCAGCAGCCCATTTGACACTTGCCCAGATCTTCACACTCATGGCAGGAGGCATGGTCGATGGCCATGACTTCCATCATTTCTTTGGATCACAGACCCCTTAGGGAAGACGATGTTCCTCATATTTCATATTTTACATTTTGTATCTAGGCATTTTTGGTACTCTATTTCATTTCATTTTGTATCTAGGATTTTTGTAGCCATTTTTGGCATCTTAGCGGTATTACGATGAGGCCACCTAGTTGGCGCATCGTTGATGATGTATTTTCCTTTCGGATGATTTTGTGTCCCATAGGCCATGTATGGCCTTCCGTAGACCTTTAATAAAATTTCTTTCTTTCTTTCTCTACACACTGCTAGGGCCCAGGACAACATGTCGGGCTGGACCCCCCCGAAGGTATTTTATTTCTTGAAGAGAGAATCTGTTACAAGAGTTCAGCGTAGAGCTTTCTGATACAAAATCCAAAACGTGAATGAATAATTACAAGAGCTTCAAGCTCATTTCAAATTGGCAACATGCCACTTGTCCTATTACATGCCACTAAGGGCCACTCTGGAGTCTTCAAAGCACTTGGTCACACGAACTGCCTCCTAGATGCTTGTTAGGCTCCCATAGCGCTTAGGAAAAATAACTCTTCCTAGTACCTACAACAATTAATTAAAGCGCACCACCATGGCACCCATTAATTGTTAGCGCTTTGCATGCAAATAACACACTATGGACCAATTGTAGTCACGATGGGCGTCCCCACTGAATACATGTGCACACATAACAAATATAAGAAATATATATTTATTCTTTGGTTGACCAGAGTCAACACTCTTGATCATAATTAAGGAGCTTTGACCAAGGGTTGTCGAGGTGCCTTGATTATAGCCAAGTCTCTCCAACGGAAGTTGGCAGAACTCTCCAACCGAAGTTGGCACATCTTGGTTAACCGTGGTTAACTGTCTTGGCGCATGCCAAGTCTCGTTGACCGAGGTCAACACTCTCTGAAAATTCAAATTTGTCCCGATGTTATCAAATAAAGCTCTCCAGAATAGACTGGTCGTTCTGGGATCTCGATCACTAACAATGGACTTAGGCATACCATGATGCTTAAAGATCTGTGCCATGAAAAGCTTAGCCATATAATCTGCCTTTATGGTTTTGCGAACCGGAATGAAATGAGCTCGCTTGCTGAATCTATCTATGATAGTCCAAATCCCATCATTCCCTGACTTTGATTTTGGCAAATCAAAAATAAAGTCCATTGTAATACTTTCCCATGGTGCCTGAGGCACGGGAAGAGGCATAAGTAGGCTAGGTGCCTTCCGTATATCATACTTCACTTTCTGACACGTAAGGCATTCAGTAACAAACTGATGTATATCTTTCCGCATCCCTAGCCAAAAGAAATACCTCTCTAGTGCTAGAGTTGTTGCTGTAATTCCTCTGTGTCCAGCATAGGGAGGTGCATGGCATTCCTCCAAAATCTTTTTCCTCATCTCCTGGGTGATGCATAGGTAATCATCTTTCATTAGATACCCATCTTTCAGGGAATAGTGATTGGTGGATTGCCCCTCTTGCATTTGCTGTAAAATCTCACCAAAATCTGCATCACTAGCATATTGCTCCCTCATGGCTTCTAGGTCCTGATGATAAGCAATAGTCACATTATTGACCTGGGGTCTTCGGGACAAGGCATCTGCCACTCTGTTCCGAATTCATGGGGTATGGACAATCTGTACACAAACTCTCATGGATTAATAATGGCACATGCCAATCTCTTTTGTGACAGTCATCACAAAGAGAAATCTCCAAGCTAACTAGTTTGGCAGCAGTGCGATTCTGGACATCCATTTAGCTACTTCAACCTTCAGACTACGAGGGAGCCATCCACAAAGTGTCATGGATTAATAATGGCACTGGTGCCAAAATCATTTGTGATTTAAACATAACAAGATTGGCAGAAGTGCCATTCTAGACATCCCTTTAGCTACTTCAACTTTTAGGCTATGAGGGAGTCATCCACAAACTCTCATGGATTAAGAATGGCAGAGGTTCCATACTCCGTTAGAATAGCTCTGGTGCCAATCTCTTTTCTAATAGTCATCACAAAGAGAAATCTCCAATTTAACTAGATTGGCAGCAATGCCATTCCAAACATCCCTTTAGCTATTTCAACCTTCAAGCTATGAGGGAGCCATCCACAAACTCTCATGGATTAAGAATGGCAGAGGTTCCAATCTCTTCTATGACAGTCATCACAAGGAGAAATCTCGATTCATGGATCAAGAATGGCACATGTGCCATTCTCTATTAGAATGGCACTGGCGCCAATCTCTATTGTGACAGTCATTATAAAGATTAATCTCCATGTTAAATAGATTGGCAGCAGTGCCATACCAAATATCCCTTTAGCTACTTTAACCTTCAAGCTATGAGGGAGCCATCCACAAACTATCATGCATTAAAAATGGTACTGGTGCCAATCTCTTTTGTGCTTTGAACATAACTAGATGGGGAGTAGTGCCCTTCTAAACATCCCTTTAGTGACTTCAACCTTCAGGCTATGAGGGAGCCATCCACAAACTTTCATGGATGAATGAATGGCAGAGGGGATACATTGACAGCATGTTTGCCCATTTCATATGCTTCTCGGAAAGCTTGGTCTGAGTCAAAAAGTATCTCAAACTTTGGTGATCTGTTTTAACAGTAAAATTTGCACCCAAAAGATAGTGCTTCCATGTATGGATGGCATGAATTACAGCCAATAACTCTTTCTCATAGATTCCCAGATATCTTTCTGCATCACGTAATCTTCGGCTCTCGTAGGCTACTACATGTCCATTCTGATGTAATGTAGCCCCAACACACTCTCCACAAGCATCGCAATCAACATCAAAAGGTTGATAAAGATCCAGGACTACAAGAATAGGTTCTGTAGTCAACTTCTCCCAAGGAGTGTATTGAATGCTTTCTTCTGTGATATTCCCCATGTAAAGGCCGCATTTTTCTTAGTAAGGTCATGTAATGGAGCTGGGATATCAGCAAAATGCATGATAAACCTTCTGTAGTAAGAACACAGGCCTAGGAAACTTCGAACTTCATGCACAGTTTTCAGCGCTGGCCATTCCTGAATGGCACGGATCTTGCTGGATCCATCTGTATCCCATTCTTGGATATTATATGTCCCAGATAATGGATTTCTTCCAAGAAGAATTCACTTTTGTTGCTGTTTGCATAGAGCTGATAATTTCTCAGCTCTTGAAAAACTATAGCAAGATGTTCCTTGTGCTCTTCTTCGGTCTTTGAAAAGACTAGGATATCATCAAAGAAGATACCCGTGAAATGCCTGTACTTTCGGAAGATGCGATCCATCATTCTATTAGAATGTGGCTGGAGCATTTGTCAATCCAAAAGGCACGACTAAGTATTCATACAACCCGAATGTAGTGCGGAATGTTGTCTTGTGCACATCCTGAGGCTGTATGCTCACTTGGTGATAGCCACTCTTTAAGTCTATCCTGCTGAAAACTGAAGCTCCATTTAATTGATCGAGCACATCATCAATGCGCAGAATAGGGAATCTATTCTTGATGGTCATTTTGTTCAGTGCGCGGTAATCGACACACATACGGAATGAACCATCTTTCTTTTGTACTAGTAGTACAGTGGAACAAAAAGGAGACGAGCTGGGCTGAATCAACCCTTTGGACAGCAAGTCGTGTACCTGAGCCATAATCTCCTCTCTCTGAGTCGCACTGACTCTATAAGGTGGTCTGTTTGGTGGCTCACTACCAGGCATTAACTCTATCTGATGATCTTCTGGTCTCTCTGGGGGTAACTCCCCTCTCAAAACATCGGAAAAGCAATCTTTAAAGTTTACAAGAAACTGAAACTTATCTTTGTCTGCATCATTCATTTTAGCATGCATATCATTCTCTTTTTCTTTTACAAAAACCATGTACGCAGAAATTGCAGACTTTATTGCTTTACCACATGTAACATCGGATACAATGGGGATAGTCTCCCCTTTATTCCTGGCAACTAAACGCTGATTTTTCCCCCTATGCACAAACTCCAGCACTCTTTCTGGAAGAGTCAACTTCACTGCCTTGTGATGAAACCAAGGCATTCCCAAGAGTACATCATGATGTTTCAGTGGAGAAATGAAGAAGTCTTCCTGATCCACATAACTCTGTACATGAACACGGAGCTTCCCTATCAAGGGAGTGACTGGCACAAGATTCCCACAGAATATCTGATCGGCATCCAAAGCCCTGCCCAACTCCTCCGTCTTTATTCCCAGCCTCAGGGCTAGGTCCTCTGATATGAAATTATCAGTAGCCCCTGGGTCAAATAAAATTAGCGCTTGCTGGTCTCTGACTTTGCCCCATGCTAGCAGCAATTCTCGTTCTTCTAGGTTTGAAACATGACCCAGTATGTCATGAATTCCTCTTGCCATTGGCTTTTGCGGTCCCCGTGGCTTCTCTGCCTCTTTCCCCTTCGAAGTTGAAGGCTTTTTTGGGCACTGGGCAGCCACATGCCCCTCTTTGCCGCACTTGAAGCATTTCCCATCTCTACGGAATTCAGCTATCTGTTTAGGGGTGAATGGAGATTTGCCTTTATAAGTCTTTGAAAACTGAGTACCCCTCGGCTTCTGTGGTTGAAACCCTTTCTTTTCAACCTTGGGATACTCTTTCTTTTCTGATTTTAAAAAATCAGTTTTCTTTCTTTCAGCACGTCCTGCATGCAAGGATAGTACTGTAGATGGATCTTGTAACGGCACAAGACTAGCCACTGAAGTTGAATGCATAAGGTCTTGAATGTTCTTTGCCCCCAAAGCATTCACTACTGCCTGGATTCTTGGACTGAGACCTGCTCTGTACTTTCTTATTTGGGTTCCTTTGGAGATCTTTTTGAAAGGTGCAACCTGCAAATAAGCATCCCAAAACTTTTGGTTGTATACATCCACTGTATCTCTTGCATCCATATGCAAACTGTCCCAATCTTGAAGAACATGGTCTCTAAATTGTTTAGGCATAAACTGCTGGTAGAAGGCTTTCTTGAAGTCCTTCCACTTCTTTGGGGCTGACCCATTTGTGGTCTGTGCACTCCACCATGTACTAATTGTCGCTGTCAAGTGCAAACTGACCATTCTTAACTTGGAGAATTCTGAAAACTTTTTTGTACCGAATGCAGCATCAAACTGCCTGATGAACTGCAATGCTTTGTTTGTATGACCAAACTATCCATTGTAGGTCATAAACTTGACAGATTTACCTCCCTCTTTGAATTCCTTGGTCTCTCAGGAAGACTTACTCTTCTTGGACTTCTTGTGTTTCCTTCTTTTCTTGGATGGTTTATCTGATAAAGAAGAAGAAGATACAGAAGTCGAATTCGAGGTAGACGGTGATGGACTAGGAGATCGGTGATGATGCCTCGATCTCTTCCTGCTATGAGACCGTCCCCTATGAGATCTCTCTTTCTCTGGCTGTACACGAGAGTGCCTCTGGCATGGGCACGTCATATACTGCATTAGGCATAGCTTGTGCTTGAAACAAATGTTGAGTCCTTGGATCCTTTCTGAGATTTTCCATCTCTTGTATACGAGTGCGTACCATCTGCTCAAATTCTTGCTGAGTTTGTTGCACACTTCTCTGATTTGAATGAGCATCCCTAGCTTGTGAATCCCATTGGATAGGTGATTGAGCCATTTTCTTACAACTCGTCTGAGATCTGCAAATTTCTCACACACACACTGTGTATGCAACTGATGCACGCTGCCTTGTTGGTAAACTGAAAGGAAAGAATAGAGTGAACACAAACTCAGAATACTTGCATATAGAATGAAGAAGAGTGAGGTCCTTATGTAGGCACCTCTTACATGCTCACTGACATCACTGATGACTTCAGAGCTCCACAATCATCTCCTCAATCTGCTCCTAGATTCTCTCAATCATCCTATGTGGCTTACCACCACCTAACTGTGCTTATGGGCACCTCTAGCACTCACACATAGAAACCAAGGTGTGCCTGAGGCATACACCTTGAGATATCCTAACAAACCTCTCCTCAAGGGAATGCCTCAGGCTATGTCAAGGATACAGCTAGCACAAGGTGTCTCATGCCATGTCATGCTGGTCATGGATCTATCAATGGCTAGGATCTCAAGCTAGCAAGGGTTCCCATGGGTGTAAGGTAAACAAAAGGGATACAAAAGACCTTCCAATGGTTATCTCCCCTGCATGTACATGCACACAATGTCTGCAGGAGGTACCATGGAGCAAAACACATACACATGGCCTACATCATAAGGTGACCAGAGGTGTTTACAAAACACAATAGTTTATTTCATTCATTTTGGAGGACTATCCAGACTGAGTACCTTGACTCAACATAAAAAGAGAGATCTGGAGCATACATAGAGATGATTTAAAAAGCATAATCTTCAAAGGATGCCTCATCTTGTGGAGGCACATCAACTGAAAGTAGATTGGCATTTTCTGTCTTTGAAGTTGCTTCCTTTTTTGCTCTGCAAAACTTCTCATGATGATTGTTTTTGCCACAGCGTTTGCATGGATTGATTTTGAAGCAGTCCTTTGAGAGGTGATTTGTCTCCCCACAATGATTGCAAGGTGAAAACTTGCCCTTCTAGATTTTTATGGCATAAGCCGTGTCATTGCCTTTCCGGGGCTCCATGTGCCTTTCTTCTTCTTGGAGAGCAGAGATAATATCTTCAAGATTAGGATTAGGAATATTTTTCAAAGTGGTAACAATATGATCATAATCTTCAGGCATACTCTTAAGCAACACTGCCATAGCATCATTTGTAGTGATAGGAGAGTTGATAGAAGCAAGTTGAGTCATAAGACTCCGCATGTAATTGACATGGGCAGCCAAAGGAGTGCCACTAACCATGTTCAATTCAAAGAGAAAAATTTTAAGTGATAATTTTGAGATGTGAGAGCTAGCACCAAAAATCATGTCAAGCTTCTGTCAAGCTTTTGAAGGAGACTCTAAGTTAGAGATGTGATGAATATAATCATCTCCGAAAGCAAGAGCAATGATACCATATGCTTTCTTCTCTCTAGCGGAATCCCTTGCTGGGAGTGTCGGAGCTGAGGATTCTCCAGCATTGGAGGCTGTAGAAGAAGAAGTTGAAGTCGGTTTGATAAGTCCCCAGAGGTTTTCCCTCATCAATGCAAATTTCACCTTCATCTGCCATGTGTGGAATCCCTTTCCATTGAACTTATCTATATTCAATATGGTAGCCATGAGAGGGTCTAACCCAGATATTGGGCAGTGTCTTCTCTCTTACTAGGCTAGAATAACAATTGAAAGGCTTCAAAATATAAGCATTTAATGTAGCAAAGACTAGTGACCAAATTTCAATCAATGATGCTTTTTCTTACATGCTTCACAGAGGTGGCTAAATGAAAGCTTTCCAATCAAAACCAGGTATAGCAACTCAAAGCAAAGCTGAAGCCACAGTTGTACTGGTGCTATTGAAAACTTCAAAAACTCAGAAATGCTAAAGTAGCATCTTATGTAGCATCACTTTCAAAAACTTGTTAAAACTGTCAAACAAAGGACTGAACTTGGAGGGCTTGTATCTCACTCTCCAAAGCAAGGAAAAAGGGGGTTTCTGAGGCAAAAGAAAGCTTATATACCACAGAAGGTCCACTGAGGAGAAGGGCGCAAATCTGCGTCAGAGCGCCATAGCTTGCCTCTTCATTTTCGACTGGTTTTTCTTTGTTTTCAGCTTGAATATGCAGCCATTGCTGCTCAGATTTCAGCACAGGATAGCTCAAGGTATGGAGAAGCTCCCTCTAAAAGGAATTAGAGAAGCATGGAGCAGTCTCAGAGAAAACGTGGAAGACAGGGTCGATGATCTACGTGAAACGACGACGAGCAGAGGCAATGATTCGTTAAGTCCTTGCAGCCAAGGGTTCGCCCCTTCGAGGTGTATCTCCAGCAGGAAGGGCATGGAGAATGGCAGAGAAACGGAGGAGAACATGCTTAAGCAAGATTTGGGAAGAAGAGGAAGAGATGGTGAAGAAGATGGAGAAGAAGATGATGATGTGGCAGAAATGGGATCAAGGGGGATCAAATGGCTCTGATACCATGTTGGTAAACTGAAAGGAAAGAATAGAGTGAACACAAACTCAGAATACTTGCATATAGAATGAAGAAGAGTGAGGTCCTTATGTAGGCACCTCTTACATGCTCACTGACATCACTGATGACTTCAGAGCTCCACAATCATCTCCTCAATCTGCTCCTAGATTCTCTCAATCATCCTATGTGGCTTACCACCACCTAACTGTGCTTATGGGCACCTAACTGTGCCTCTAGCACTTACACATAGAAACCAAGGTGTGCCTGAGGCATACACCTTGAGACATCCCAACATGCCTTCGCTTTTCAAAGAGAAAATTTACCTCAACAAGAGGTGTTTTGCATTCACAATCTATGCCAGTACTGGCTGTTAGCTCAAGGCATAAACTTAAAGCTGTGTACTTCTTTTTTGGCAACTGCAAATAGCTTCAAAAAGCATCTGTTTTTCCCTCTTTTCACTACTCAAAGGCATGCATACTCTTTTTCTGCAAATCTCTAATTTCTCTGCTTTTTTGCTGCTTTTCTGACAGTAAAAGTCTGACAGGTAGGTGAAATCTGCTAGCAGAAACAGTCTCTGCAACTGTCCTAATCAGATGAAGTAATTGACTGGTTACTCTAACCAAACTAACTTGCTCTAGTTTGGTTAGTCTGCAACTAGACTAACTGGACTGGTTACACCAACCAAACTGGTCTGGTTAGGCCAGATTAACTGGACCAAAGTTGAATTAACTAGATACTGGTTCAACTAACCAGAGTTAACTAGTTGTAGTTAACTTAACCAGGGTTTCACTAACCACGGGTCAACCAACCAGGAATAATTGTACCAGGGTTAACTTTACCATTGGCCTGCCAGGCTGGCTGCCATGTGTCTGCTCTTTGCACATGCTTGTGCCATGTCATCATGCCACGTCAGTTGGACCTGCTGGCTGCCACATCAGCTCGCACGTGTGGATGCCACATCTTCTGTGTGCCACGTGTCTGTTGAATGCCTCTGCCACGTGTCCACCCTGGCTGGCACCCTAGCCACGTCAACAAAAGCCACGTATGCCTGAGGTTTCAGACCTTGGCTAGCTCGGCAACATCGCATGTCGCGGGAGCCTATGTGAAGGTATGTCTGTGTCAACCTTCCCCGTCTGGCGATGTCTCCAAGCATTGGTTGAATCATGACGATCGCCGTTTACCTACCCTACATGCCTGAGCCCACGCTCCCTTATAACTCATGGCCTATGCTGCCTCCCTACGACGCCAAAGCAAGCCTTTACGGCTAACCAAGCATAACCCAAAACACTGGACAGAAGCACCGAGATGAAAGCAGTGTAGAACGTCCTTTAATCATCAGTGATGGTCATCCCCAGCACCGGGCTCAATCTCACACTGGTATTCTCCGTTCACGTCCCGCAAGGCGTGTGTTCACTCAACACCTTGATGCTACGCCACGCATGCTACGCACGCAGAATCGAATGGCATTCATTCAAAGTCCTTGTCGGGACTCTCCGCTGCCCACAGCGTCGCTCATCTGCCTAGGTGCCTCTGTCTTCTTCTTTAAAAATGCTATGACTGATAGCTGCTAGCACTCGAAACGCCAAGTTAGCCCATTGCTCTACACAGGCCAACATACTTCTTCGCTTGAATCGTCACCTTCTTAAGGAAGAGGGTGAGCCTATGGCTCTGATACCAATGCAATTGCTAGCTCTCTCTCTACAGATCCTCACGCTCAGAATTTACTGTAGAAATACTCATAAGAGCTCTCTCTCTCTCTCTCTCTCTCTCTCTCTACACACTGCTAGGGCCCAAGACAACATATCAGGCTGGACCCCCCCGAAGGTATTTTATTTCTTGAAGAGAGAATCTGTTACAAGAGTTCAGCGTAGAGCTTTCTAATACAAAATCCAAAATGTGAATGAATAATTACAAGAGCTTCAAGGTCATTTCAAATTGGCAACATGCCACTTGTCTAAAATCTAGACTAAGTCCTATTACATGCCACTAAGGGCCACTCTGGAGTCTTCAAAGCACTTGGTCACACGAACCGCCTCCTAGATGCTTGTTAGGCTCCCATAGCGCTTAGGAAAAATAACTCTTCCTAGTACCTGCAACAATTAATTAAAGCGCACCACCATGGCACCCATTAATTGTTAGCGCTTTGCATGCAAATAACACACTGTGGACTAATTCTAGTCACAGTGGGCGTCCCCACTAAATACATGTGCACACATAACAAATATAAAAGATATATATTTATTCTTTGGTTGACCGGAGTCAACACTCTTGATCATAATTAAGGAGCTTTGACCAAGGGTCGAGGTGCCTTAATTATAGCCAAGTCTCTCCAACGGAAGTTGGCAGAACTCTCCAACCGAAGTTGGCACATCTTGGTTAACCATGGTTAACCGTCTTGGCGCATGCCAAGTCTCGTTGACCGAGGTCAACACTCTCTGACCGTAGTCAGCTCTGTAGTTCTCTAGTTAACCGTAGTTAACCCTCTTGATAATAAACCAAGTCTCCCCGACCGAGGTCAGGTTTACTTGACTAGAGTCAAGTATCTGTGACCGTAGTCAATTCTTTTGACCATTAAAAGAACTCTTTGACCATAATTAACACATATAAAACTCTTTAATTATGATCAAATAAATGGTCAACTGTACTTTGACTTAGGATATTTACATTGTGGTGACATATGCTCTATTGCTTGCATCAAAGGTGGTTAGGCAATGCACCTGTTCTTGATTGCCAAACACCAACAGGGTGGGTTGCGCTAACGTCAAACGCAGCTCTTTCATTCATTCACCAAACAAATCTACGTAGTGGACATGAGTGCCAATTTTTAGCTTCCTTCGTTCATTTCGTCACACGCGTTGATAGAAGCCATGGACTCTCCTAGCGCTCCATCAATTTCCTGCGTATCAATCGACCTGGATGGTCTGTGTGATGGTAATTTATTATTCTCACTTGGATCATCCAAGGCTTGAGAAAACCTTTAGTCCCGCTCTAATACCAATGAAACCTCAGGCGTAAAAAAAGAATACAGTAGAGACACTATCATTTCTCTTCCTTTCTTAACAGAGACACTAGGGCCCAGGGCCCAGGACAACAGTCGGGCTGGAACCCCCCCCCAGGATTTTATTACTTGAGAGAAGAAGGAATACATGAGTTCAACGTGGGAAGTTGTTCATACATATCCAAAAAACGTGAATGAAAATCATTACATGAGCTCTCAGGCTTCCCTTCTTGGCAATAAGCCACTTGTACTTTACTTTCCTAATTACATGCCAGTAAGGGCAACTCTGGAGTCTTCGAAGCACTTGGTCATGTGAACTGCCTCCTAGACTCTTGTTAGGCTCCCTAGCGCTTAGGAAAAATAACTCTTCCTAGTACCTGCAACAATTAATTAAAGCGCATCACCATGGTACCCATTAATTGTTAGCGCTTTGCATGCAAATAACACACTGTGGACTAAATCTAGTCACTGTGGGCGTCCCCACTGAACACAAGTGCACACATAACAAATATAAAAAAATATATATTTATTATTGGGTTGATCGAAGTCAACGCCCTTGATCATAATTAAGGGGCTTTGACCAAGGATCGAGGCGCCTTAATTATAGTCAAGTCTCTCCAACCGAAGTTGGCACAACTCTCCAACTAAAGTTGGCACATCTTGGTTAACCGTAGTGAACCCTCTTGCCGCATACCAAGTCTCGTTGACCAAAGTCAACTCTCTCTGACCGTAGTCAGCTCTGTGGTTCTCTGGTTAGCCACAATTAACCCTCTTGGTAATAAACCAAGTCTTCCTGACCGAAGTCAGGCTTACTTGACCAGAGTCAAGTGTCTTTGACCGTAGTCAATTCTTTGACCATTAAAAAAACTCTTTGACCATAATTAACCCAGGTGGAAAACTCTTTAATTATGATAAAATAAATGGTCAACTGTACTTTGACTTAGGATATTTACATTGTGGTGACAGTTGGCTTCAGTCAATTGGCTGATGCAGTCAGCTATTTGCAGGGCCTATCTGGGGCTGTTTGCCCCCCTCATTGCCCTTCCGTTCTGGCCATTTCTCCTCCATCTTTACCAGCCTGCAGCCACTAGTTCGAATTGAGATACATGGGGAGTTTTCAGCTCAGTTCTTGATACACAAACACAAGAAGAGGGCTGTGTTACACTGAACCACCCAGCCTCGAGCTCTCGAGAGAACGTACCCCTTGTCTAGCTTTTGTAGACTTTAGTACATTCTTCGAAGGAGCATCTATTCCATTATCCATCTCTCAATTCTTTTGAGAGGAATACGAGTCAATCATTGCATTAGAGGTGGACTCAGCAATTTCAACCCTCTCTTAGTTACGTAAGGAGGCCCCCATAGTCCCAGTCACCTCTCAGTTCCTTTGGGCAGCATCCTTTTCAACTGATTCATTAGCTCCCATGTGTTGGGACACATGCACAGTTTTAGTAGCTCTCAGCATCACTCTAGGTCTTTGGGAGGAATTTACATCCACAGGTCTAGATTCCAAGAGGACAGTGGAGCATTTATCCCTAGCAGTTATCAGGCTTTGTGGAATTTTCCAGTGTTCACAGCTGGTTGCCTAGGCGTAGTGGCTTCGTTATCACCCTAGTAGTTTATGGTATCGTGAGCAGTTATGTGTGAGTGGTTCTTCCACTGTGGGGTCACAGTGGTCGGTGCATGCTAGCAGTTGATAGCGAGTAACCTTTCGGAGTTTCGTGCCTTCGTATCAATAGCCCAATCAATCCTCAGCACATGCTATTCATGTTTCCAGGAGCCTATTTGAGTTTCATGCCACCCAGTGATTAGGTCGTTTGTAGTAGAAGAATGGTGGGATGATTGGGATGATTACAGTGTGGCTTCCAATCTTCGGGACAGTAAGGGTTCTGAGGAGTCTACATTGAGCCAAAGTTTTACCGCAACGGGTTATTAGTTTTGCAGGAGTGTACATCAGTATAGTCACAGTTCCAGTACCAAAATGCTATTCCCCATTTATTTAGGAGGACAGTCAAGTTTCAAGCCGCAATTAGTGGTCACTTGGGCCATCATAGATACCATTGTGCGGAGGATTGGCAGGACCAAGCGGGGCCAAAACAAGGCAATAGAAGGCGGACTCCTGGCCGGACGTGATCCTCCCAGTTAGGATGACCAGGTCGGCTGGTCAACTAGTGGACTAGTTTAGTTGGTTGGCTGGATTAGGTTAGTTGACTTGTCGGTCAACTAGCTGACTCAGGCAGCTATTTGCAGGGCCTATACACGGGCCTCTTTGCCCCCCTCATTGACATTTAGTTTTGGCCATTTCTAGCTTGTAGTCAGCAGTTCGGGCAGAGACCCACACAGACAGAGGAGGCAGTCAAAGGAGGAGACAGAGGAGGCAGTCAAAGGAGGCATTTCTAGTCTTGTTTCAGCAGGAATGTAGCTCGTTCTCCACAGTCGCAAACAGGGGAGTTTTCAGCTTAGTTTTGTATGCCGATTTGGCATTCATGTATAGTCAGTCGTTAGGGCGTTTGCCTCAGCATTTATATATTATAAATTAAGCAGTGTACAGGAGCTAGGAAGATCTCGTGTTTGCTATTCATCTTTTAGGACATTTCTACAGAGTAAGTTCCTTCATGTTATACTCCTAGAGGGCCCTCTGCATGCAGGTTAGTTGGGCCATCAGACATGCCAGCCAACCCTTTATTTGGACAACTTGAGAAGGTGGGTTGATCCATCTCTATGGCTGTCCCTTATATTTCTCCTACACAGTGTTGGAGTAGAAACAAGTTAGTTTGATGTGTTACCTTTGATGCTAACAGTATGTTTGGGCAGATCTGGATCGGGTGAGTCTAGTCGGGTTTTTTAGACCTGGGGGTCGGCTGAATTCAGTTGGCTATTTTAGGCTCTTTTGGGGTCTATAAAAGCGAGGCCATTTAGGGCTCATACCCCATCGGTGGGCAGTACAGCTTGCTTCAGGGTATCATCCAGGAGGATATTGAAGTAGCAAGGGCAGTGGCTCCATCAAGGGCTGGGTTCACATCAGCAAGAAAGAAGGGATCACAAAGGTGACTTGCGCCTTAGTCTGGGCTGCCTTCATAGCAGCAAGGAGTTCAAAAATCCACAGCAAGCATTGCCTTACGAGAGGTTGTTCAATGTCCAGGAGGATCAGTCAGAAGGCGTGATTGCGAGGTACACATATGCGGTCCACACAAGCTCTATGTGAGCAATGGAGACCAAGCACTGTAGAGGTGCCAAGGATGGAGGAGAATAGGCCACACTAGTCAACACTCAGTTGATAGAGTGCGGCACACTAAATATCTCTTTTGTATATGATTGTGTCTACATTAGACAAACATCTAATTTGCTGATTTTACATCTTCTCTCTCTTGTGCGTTGTTTATTTACTTTCTGCACATCCACGCATTGCACTTAAGAAAAGTGAAGTGTGGATTTGAAATCTACCACTGTGTGATTCCTAGGCTCAATAACTCTCTTTGGGTTAGCTTCCATTTGTGTGTACGCTCTAGTTTCAAACACTTTTGACGAAACATAGGGAATCCCTTTGTAGATGACACATGAAGAAGCTGAAAATGAGGAGACTGAGAACTTTTTGTATAAGCAATTGTACTAGAAATATGAAATCATGCAAAGATGCAACTTATAGAGATCTTTATCATGACAAGCGGTCTTGCTCAACTCCCTGCCATGCAAGAATTCACACAGAAGTGTTTAACTACGGAATCCAAAACTTCTTTGCTTTGTGTACTCAACAAACATATGTGCAAGCCAGTAAGTAGACAATGCTCCACAAGAGATAGAACCAACAATATATATAACTGTGTGAAAGGACACAAGCATCTACCAATGTAGGTGGAGTCGGAGAAGGGTACCCGCATTATCCTTTGTGGTTGCTGTTAGAAATGACCATAACAGACGGTATTGTGCAGTGGAAGGCTGAATAGATAGCTTAGGAATTCACACAGAAGTTTTTAACTACAGAATCCAAAACTTCTTTGCTTTGTGTACTCAACAAACATATTTGCAAGCCAGTAAGTAGAAAATGGTCCACAAGAGATAGAACTAAATATATATATAACTGTCCGAAAGGACGCAAGCATCTACCAACGTAGGTGGTGTAGAAGAAGGGTACCCGCATCGTCCTTTGTGGTTGCTGTTAGAAATTACCATAATAGACGGTATTGTGGAGCGGAAGGCTGAATAGATAGCCTAGGAATTCACACAGAAGTGTTTAACTACGAAATCAAAACTTCTTTGCTTTGTGTACTCAACAAACATATGTGCAAGCCAGTAAGTAGACAATGCTCCGCAAGAGATAGAACTAACAATATATATAACTGTCCGAAAGGACGCAAGCATCTATCAACATAAGTGGTGTAGAAGAAGGGTACCCGCATCGTCCTTTGTGGTTGCTGTTAAAAATGACCATAACAGACGGTATCGTGCAGCGGAAGGCTGAATAGATAGCCTAGGAATTCACACAGAAGTGTTTAACTACAGAATCCAAAACTTCTTTGCTTTGTGTACTTAACAAACATATGTGCAAGAGAGTAAATAGACAATGCTCCACAAGAGAGAGAACTAACAATATATATAACTGTCGGAAAGGACACAATACAAAAGGAGTGCATACTCTTACCAAATCGTGGTCCTCGGTCCTTACCCTAAAAGGTGTTGTCCTACTACCTCCGTGGCATTTCTAGATCCCTGAGCCTGCATGCTCCTCGTTGAGCTTCTGTAGACTTAGTCACCGTGCCTTGATCCCTGCACCTTGCTGCAGTAACTGTCAGCAGGGGTGTGCAGCCCCCTCCTAGCTTGGTCTGCAAATCTCCAGTCCCTCTTTGTCCTCCTGGATGTAGGCCCTAAGAGTACTGATCTGCTGCTCCAGTCTGCTGGTTGTTTGCTGCCCAAGTGGATGGATTATCAGCGTCAAGGGATCGCTTTATATAGGGTTTTGTAGCCCCCCTTATGGACCGACCCAATAGGGTCTTATTTCACCGACCCAGCAGCCCTACCAACCGACCCAACCTGGTCTGTAAAACTGACATGGTGGGCTCTCAATTTGAGTGCCTTGCAGGCCTTTGCCTTGCCACGTGGCAGGCTGCCACTGGCCCAGTCAGTCCTGCCTATACACTGACCTGATTCTGGCCTGGATCCTGACCGAAAGACACCTCCAACCAAGCACCTCTTTACTATATCAATTCCACCTCCTGTCAGGGCCTTTCCAGCCCGTAGATCCCACGCTGCAGGTCCGTACAGACACTTTGCTCCCACTTCAGATCTGTACAGTTCTGTGCTGGAATCTCACCTGCAAAAGGGACGCTGCGACATGCAGACCCAAGAATCCTGTCGAAAAGGGAGGTCTTTTACCTCATAGTTTGTAATATCCAGTTGTTTCTGAATGTCAACAATAGAGGTGAGTGGTGATCGGCGAACAAAATTCATTAGAATCCATATTTCAAATCTAAAGAGCTATTTTACATCGTCTAGTGGGGATGTTGTTACAGTTTGGTGTGTTAATCTCTTGTCTGTAGTCTACTGAGTGAGGGCCTTTGTTGTGGGTCCACCCGGAGTGAGGATAAGGTGTGGGTTACAGTCTTCTGTCAGCAAAGGGCGGGGGGGGGGGGGATGTTTTCAAGCAGATGAGAGCCAGAGGGGGCTAGAGACAGGTTGGCCAGGGGCCAGGCAGGTGCCCTACCAGGCCCAGCCAAGTGGCCAACCTGATGTGGCTGACCTGGGGAATAGGTGGTCGGCCCCTGCAGGGGGTACTTGACGTATTAATAGGGCTTCCTTCCCCTCATTTAGTGCATTCAATTCCAGTTCTGGGCAGCTCCTTTGGAGCAGGTACAAGGCACCCCTTGCAGCAGTCTTGGCACCCCAGAGGAGCTGCCTGTTGAGTACCACCTATTGGAGCATATCTGAGTCCTTCCACTCATGTAGTTGTAGTGCCTACGTGGGCCGACTTCTCCCTGGCTGTTACAGCAGTTGTTCATGCCTCTTTTCATGTTCCTTTTGCATCTCTCTCCTTCAGTTGTGCGCTTCAATTTGCTGTCTATCTTCTGCTTCATATCTTTTCATGGTACCAGAGATGCTGTAGTGCATGGGAATCAGAACTGTATATAGGCTTGTTGTTACTCAGCTCGTAACAGTCAAGCTCTTCTTATTTGACTACATAGTTGACTACGTGGTTGGAATCACACACTTTTGATTGAATTTCTAAATGTTTGAAAGCATGGGTCAAAAATGTGTGTCAAACTTGACCATGGCTTGCTATTTTGCCACCAAGAATGGGATGAGATAGTAAACATAGCAGATTCAGACATTTTTCTTGATCCAAAGAGGAACCCCTAAGCTTGTTATGCTATTTTTGTCAAAAAGGAGGGGGCATTTATAACTAAAATAAGGGATTTAAAAGATATGCATGAAAAATTGGAACCTTTCTTTTTTGCATTTATTGAACGTTTGGTTGCAATTATGATTGAGGCTGTGTATTGAATGTACTCTAAAAAACATGTGCAGATCCTCGAAGCTCCAACATTACCATTTTTGCCAAGAACTACTCCACATCTACCAGAGTTTCAGGTGCTTCATGTAGGATAAAATTCATCTGAAATAGGATTCATGGGAAAGCTTTTATTCATGGTGTGTGCGTCCCTGCCATGTCCCTTGCTTGTGTCCTTGTGTCTTTAAACACATGCATGATCATGCATGCATCTGGCTTGAGGAAGGTGACTCTTTCATCAACTGAAAATTTGGCTGAAGAACTTGCTCTTAACACATATGAGCAGGAATTCAATTTGAGAACCATGGAAAGAGCCTTGATACATCATGAAGCTGCAACACGTCTGCAAGTATTGTCTACAAACCTACCCCTTGTCTTTACTTATTGAAACCTCAAAATTTTTTTTTTTGCATGCGACATTTTGGCTGTCAGCTGACTTTTTTTGTATGGCTATACGAAGATCTCCGATCCAAGAGAGAACAGAGAAAAGGTAGTTTCAGCTGAGGCAGAGTTCAATTTTGCGACTGCTGCCCGTGCCTGCCCTCCCAAGTATGGATCATGACTCCTTTTTTCCTCTTTTTTAATTTCTTCCATTTTCTGCTGGGTAATAAGAGAACTTACAAATTTCCTATTGCCTGATTTGAAATGTATGCAATGAGTGTGGTGACCATCAAATATCAGTAGCTGTAGACAAAGGAATGATAGCCTAGTGGTTCAAGGCTTTCACCCCTAACTGCAGAGTCGTAGGTTCAAATCTCGCAGCCGCTGGTGGTAGGAATTTGCCTAGATGTTGCGGGGCTTGGGCTAGACTGAGCATTTTTGATGGGGTCATGAGCCATTTGTTTTCTTGGAGGCGCAACATGGTGACCACCGGAGAAATTCCGGAGGTACCCTTGCTTGCGTGGGTAAGCGTGCCCTTAGTTACTCTGCCAGCGGGGGGAGTTCCTTTTCTTTCTTCGGTAGTTGGAGAATATATGTTTAGAGACACATTACCTATATTGCATGCCGATGTTTATTCAATATGTGCAGGATAGCAAGCTCTGGGGAGCTAGCAATGATGCCAAAGTTCAAGGCCCGACCACTTAATAAGAGAGTAAGTGTGGATTGTTTTTTTAATACCAAAGAGTTACATTTTAAAATGTGTGGAAATCCAAAAACTTCAACATATATGGAAAGAGTTTCTAGTTTGGAGTGTCCATAACGATTTTTGTGTGAAACCAGATATTCTCAAGTAGAGGTGATGTGGGCATTTTCCCTGTGGCAAAACGGCAGGCCACAAAACCGCAGGTTTGTTCATCATTGTTTGTGCGATATGGTCCAGAGAAATGCAACCTAGACAGTGTGTAGGAGATAAATACAGTTTCAATAAGTATATTTGTGCAATTACCTCTTGTTCCAGGAGTTCCATTTTGCAACTGATGAACGTGCACAGTTTCACAATTGCGTCTTAGGAGAACAGGGAAACATGGTAAGTGCAACAATTTCTCAAAAATGCTGTTTTTGTATTAAGTATTTGCAGCAATGAGATTCAATAGATTGCAATGTCTTTGCCGAAATGTGGCCTTTTGTTTTTTAATCAATGGATGTTTGCTTATTTCTTTTCAAGTGTTGAGTTTTCAGTCTACTGTATCTTTTGTGTCACCTTTTGGTGAGAGATTAATGTCTTTTTGCCGAAATGTGGCCTTTTGTTTTTTAATCAATGGATGTTTGCTTATTTCTTTTCAAGTGTTGAGTTTTCAGTCTAATGTATCTTTTGTGTCGCCTTTTGGTGAGAGATTCCAAGTATACGTAGAGAACGTGTGGTTCAGTGTCAAGGGTTTTTCCCTTGAGCTTGTTAATTCTTCTCTGCAAGTCAAGCTGGACAAACAATGTATAATGCAGATGTTAAGCTCTTCGAGTATGCAAGCTCGAAAGGAAGAATCTGGGCCCAGACCTGCTGTTGCAGAGCCTCTTTACCTTTCAACAGAGGTGAGCTGTCTCTTGGATGACGTAATTGGCTCAGGGTGGGTCTATAAAGAAATTCAATCCCAAGGAGGTTTACTTGTGACTGAAAATGAAAAAACTAGAATCTCTGATGCTGAAGACTTATTTTGTATGGCTGGTTTCTCAGATGTAATATCCTTAATTGTTTCTTGTAAAATTATGAGTGAGCATTCTGGATTATAGTGTTTATGTTTTCCTCATCACATGAAGTGTTCCTTTTGAATCACAAGGAGCATAGTTTTGGCATTCAATGTTTAGAGCTTTCATAGACAAATATCTTTGAAATATAAAGCCAGGTCTGTTTTGGTATTGATTTTCTAAGCCATAACAGGGGCAACAGTGTACAGCTCATGAAAGTGTACAAGCAGAGAAAGATGTAAAGGAAATGAGAGGATTTCAAACACAACCCAGTCCTTGCAAGTATGTATAGTCATTTGAAGCAGCAGTTGGCTAGACTGATGATTTGATGCATCGTTTTTAATGAGAGATTTGATGAAAGTCAAATTATAACTCATTGATAGGAAACAGGTGTGTCTATTATAGGGAGTTCATCTATGCCTTTGTGTTTCTCATGCCTCTCGTCTTGTCATGCCTTTATTCCAGCCTGCCAGTGCACAGCACACAGAGAGCTAGGAAGCCACTCACTGAAATTCAACAGTTCGTATTCCAAGCAGAAGCACGAGCTCCATGTGGTGGACATTTTGAAAAGAAGGTAGACTTTCTATAATAGCTTTCGTTCGCTCTCTTGTGCAATTACATAATTTGGATGGTTTCAAGCTCTTCCTCTTCTTCTATGAATGCTGTATTTGGAGGAAAGAAAGGATAATTTGCATCAAAGGGATCAACTAGAAGCTGGAAGAAAGGCGAGTCTAGTTATTTCACTAGCTTGGTGTTGTTTATCATTATATTTCTTTTGATGTGCTGTGGCTCATGTGTCTCTAGTGCATATGAAACAACTTTCTGAAGTTTTGAATGATGCTATCCTTAGAGAGACCTTGTGGTAATCATGAATAACCTTGTTTTGGCAGGCTGTGGAGGATGGAGCTATGCTTTCTTTTCTTCAATCAAGGTCAGTATTGCATTTTTGATTTACCATTGGTCACATTATGTGATGAGAGTTATCCTTAGTAGGACCAACGTTTTGTGAGAATGTAATGCAGGCGAACTCAGCATCTGGTTCAACCCATGACTCCTCTTGTCACACGGCCAAAGGATCATAGACAACCACACAAGCTGTCCTTTCCTGCATGCTACATGAGATGATTGCTTTTAGTTATGTGAGCTTCCTGGTTTTAGAAGATGGGGAGTGGTTACTTGAACTTGTTTATTATACTGTTGGTATTAAAGAGAAAGACAGTCAGATCAATTAACATATAAAAAAGGGCAACTTGTTCTTGCTCCATGTACTTGGAGAAGTGTGGATCGTGCACTCCATTGACAGTAACTGCTGGTTGCTGAAAGTTCAAATGGGAAGTAGAGCCTGCTGAATAGCATTTTGGTGCAGGAGAATGTATGATCTTTATGTAAGTTTCTATACATAAATTTGCTAGATAATTGCGAAACGTTATATTGATTTGGGATCCTCATGTGACAATATGCTTATGATGAAGGCGTGTGGAAATATTTTTTTAATGGAGTGTCTAATCTTGCAATTTCCTTTAACCCTAGCCATTTGCAGAAAGAAGTTGCATTGCTTGTTTCTCCAATTTCTTATTGCAATAGACAATTATACAAGGAGAGCAAATTTGAAAGTTGCCACAAGGATGTCTCAACCAATGCGTCAATCATGTTTGCAAACAACACATAGTTGGTTATTGTGTTTCAAATTGTTTTTGTTGGAAGATTGATTCAGTAAATTTTATCTCCAGCTCAAAATCTAACGGTATGGCCATATCTCAAGAAAAGTCAATGTAACAATCTTGTGTAACTTTTAGTTGCAAAGATTTCCTCAAGTTGACTTGATATGTATTTATTTGTTTCTCACTCTAAAATGAAGGTTGTTTATCCAAAAGTATGTTGATTACAAGGACAATGGTTAGGCTGCCTTGGAGGAATGGAATGAGGGAGGAGTTTAGCATGTGCGTGCTTGCTTCATACAAAGGATTAGAAGTTTGCTTTGAAGGGGGTTTTGGGTGGAGAAAGGTTTGGCAATAGGAAGTTAAATTTTTGTGCATTGGTGTTGGGCGATGGGTTAAGTTGAGAGGTGAGGATAGGTAGGATTTCAAGGAAACAGAAGCAATCATTAGGGATACGTTGTCACAGTTGTGTTTTAGAGAGCTGATAACGATAGTAATGCAATTGTCTAGAGAATTTCTTGTAGTAATGTTGTTCATGAAATGAAGATATCATAATTCTCAAATGAGGACCCTTACAACACTTAGGCAGACACTGAGAGGGAAAATAATATGAGAGAATGAACATAATCTGAAAGAAGGTTGTGGCTGCTAAGGCTATGTTGCTGCTAAGGCTATGTCTCTACATCTTGGCAGGTGGTCGAGGTATATGAGTTGGATACTTGTAGCTCTATCAAATCACATATTGCATGTATATCTTGTGATCTTGAATATACAAGTACATGTATGAAAATGGCAGAGTCTGCCAAATTTGTTGAGATAGTTTTGTGTTTGAATATGGCTTGCCATCCATGGCTTTGCAAAAACAATTACCAAGGGCTCTTTAAGATCAACCTTGATCTTAGAGAACACTATGATGTCATCAAAGAATGTGTCAACAAAGGCTTTGTGCTATTTGAAGATTTTGTCCATCATCCAATATTTTTTTATTTTATGACATTGGAATTTGAAGATATGCAATGCTTGTTCTTGTAGGTTCCTTGCTACAAAGGAGTGGTTGCCATTTCTTTTAATTGATAGGTTCTTGTTGAGAGTCGTGGTGCCATGAGCAAAAGAATAGAGGCAAGGTATGAGTAAAGGTACGAAGGCAAGAGCAGGCTACCACATGGCAAGGATGTTGGGTAGTGGGCAAGCTAAAAAGGCTCAAAGGTAAGTGACATGGCAAGCTACAGGTAGACCAAAACAAGTTATTTCCATTCCATTAGAAAGGTGCCCGTATGTAGTTAAAGTACACATCTTCAAGGTCCACATGTCACCATCAGGTTGGTACAATCCACCTATAACAATCACCCATACCACTCTAATGTCACTCTCTTTTCCCCATACAATTTGCCTCTAGCACCATGCAAACTCAACACTTGCCCTTGATGCTGACTTGGCCTATACTTGAGTCATATCATCAAAATGTAGGGAGTCCCCCTTAATGTCTGCCTAGCCTCTAGCATAGGCAGTGTCATAGGGTGTAGGCTAGTACATGCCTTGTAGGCAACACACACAACTCAATGCATTCTTTTTAGGCTGATGTCGAGGGAGAGAACCTAAACACATATTTAAAATAAATTTCCATTCGATCCCTTAGGCTCAACGTCCTTTTTTTGATCCATTTTTTGCAAAGTTTGCCTCATCAGTCTAGCAATTTCTTTTTGTGTGTGCAAGCTTGTTACTTTGTGCACTTTTGCTATCCCTTGCTTCAACAATTCTTTTCTTCTTCATCACCCATCTTTTCCCATATTGTGCATTTGGTTCTTTTGTTAAAGAAGACCCTATATGATGCTCTAGTATGCTCTGGTTCTTTCTTCTCTTTCACCGGTTCACCAATGCAGTCATGCTCTCACCCTTTTTCAACTCTAGCTTGTAAAATTGCTTTAGAAGATTAATTTTTTTGAGTTCTTTGCTTGTGATCCAAACAACCGGTCTAACTCCTTCCAAGCTTGTTTTGCATCCCATATGCTTGTGACATGATGCAATACATCATCATGCAACCAGTTTGCAATCATCCCTAGTGCTTTGTTATTCTTCTTGTTCCAATGTGCGTCCTTACTCTAGAATATTCTTTGAAATCTCGAGAGTAGTCCTTCACTATACCCTTCCCCACATAAGTCAAGCCAAAAATGGTTGCAAGGAGTACTAGGAGGCATGTACATGAGAGAGGAGATGGCATGGCTTTAATACCACATGTTGGGTAGTGGGCAGGCCAAGGGGGTTTCATACACTTCCACTTGTAAATTGGTGGATGGTGCCCCCTTCGTAATGTTTTCAAATCTAAAAATCCAATGTGGAGTGGACGAGTGAGCAAATGTTTTTGGGCGTCCAACTAAGCGTTCGGCGAGTAATGACCAATCCACGAAGTTTGTGGGAATCGAACTCAAGAGCCACAACCTAAACTAGTAGCCTTATCAGCTGTGCTACCCCTTTTTAGATGAAAGTATTGCAACGTAGTTATTAATTAAACAATCGATCTCCGCCCTCTTGTGAATACAAGCATGGATGGGCAATAAAGTTTTGGCCAGAACAGGGTAGACCCGGTTTTGGGGTTTCCCCTAGTCCGTGGACACATGTGAAACCCCCCTACATTGCAAGATAGAGGTAGAATAAAATAAGTTATTTCCATTCCATTAGAAAGGTGCCCATGTATAGGTAAAGTACAAGATCATCCTCATTTTCAAGATCAAAATGTCACCGTTAGGTTGGTACAATCCACCTACACCAATCACATGTTTCTAGCTCATACCACCCTACTACCACTCTTCCCCCCATACAATGTGCCTCTAGCACCATACAATAATGCCTTTAGCATTCTAAACTCAACAAAGAAGACATTATCCCACATGTGAACAAGTGATGTAAGTATGTGTCCACTAATATAAAAGGACTATCATTTTCATGCAATAGTGTAATGCAAGCTCTCAAGTCTAACAGTACAAGTCTGAATTTTGTAACCTATTTTACTTAGTCTAGCTCTTGGTAGTGGATGCACATAGGGTTCATCCATTGTAGACTAGTTTAAAACACTTCAAAGATCTTGAGGCGCTCATGTTTTATCTTGGTAAAAAAGCTTGATCATATTTTAACATGGCACGGAGACAATATCCCATAATTGAGCAACCAAGGTAAGCACGTGTTTACTTCTATAAAAAGGAGGTTATTTTTATGCAATAACGTAATGCAAGCTCTCATCTCTTTATGAATACAAGGTGAATATAATTCATCAGGCTTGCCCTAAATTTTGTGGAAGTGGGATAGTCTTTAAATATGTTGTGTTTCCACATACAGAATTGAGTTATCAGACCAATATGTGTAGTTAGTTCTAGTATTAATTGTCTCAGAGTTGTCGTTTGTCCATATGTGGTCAATCAATGATCCATAAATTGTTGTTGGCTTACTTATGAGTTGTTTGAATGTGTTGGAGAGCATGTAGTCGTCTAGTATTGCTTTTGCTTTAGTTTTTTTGTTGTAGTCAATGTTAAGATTGTATGTGATTGTTTGCTCAAGAATTTGTTGTAGCAGTTGATTGACAATGTATGTGATTGTCTGCTCAGGAATTTGTGTAGCAGTTGATTGATTGTTTTCAGTAATGATTTGATGTTTGTTTGTGGTGGCTTGTAAGTGTTTGCGATTGCAATTTTTTTCCCTCGTAATTTTCAAAGGTATGTGATTGTTTGTTCACGAATTTGTTGTAGAAGTTGATTGATTGTTTTCAGTAATGATTTGATGTTTGTTTGTGGTGGCTTGTAAGTGTTCGCGATTGCAATTTTTTTCCCTCGTAATTTTAAAAATTGTCAATAGGCATTGACATCCATCATTGAAAAATTCGTTCGTGTATTCAATGGACAAGTTTTTCTTGAAGTATGTTGAAATTCCTACTCTTGTCAAGGATGTAATGGAAAGGAAGTCTAGAATTTGTAGTTCGTCAGCTTGTCAAAGGTGTGTTTCTTGTGGACAAATTATAGTTGTAGTCATTAAATTTGTGGAAGTTATTAAATCTTGAGCATGTGAATGTGCATACCTTGTGTTCAAGGATTGCATATTGATAGTATTATCGTCTTTATTTTAAAATTGTGTATGTAGGAATTTCCATCGAGCTTCTGTTTCGTTCAAGACAATCTTATTGACTTTTATGTGCTTGTGCTAGGTTTGATAATAGAAACAAATTTTCAGGGTCATGAACACGCGAGACCGCTATATAAGTCAGTCCATGATTCTTTATGTTTGTTGGATCAAATGCGAGTGATTCCATTGTTAGGCCTTGTGCACGATGTTTAGTTCTTGCAGTTGCTGGTTGAATAGGAAATTGTTTTTGGCAAACCGAGTTCAAGTGGTTTTTGCCAATTTGGATTTCCCTATTAATTTTTAGTATTGGTGTCCATTGGCTATTGATTCCTTTTTCATACAAGTTCCTATTTTGCATTCTTGCGTTTGTGCCTATCTTCTTGTTATGGAACTCCACCCACATGACAAATGGTTTTTCCAGGATATTAGAATTCCTAAAGATCCTGTTTGCCCCGTTTACAATTCCGTCTGCAACATCTAGGTTTCTAGCACATATCTCTTCTATCATGCCTTCTTTTAGTTTTGGTTCAGTGTGCAATCCAGCCATGGATTTGGGGTCCTGAGGAATAGCAATTTTTATATTGCACATGTAATGTCGTATGTCTATTGCTTTGATAATGTGAGGTTGTGTTTCGAACATTTGGAAGACCAGATTGTTGTGTGCATCCTTCATTGCAATTGTGTAAAATAGGTGGGGCGTCTCTATTTTATTTTTTGGTTCCCTTAAGAAATTATTGTTTAGTAATTTAAGGTCTTCTGTCATTTGAATGCCAATTCAAACTTTATTCAGTATTTCGAGGAAGTGTTTGTTTTCTTGTCACATTGGTTGTTGCAATTCATAGTATTTAACGTATTCTTTCTAGAAACTTGCCATTAGTGCGAATGATGATGTTTGTTGTAGAAATATCCATGAATCTTTTGTGAGGCTTGCTTGGTCTGCAGAGGTCGCCGCATAAGAGTACATCCAAGCCTTTGAATGATTCTAAGTGGTTGTGTTTGATTTCTCTCATTTGCATGTCTGTTGCAATAAAAGTATTCAATCCAACAAGCGAAACTTCATCGAGAACTATCAATTTGACATCTTTGTATTCTAGCAATAGCTCTTGTAGTTTCTCCGCTGAGAGATTTGTGTAGTTGGATGTTAGAAGGGGAAGATGCAGGGCAACGCGGATCGTTCTTCCACCTATTTGATATGTTGCTCTTACTGTGTATACTAGTAGGAGAACTCTTGGTGTCTCAATATTGCATATTTATACAAAATTTTCAAAGATTGGAAACCTTTATAAATGACATATATGCTTCAAAATGTCACAAAAACCATATGTCAGGATTAGTCAAATTGACAAAATATTTTATGAGAATACATAACAATTATTTCTTGCCAAATGCAAACATCTAGAGCTTTCATATGTCAAAGATTGGGAACTCTATGAATTGTATATATCCCAAGCTTATTAATTGCTTCCGTGTTTTTGTTGGAACAAGAATTTAACAACACCATGGATCTTTGCCACATTCATAGAAGGCCTTGCCACTTTTTTGCTTCCATGAAAACCCTTGATAATATTCAATAATGTAGTACTAAAATCTCTGTGGCAGAATTCATAGATGATTGTACTATATCCTATGCCAAAACATAATATTCAAGCTTTCTTTGTTGCATCGATGCAAAACTTTGTTGTATCTCATACTAAAACATAGTATTTAGATTTGCGGTGCCACTTCCATGTAGAACCTTATTGTAACCGATGAAGAAGCTAATGTCCAAAACCACTTTGTTGCATTCGTGTAGGACCTTGTTGTTGTAACAAATCCCATGCAAAGATTTGGTCTAGAGGGGGCTGGAGGGGGGGGTTGACAATGAAGAGTTTAAGGCTAAGCAGTAGAGGAAATCATGGAAGTAACCACAAAACTATTGCAAATCATCCACTTCTGTGATTGAAGATCCCGCAAACTGATAATTTAATAAGGACATCCATCAAGCTAGCTCCAACTCAACACACAATAAAAATGTATCTTTTTTCTTAGATAGGACTATAAAAAAGAAGAGAAAGAAGAGAGACATACCAATTACCCTTAATTCCCCTTTACAAATCTATTGAATGCATTCCAATCATTCTCATCCATAGTATATTTGTTGCTATTACATTCATAGGTGAGATTTGTCAATGCAATGCCGCTCTCAATATCTATCATGTCAAGGTCTGTAAGATCATATGTGAAGCATCTTGAGCCTTTCGCCTTTTGATACCACCCAAGTTGGACTTTTATTCCAGAAGGTCTATCTGAGAGGTTGAACCCTCTCTTATATTCCACATATCCCCCACCAACCTTTCTCCTCATTTTTTGAACTCGTCTGAGATACCATGTAGCTTGTTTCTTCTTTCTTTGCAAGGAGCTTGGATTGCATTTCCTTTTTCTTTTTCTTGTTTTGTCCTTACAGTAGTATACTCCTTGTCAAACCCTTGTAAGTCTATCTTTAGAGAGTGTGGGATTTCCATTAAGTTGGCTTACCAATGTAGACTTGAATAGAGTCTTACCATCAATGCTAACAATTGGGTTCACTTCTTCTTGCTCATCTAGGAGAGAATCTACCAAATGTCTAATTTCACTTATGGAGGCATCATTGTCATTTTCCTCTATATTTGACACATGATCTGCTTGTTGGTCTTCTTCTTCGGAATCAGACTCTTGTGCATATGCATCTACAAATCTAGCTGACCAAGGTTGTAGCCACCACTTCAAGTCCTCACCCTTTGGCTTCATATGCAAATGTTCACACATTTCATGAGCACTTTTCAGCCCTTTCTTCAAAGCTTCATTGATTTTATCATAAGTTAAGACACAATTATAGTCTCCTAGATTAGCTTCTGCCATGTTCTCTTTGAGATTCAATTCCCTCCAGACATGTTCTCGCTTCTTATGTGCCCTTGTAAATAAGGGACTACCCTCTATACATTCAAAGTGTGCAAGCCTGTTCAGACTACCAACACTCATCAAGTCATAAGCACATTCATGTCCCACCAAGAAGATTTCAACTACATCTGATCCTGTAAGATGTAAAGGGCACCTAAGGCTTGGACAAAATTCTCTAAAGTACTTTATTAATAAGACCACAAAATGGCATGATATCTGTACATCTAAGAAAGCCTCCTTAGTTTACGAAGTTTCTATTCAATGTATAGTGTGTATGATGAACAATCCAAGACCTCCAAATCTGGAAGAAAAATGAAACTTTGCCCGCAAGATGGACTTGGTTAAGTGCGGAGACAAAAAGATGTCAATGTAGTCTCCGGAAATTTCAAGGTAAGCTTGTGTTCCCAACATGCTCCTCTCTTTTCTATGCATTCCATTGTTTGCCAGCTCCCCCAAACACCATTGCACTTGTCTACTACATATCCTTTGAGCTCCATCCCAATTTTGGTGGTCATCTCATCTCATAGCTCCCTCCCTTAGCATATGCTTGTCGATGGAAAAAGCATCTTACACAATAATAACATCATTTAAGGTGATCCAAACATTGCCAATAGCCAATTGACACTTAGGCTTATCAAGAACATGGACTCATTTTTTTCCATTATGTACAAAGTCTTGATCATGTAGCCCACAAACTTCATTTTCTAAAACTTTTGCTGAGAGTGGCCATCCATCCCATTTGATCCTAAATCTACTATCTTTTTTGCCTACATAGTCAGACATCATTAATGTCCTTCATCGACTATCACCATCAGATGCATGCCCAATAGTTGGACCAAGTGTGGGCTTCAACTTCTCATTCCATAAGTTGTCAATGGCATCCCATCGCTTGCGAACAAAGCTTGCATCAAATCGACTGCAAGTGCAATGAAGTGCATCAACCAAGCATGGGAGGGCATCATGCAATGGGTTAGCAAGGAAAACTCTTACATGTCCACCAATGACACAATTCCGAAAGGCATCAATAATATTCTCGTATCATTTTTGTCCTTCTCCCACTTTGATCATGCATGTAGTCATACACTCATGATCATCTGATTTATATCCGTCAAAACCCACAAGTGTGTCATCTTTTGAATTCCACCTACAAGTAGTAATGAGAATGAGTTAGTAGGTTCATTTGCAATTTCTCTTTAATTTAAAAGAAAATTTTAGATTAAGAAAATTATTGTCATAAAAAAGAGCATGATATGATTACCTTATTCTCTTCTTTATGGTGGTTTCATCTTCCACTAAGATGAAGGGAATCTTTGACATGATCCCATGCTTTTCTTTCTTCTTTCTATATATTTCAGCAAGTGCATCAAAGATATACTCATGTATGCCTGGTACAAAGTGGGTTGCAAGTCTTTGCCCTCGCTTTGTTGTTGATAAAGAAGGTCCGTTGAGATTGGAACTCAAGAAGTCATGTAACCTTGGGCCTCCCCACATTTTTGCAACCTCAAATATGACCTATTTATGTTTGTAGCAACATCTTGTAGAAAGTCCCATAAGGCAGCTTTACCACCAAATTTGTCCAACCTATGGGCTTCAATTATGTTATTGCAAATCTTTTTACATCCTTTTGATTGAGAGACTCTATGCTGGCTTCTCTTAAAGTCCGGACTCTTATTGAAAGAATGGCAACCTCAAACCTTGCCCACCATAGTTGCATAGAAAGATCTCTTGCTCGCCTTTTAGCAAAAAGAGTTGCATTTCTGAGGTCAATTTTTGTAAGATAATCTAGTCTTCTTCCACAACCAATACCCCTATGTGCTCTCTTTTTCTCAACCTTCTCTTCTCTATACAATCTCATTCTAAAGTCAGCATTTTTAACTATCCCCTTGCAATGGTAGCATGTGAAGCCTTCAAATGGTTTCCCATCTTGTGAAATTCTCATGCAACTTAAGTGACAAAAGCATCCCTCCACATAAATTTCATTACTACCATCATGTAATGTCGCCTTAACATGACGCTTTATAAACCAATGCTTTCCACCACATTGATCATCTAAGAAAGGCTTTATCTTAATGTATTTGTTACCTACTTTGACCTCATGGCTCCAAAGACCCCAACACAACAAACTAAAATTTACAAAAGAGCTTTCATTCTCTCTAGTATTACTTGAATTAGGAGATCGAGCACTCATACTTGGGCGTCTTGATTTTGTTGAAACCAAAAAGGTGCTAAGAGATCTTTGCTTTGGATCATGCTCCTTATCCTTTTGAGGACGCCCTCGCAAGCCTGTGATTGCTACCTTTAAACTTTCTTCTTTTTTCATGAGTGACTTGATGTGAGAGTTTAACTTTGTGTGCTCACTAAGAACCGTATATAAATCAGATCTTGGAGGACACAAACGTAGCCACACAACATCATATTTGCATTGCACCTTCACCAAGCTTTTGTCCTAAAAATCATGTATTGTAGCCTCAATCACCTCGAAATCCCAACCTATTAATACAATATGAGATGAGTAAGAGACTTAGTGTAAGAACATGAAAAATAATAATGAGAAATAAAGGAACAAAAGATACCTTTATTTGTCATCATAAAAGAATGCAACTTCTCTATTGCATCCTCTATCTCTCTTTTGTCATCCCTTGCTGGTTGATGCACTAATTTGGTCATATCTTCTTTCTATAGTCCTCGAAAAACGATATACTTGAGCTCATGCTTTTTACTCTCTAAGATGTGAAATCTCATGAAGCTAGAGAAGCAATTGTAAGCTGCATGCTTTCCTTCGATGAAGCCTTTACCGTAAAGTTCATTACACTCATGACACTGTTATGGATAAAATTGTCTAAGGAAAAAGGCATTAATATGTGTGTGTGTTTGTATATGTGGCAATAGTATAATAAAATATGGTGTGCATAGGGCCCAGGGTTGAGGTGGCAGGGCATGACCATGTGCCACCCTTCCACATAAGAGGGCCCATAAGGTGTGTGGTACATAATCCATGGTAGTAATATTATAAAATGTAAGGTGGCATGGCTCCTCCATGTGCCACCCCTCCACCTAGGCTGCATTTAGTGAGATATGGCTCAAAGTCCATGGGAGAAGTAATATAAAATAGGTGGAGATGGATATTATATTGGGTTATTCCCTCCATTTAGGATAGGCCCATGTGGGGGAGGTATAGAAGGTCCAAGAGAGCAAGTTAAATAATGGGGAAAGTAGGATGAGGTGGCAAGATTCCTTGTGCCAACCCTCCACTTGTCCTCCTAAAGGTTTGAACATATTATAAAATTGGGAAGAGACCAAGGGAGTATCATAGACTTGAGATATGGGGCTTGATTTATGTGGAAAATTGAGGCAAAGGGTTGTCACACACAATTGAGAGTGTGTAATCGCCTAGCCCACATGGGAGACTTTTCCACACACCATGCATGTGGGAGGATGCATTAATTGGGAGAGACCCCCTCTTTTGGCTATAAAATGAGGGGGTAATTCCTTGATGAGACATGCTCATTCTTGTAAAGCTATCTAGCTAGTACTTTGATATTTCCCTCTCATCGTTTCTTTAACGTTTCGCCCTCACGATCTCCTTTCCTCTATGGCCCTCGAGCATCGCCATGGTTAGCCTCTAGCCTCTAGTCCTGATTTCTTTTCCGGCTAATAGAAATGGTGTGGCTGCTAGGATTGAAATCTCCATGGCTAGTGGCAAATCTTCTGCTTGTACCGGTCGCATCTGCAAAATTGTACCACCTGTGCTCCTTCTAAGCTACTGTGCATGCATTCGATTCGAGCATCTACTGTGTTCACCTGCGCGCGACAGTTTTTTGGGCTTCTGCATGTTTTCGTCGCGGACAGATTTCTTGCTTCGCGTGTCTATTGTGTTCACCCGCGCGATAGTTTTTTGGGCTCCTACGTCTTCTGGTCGTGGATAGTTTTCTCGCTTCATGCATCTACTGTGTTCACCCACGCGATAATTTTTTGGACTACTGCGTCTTCTGGTCGTGGACAGTTCTTCTGAGTTTTTGCAAAACTTTAACAGTAGATCCCGCACCCCCCTCTCTCTTCTCTTCTTCTTCTCTTTCTCTTTCTCTTCTCTTTCTCCTCTCCTCTCCTCTCTTTTTATTAAAGAGTTGGATTTGAACCCAAGACCTCCCCCTTCACAAAAGGGAGAATTATCATTGGGCCAACAAGTTGGAAGTGATGAAAATGTAATGATTTTTATTTATATATATCTCGGGAACTGTAACTCTCTAACCGTGGGGAGTTTACTCTTGTTGTAAAAAGCAAAAGTACTTCATTTCATGTGCTATATTCACATCTCTTGCTAGATCATCGATTCGAAACTTCTCCAAGTCCACTTCACAGACGCACGCCACACGAGGAGGGTGGATATTTATGTCACTTCTCGACGCGTTTAAGGAATTGGTGCCTGGTCCTCAGTGCCTTACGACTACCAATGCACGAGATCTTTTCCTTGATCTTCATGTCGACCTTCAACGACTGATTGTCCAGTGCATTGTTCAAGGAGATGATGGGTGGAATGATACACCGTGGATGATTCATGGTGAAGAACTACTGATATGCTGGGAGAACTTTGATTTTACTTCTACTCATTGTGCGGTGATCGAACTACTTGCTGCTTCAGAGGTAATTAAAACGATGTCCTTCATCGAAGGGTGGGATGGTCCCCAAGCTTGGGGGGAGATTTGGCGCATTTGCTTCTTAATTCCTGTGGATAAGCTCATCCTGAATGGTTTATTCTCAATCTCACTACAAAGGTTTCTAGGCCTCGGCTATGGTTGGTAATGTTTCGACCAAGGAATCCATTTGTACCTAATCAACCTTTTGTGCCTCATTTTGAGCTTCAAGTTGTAATTCTTTTTTGTCTAAAGATAAACTATCAACAAAGGATTGCAAGTTTATTTGGTGCTGAACGTTTGGCTCAAGTGTTAAATTCTCCCCACCCTCTCCTTCTACCTATCCTGGACTACCGAGAAACTTGGGATGTCCGAATTTTAGTCTTGGTGTGATGACATCTTGGATCCTTCAATTTGATGGAGCTTACAAACCTTTGACCAAGGCTGCTGGCATGGGTGTGAAGCTCACTTCACTGGGTGGTGAGGAGTATTGTTACAGCAAGTCTGCACCTGCAAATACTTGCAATGAAGCTGAGTACTCGGCGCTCATTTTTGGGCTACAAAAGGCACAAGAACATCATGCCAAGCAACTTGAAGTGCAAGGAGATTCTCAACTAGTGTGTGAACAAGTTAGTGGAAGGTGGAAGGTGTGGAGCAAAGGCTTGGTTCCACGACATCAACAAGCATTGGAACTTTGCAACCAATTTGAAGAGGTAAAAATTTAGCATATCCCTCGAGCTCGAAATCTAGTTGCTGATTTCTTGGCACGTGAAGCTTGTACTTCAATCACGCATGACGCGAGTGGAAGCACCACCCCAACAAAGCCGCAAGCCATGAAGGAGGATGATCATTTGTAAGGAATGCAAAGGTTGTGGTCATCATTCAGTGTTGGGCATACTTGATGCGAGTTCACCGACTTCGAAAGATCATCAGAAAGGTCCTCAAGGACATTGCTCAAAAGAAGGATGCCAGACCGCACACCCCTTGAAGAAATAGCATGGCGACTACAATAGTTGGAAGAAGCTGAAGGTGATGTGCAAGCTCTCCAATTGTTGACATTTGTCATGGCATTCTTGTTTGCCTTGATGAACAACCTCATGCAGTGCCACGTCTCTAACCCTCGCTTGTAAAGATGGATGCGATTTCATGAGGGTTGGTCCTTTTAAGATTGTTTATGTGCTATTCTATGCTAAAGATTCTTTCCGTGTAGTATTTCACAATACACCAGTCACACCCTACCCTGCCTATGTGTGCTTTGTGGATGTATCTTCACCCGATTTTCAGTTCAAGCTTCCTCTTTCTATTGTTTGTCCATAGATAAGCCTCGTCTTGCCACTCTCTTTTCCATCTTCCAAGCATGGCTGACATTCCCGTGTTTTGTGGACGAGAGGAAGAAAATCCAAATGAGTATCTTGTGGCCTTCAAGCGCCGTTGTGTTTCTCTCAACTTTCTTACTGAAGACAAATGGCTGTTGGTTCTTCCCACATTTTTAGAGGGTTTGGCTCAAGTGTGGTATGAGAAGCAGGCCGAAGACATTCGCCAAAGCTAGCCAAGGTTGACAGCAGTGATGATTGAGTATTTCGGCAAAGAAGAGGGACCAGAGAATGTGTACCTGCAGGTGGAAAACTTGAAGCAGTCAGAAGGTGAGACGGTGCGTCAATATGTGGATCGAGCGGCCATGCTCCTAGACCGTTTAATTGCCACACAGGAGGACAATGCCGGATTTCTAGCTAGAATGACTCAGCATGTGCTGGGCTACCTTGTAGCAGGAGCAAGTGATGAATTCCGCCTCAAGCTTAAATGGGAGAATCTAGAAACTATGGTGCTAGCACATGAGATTGCTCAAAAGTTTGATAAAGTTCAGTTTGACCCCGCTTCAAAGAAGACGATTGTCCCTCTGCAACCCCCTCGATTCCTGCAACAACAACCTGGGGGGTCTAACTTAGGGGCATACCCCCACCCCTCATCAGGGATGTATCCACCGCCTCCACCTCAAATGTATGGTTCTCCCTTAGATGCTTACCCTCAACAAGGCATATATTCTCACCTTCCGCCTCGAAGATTTCCCCAGCCTTGCCCACGAACCCCCCTCCTTTCTACTCCCTCAGCCCCTCTAGCTAAAGAGGCCCCCCTTGCAATAGAACCCGGAGTCAATGACCTAGCCAAGGCCCTGAATGATCTTCGGCTTGAGATGGTGGGCATCAGACTTCAAGCTAACCGCCCTCCAAGAGACCTCTAACGATGTATGCCACGAGTGCCACCAGAAGGGTCATTATCGCACAGAATGCCACCCCAATATTCCAAGAGTGAATCTTCTAAGTGAATCTGGCACTGAGGATTCTAATGTAGAGATCCTTGACCTCGGGAAAAGAAGTCGTACCACCTTGAACCCCTCTCCAAACCGTGGATCGGGCTGCCCTACGAAGAAGGTGTCCTTCTCAGAGCCCTCAGATGTTGAGATGGCAGACCCACCAATAGAGAAGACTAAAAGATCTCGTAGGAGTAAGTGGTTGCCCTCGGATTTTCCCATCGGCTCAAGGCAAGAGGACTATTCAGTCGTTCAGGACCTTGCTCATCGATGTTTGAGCATCATGCTCCCTCAACTAATAGCATTAAGCCCTAAGGTGAGATGTGAGCTGCAGCAAGGTCTCTCAACAAGGAAGAGCAAGAAAAAGGGAAAGGTACGAGAGGTATCTTCTATCTCTGAAGAAATTGATCGGCACCCACATACAGTAGATGTCATCATAGATAATTGTCGTGTCAAAAATGTGTGTGTTGATGGGGGAGCTGCATGTAATATCATGGTGCTCCGAGTCATGAAGAAATTGAATTTGAAATGCACAAGGCGTTCCTCCACTCGAATCAAGGTAGCAGATGGTCGATGACTTTCCACCCTGGGAGTCATTGAGGATTTGCCCATCACTGTCAATGGGTTGACCACCACCGTCAAAGTGGACATCGAAGATACAGGAAGGAGTTACGCAGCCATACTCGGGAGACCATGGTTGAGAAAGAGTGATGCAGTCAGCTATTGGAAGATAGGACACATGTCTTTTGGTGCTTCTAAGGAGAAGATCTCGGTGCAACCTAGTGCCACGGAACCAGAAGAAGAAGAGGAGCAAGATAGTGATACTCTCTCATCCTCAGTATCTAAATCAATGGAAGAATCAGATGGGGGGGAGGAATTCTCAGAGGAGAAAGTTTACATGATGGGGGTGTCTCCGACCCCGCCATCTGCAAAAAAGGTAACAGCTAGTCCTCAACAGCTTGTCTATGCTTTCCCCAGACCTCACTCCAAGTGAGAAAGACGAGTTCCCAGAGATGTTCAAAGATTTTCCTGACCTCTTTGCAACTAGCTACCACCACCTTCGCCATGTGACTGCCATAGAGCACAAGATAGAGCTGAAGCCTGATGCGAAGCCTCTGGCTCAGAAGTATCGGAGATTAGGGCCCCTGCAGACTGATACTTTGCGCTCAGAGTTGCAAAAGCTTGTAGAGGTTGGGTTTATTGTTCCAGTTCACAATACTGAATGGGTTTCACTAGTGGTAGTCACCCCAAAGAAAAACAACAAGTGGCGGGTCTACATCGATTATAAGAAACTCAATGCAGCCACCACGAGGGATCATCATCCTCTGCCCTTTCAAGACCTCATTCTTGAGAAGGTAAGTGGTCATGAGATGTATACTTTCTGTGATGGTTACTCTGGGTTTTATCAAATCAGAATTGCCGAAGAAGATGTGCTTAAAACCACATTTGGGGGATATTTGCATTCAAAGTAATGCTATTTGGCCTCACCAATGCTCCTGCTACCTTTCAAAGATTTATGAAGATGGTGTTTGCTCCTTATTTGGGGGATCTCTTGGAGGTGTTTTTAGATGATTTTTGTATATTCTCGTCACGTAAGGAGCATGTCATGAAGGTTAGATTGGCCTTCCAAAGGGTCAATGATGCACATGGCAGTCTCAACCCTGAGAAATCCACCATTGGAGCCACTCGAGGGAGGTTATTGGGACATATTGTCTCATCCGAGGGCGTCAAGCCTGACCCCAAGAAGGTAGAAGCTATCCTCAAGCTCTCCCCGCCAATAACCAAATGTCAGGTATGCTCATTTGTCAATCTAGCAGGATACTATCGCTGCTTCATTGATCAATATGTTGCTTTGACACGACCCATGGCTATGCTATTAAAAGACGGGGTTGATTTCTCTTAGGATGAGGATTCTGATCATGGGTTTGCACAAATCAAGAATGCTCTGGCTTCAGAACCCATTCTACGCAATCCAGATTGGTCAAAGACTTTCTATATCAATCCTGGGTTTGGTGAGCACACTCTGGCAAGTATTCTTCTCCAGCAAGGGGAGGATAGGTTCATGTATCCCGTTCGATTTACTTCTGGACAATTGCTTGACATTGAGCAACGCTATTCAGAGGCTGACAAGGATGCCTTGTCTTTGGTGTTTTGTATTGAGAAATTTAAGCATTATGTGGTTGGAAAGTCCTTCATTATACTCACTAGCACTAGTCTTGCAAAGCAGGTTCTTCAATCACCAAATCCCATGGGCCGGTTGGCCAAATGGTTGGCAGTTCTACAAGAATATGATTTTTCTTTCAAAATTGTAAAAGGGGGATGTTCCAACTTGAACAATTCTTTGATTGATTTAGAGGAGTGCCTTGATGTAACCCTTGTAGCAGCCATAGAAATTGGGGATCCATGGTATGGTGGTATTTATAGGTTTCTGACTGCTTTCTCCTTTCCTCCAGAAAGTACTAGCTATGAGAGAAAGAAGATCTGCAGAGATAGTAGGCGCTACACCCTCCTTGATGGGGTGTTGTACCGTCAAGGCATGGATGGGGTACTAAGATGGGCCATTGATGCAGATGAAGTGCCTAAGGTATTGAAGCATTATCATGATGGATTTTGTGGAGGCCACTATGCCAGTGACTATACAGCTAAGAAGAATTTACATGCTAGATACTATTGGCCGACCTTGTTCAAGGATGTCACTTTGTATTACAAAACCTGTGAACCATGCCAATTCTCTGGTAGGAAGGATTTGCATCCTGGGCAACATCACCTAGTGATGTCCATCCATCCGTTTTAGAAGTGGGGAATAGATTTTGTCGGGCCCTTGCCCATGACTGCCCGCAAAAAGAAGTATCTTTTGGTAGCCACTCAGTATGTCACTAAGTGGGCTGAAGCTATCGCCCTCCCGCTGCAAATGGTAAGGCAGTTTCAAATTTCATATTTGAACATATCTGCACAAGGTTTGGGACACCCATGGAGATTGTCTCTGACCATGGGAGTCCATTCTCAAATGAAGTAGTGGAGTTACTCATGGATCGCATGGGTATTGATCATCACACTTCTAGCATCTATTATTCGGCATCCATGGGTCAAACAGAGCGGACCAATGGCCTCCTTTGTAAAACCATGGGAAAAATGGCCATAGGGAACAGGAGCCAATGGGATCAGAAGGTCACTGAAGCCGTGTGGGCTTACAACATCAATCATAAAACATCTATAGGTCACACTCCTTTTGAGTTGGTATATGGTACTGAGGCAGTTTTACCACTAGAGATAGAGATTCCGGCCTTGAGATTGGCACAGGAATAGAGGATGATAGAAGATGAACATGTAGAGGCTAGATTGGTACAACTTGAGAAGTTAGATGAAACTTGACGCCTTGCACTACACTAAACAGAGATCCAAAAGAGTCGACAAAAGGCCCACTTGGATGCTAAGATTCGAAAGGGATGGGAAAGACACTTTGCTAAGGGGATGTTGTGCTATGCTTTGATAATAGATTGGACCACCAAATGGATAAGAAGTTTCTGCCACTGTGGACTGGTCCATACAAAGTCATCAAGGAACCTAGCAAATGGGTCTGTACAAGTTCAAGAGCTGCATGAACCATATGACAAGAAGGTGATCAACAAGTGTTACCTCAAGCCTTTCTTTGTGCGTGATGGACCCAAGCATGGAAATGCTGTGCATTCCCTGTGTGCATTCCCTGTCTGGGGGGGGGAACTGTTATGGATAAAATTGTCTAAGGAAAAAGGCATTAATATGTGTGTATGTTTGTATATGTGGCAATAGTATAATAAAATATGGTGTGCATAGGGCCCAGGGTTGAGGTGGCAGGGCATGACCATGTGCCACCCTTCCACGTAAGAGAACCCATAAGGTGTGTTGTACATAATCCATGGTAGTAATATTATAAAATGTAAGGTGGCATGGCTCCTCCATGTGCCACCCCTCCACCTAGGCTACATTTAGTGAGATATGGCTCAAAGTCCATGGGAGAAGTAATATAAAATAGGTGGAGATGGATATTATATTGGGTTATTCCCTCCATATAGGATAGGCCCATGTGGGGGAGGTATAGAAGGTCCAAGAGAGCAAGTTAAATAATGGGGAAAGTAGGATGAGGTGGCAAGATTCCTTGTGCCAACCCTCCACTTGTCCTCCTAGAGGTTTGAACATATTATAAAATTGGGAAGAGACCAAGGGAGTATCATAGACTTGAGATATGGGGCTTGATTCATGTGAAAAATTGAGGCAAAGGGTTGATGCACACAATTGAGAGTGCGTAACCGCCTAGCCCACATGGGAGGCTTTTCCACACACACCATGCATGTGGGAGGATGCATTAATTGGGAGAGACCCCCTCTTTTGGCTATAAAAGGAGGGGGCTATTCCTTGATGAGACATGCTCATTCTTGTAAAGCCACCTAGCTAGTACTTTGATATTTCCCTCTCATCCTTTCTTTCAAATAAAGTATGATCCTCTTCCCTTGATGTCTCCATCTTTACATTCCTCCTCCTATCATGTACATGCTTCTTCTTCCCCCTCTCCCTTTTCCCTTGTGTCATAGTCTCCCTCTTTATTCCCTCCCCTTCTAATTCCTTTTCCCCTCCCATGATAACGTTTCGCCCTCACGATCTCCTTTCCTCTATGGCCCTCGAGCGTCGCCATGCTTAGCCTCTAGCCTCTGGTCCTGATTTCTTTTCCAGCTAATAGCACCAAATCTGTACATGAGGTACACCATTGAAGTCCTGAGAATGCAACTCAAACCTATCATCTCTTGACACCACCATTTCCCTTAGCTTTGATCTAACTCTATCACATTCCCATTGCCAAAGTTCAAGAATATTGGAGCTTAATAACTTACTAGAGAGCTTTGAAGACATGTTCGCTTGAGCTTCAAGATTTGCTTCACTAGTTGGTTGAGTGCAATGTCTCTTACATGGAAGAAGAGCTTCTTCCATGCTGCGTGAACTCCTCTTTATGTGAACGACGAGTTGATCATTGATTATCCATCGTTCCTCTTACCGTTTGGTTATTGTATACTCATCCTCAACAAACTCAAACGATCCCAATAGAAGCTCATCGCCTTTAATTTGTTCATGAACATGAGAGAATGTTGGATGAACTTTGTCTCTTGAAGACCTAGCTGCTCCTTGCTATCATTGTCAACCACTTGAATCCTAAAAAACGATGCCATGATAGGAGTGAGTCTACTTCAAAATAAAAAGAGAACCTCAATTACAACCTCTCCTCAACCTATGCATGCATGACTTAAAAAATTAATACCACCAATTTTATGCAAGCTATGTGAGTTTGAATTTAACCATTATAAATACAAGCTATGTGCATGCCTTGTGACTTCTAATTTTACTAAAAAACTCTCCTCAAATCAATCAATAATTCTAACACACAAATATTTTTTTTGACAAATTAGAAATGTATTTTATAGCACTTTTTTAAATTCAATTAGTATAAAGGCACATATTTGTATTCAAATCTGAAGAAAGAAATAACATTGAATTTTATAAACACAATTGTCCAAGTAGTAGCCTCATAATCAAATTGGATCAAAAAAACTGAGTCATCATCTCAATAGTAGGATGCAAACAAGCATGGGATGGAGTGTTATATCTTGTCAGACGACTATTCATCTCAACCAATGTCATTATATCTTGTTTTTCTATAAACATATAGTTTGTCACATTGAAATAAACATGTCGCAACTTGCCACTCCATGGCAACTATTTTGTGTAATCCTCCTTGGAATAGTATTGTTTACATTCCTTGTAGAACGTAATAAGCTCTTTAATCGAACGTAATAAGCTCTTTAATCATATATCCCATGGCATAGACATTTGACTCTTTACTATATGCATTGATGTTCTCAGGGTCTATTATTTATGGAGCTTGCCAAGGACGAAGTCTATTTTGCGTCTTATTGCCACACCCTTCTTAATCTTATAAGTCACATCATCCATACCTCAAGCGCTTCAAAAAATTAACAGCTTCTCTTGATTCACCAAACCAAAGCAATAGTCCCCAATCAATAATTCCAACTCGTGGACAGTGATCCTTGGTAAAATTGAGCATCACATTGAAAGGGTGAAGAGCACAATGTATAATGCCTGCTTGGTGTACATTTGCCAACGCATGCATGTATGATGTCTGGGGTAGCCTCCACAAATGCCTTAAATCTAGTAAGCTCTGCATTACCAAGTACTAGATCTGGTTCTCTCCTAGTGACGCCATTTCCTTTCAGACATAACACTTTCTTCTGAATGTCCCTTTCTCAAAGGGTAGCTGCATCATCATATCTCCAATACTCCCTCCATTGAAGTACAGAAAAATATTGATCCAAGGTAAGCTTCTTATAAATCCTATGCATTTGACAATACTTGGATGTGATATTTGCATTCCATATTCCTTATCAAATGACTTTAGGGTGTGAGCAACATCTCCTTTATAGTGCTTTGTTGTATAAGTAATACTTTGAGGAAAGAAAGTGATCCCATACAATTGAGAAATCAACATTTCTAAATGAATGTGCTTTGTGAGAAGCATCCTCGTGACTTCCCTCCATGGCTAACCATGCCTTAGAAGATGGATCACATGCATGTTTTAGCTGCTCATATCGCACTCGCTTTGAAATTGTGAAATGTGAATCTATGTCTTTTGCCCTCTTGCTTTTAGCCTTCTCATCTTTCCACTTCAAATCCCAAAAATCTAATTTGTCCATTTTAGTATTAGTAGGTAATTCTTCTCTCAAGTCTTGTGCACATTTTGTCATATTACCTATAACACTATTGATCATATGGCATATTCCATTATCATTCATTTCACTTGAGAGAGGCAGTTTTTCAATTGTGTTTGCTATGACTTCACTGTAGAAACACTCCAACCACATTAATGCCAATTGTGTTTGCTATGACTTCATGTTGTCTTTCTCACTGTCCACGAGTTGGTAAAGTGATCTCTTTCTCAGTCATAGATGTCATAAAAGTAACATTTCTTACATGGCTAGCTCGTTGTTGTAGCTTTGCATGTCATCTCTAAGAACCCTTCCTTTCATTACTACTATGCCTCCTACCTTTTTCTCAACTCGCTCCTTTGCCATCCAAACTTTAAGGCTGACTTCTTTTCCCAGCTTTCAATTCTAAGGTTCTTCTTATCAGACCGTAGGACCTTACTTTTATGCACAGCCCATAATGCATCCCATCGTTCCATCTGTGATGCACTAACATTATTGGCAAATCCCGGTCTTGTAGCACACATTTGCTTAAATCGTGTGTGAGCATCACCAATTTGGGATTCAACCCAAAGCAATGCATTGGAGTAATTTCTTAAGGCTATGACTCAACCATGTTATACCCCAATGTAAATAGGTCCTACTAATGGAATAGATATGGTTGATCATGCTAGGATTACTAGAAAAAATAAATTGATTTTCATGAGGAAGTTAGAGGCCTAAGACATTGACACAATATATTGGATAATTAGAGACGCCCCCCCCAATTGAACCATCGAGGGGTCACTAATTCCTATCTCCTGAGACAGCAAATTTAAGGGCTCCAGTCCAAATTAGCCTCCGAAAGACAGATGCACATTGTAAGTGTAATAATGGAATTTATGACTAGCATCACTTGGGCCAAAAATGGATTTTTTACCAGAGATTTGCACTGGCAACGGGACTGAAAAATGGCCGCCAAGAATTCATTAACTGCAGTACTGAGATGCAGCTATGCAAAGTACGCTTCACGTATTGCCTAGCTGAAAGAGCATCCAAAGCATCAGCCAAGTAACATCGATATGCTAGGTGGTAACTACAATACACTTGTTAAGAGACAAGTTACAAGAGCAAGATAGACCATACGTTGTGGAGAACTGAAGGAGCTGGAGAAGTTCGGTCCAGATACCAATAGACTTGAACTCCATTGAGACTGCGAGCATGGGAAATGATGGAACCCTCATAGGTAAGCGTCTTAACGCATGAGGCCTGCTGAGTTTCTATTCATGAATCTCTATAGTGACATATTCGCCACGCTGGTGCTTCACTCGATATAGAGTCATTGCTCATGCATTACGTTCCCTATAAGGCAGAATAGATAGTGTTTGTCATTTCAATAAAAGTGCTGAGACTGTCATGCATTTCTGTCGCCTCGTATAGACATTCAAAAGCAAATAGACCTTAGAGCGAAGGTTTTACATAATAGAATGGGGAGCTGCGCATGTGCGATGATGTTTCCGAGCACTCTTGTAGCTCCACCTTCATCTCTGGATTGCACACAGTGATCTGATGGACGGACGCCTGGTGAGATAGATCTTCATTTAAGGCAATGTTATCACTTCTTACGCCAAGTCTAGTGCCGAGTATGCATATACAGGCATTCCTTTGTGTGCCCTTATGTGGCTATTGTCTGTTACGTAGTTATGACTACAATAACGTCGAGTTTTGTCATACTACTACCCGCGCATTCTCCACTTGTAATCTATTCCCCTTCCCGTTTCTTATGATCTATTCCCCCTAACGATGCAAATAGATATGTAACTTAGAATACTAACGATGGGGAGTGAGGACACCAGAGATTCCTCCATGAGCTACAAGCACCTTGAGCATAAGCGATGTTCCGAGGATTTATCAGACTTTTTTTTTACATAAATGTAGATTGTACGCTATTTGCAAGATTACCGAAGGGCCATAGTGTGAGGCAGCCCATTTCACTTTGAGGCCAACTAACTTTGTAATGAAGATCCCTGCTCCATGAAGGCTGAGGGTGTGAAAGGTGCCCTAGGATAGCCTAGAGCAAAACCCGGTGTAGACCAAGTCCCTTCCATCGACCACAAAGAGAGGTTAACGGGTGCCAAACATATTTTCAACGTAGATCGTCCCCCTTGTACCCGAGGAACGGAAGAAAAAGAGTGGTGGAGAGCTCTGAAACCACAATGAACTCCTCCATTCATTCCATAGTAGACTCGAATGTCACGTATGAACACACAGACTATGGATAGAAGCTAACATATGATATATAGAATGAAAACGGGCTTCGTGAGGTCTTTCGTCAAGTGTATGAACGCCTCAATAAAATAAAAAATGCTCGCCACTTGTTGGAATATGTTCTATCAGTACAGTCGTTAGTTGCTCTTTCATGTGTGAATACGTTACTTGAGTGACTGAAGAAGAGACTAATCGAGCACTCGATTCTCATAACGTAACTGAGTTGAATGAAGAGCCTCAGTCCTCTACCATCTCTAGCTTCATATTGGATCCCGTCGACCAGTTGAATGGTAATACAAAAGACACGTTATCCTCCACAAATATGAGAATCACTATTAACAACTGCCATTGTTTTTTCTCGGTTGAAGATAGGCTGAGGGTTCCCAGAGAGCCCCAGGATAGCCAGAGTTAGATAGAGTAGTAGCGATTATTATACCTTATAGGAAGTAAACAAAGGTATAAAATGATATACTGGAAGTAATACCATTCAATCCACCTGTAAGGAACGTGGAATATATAGGAAAAACATTGAAGTTGTATCCCTTCATGGAATTGTGTGAATAATCGTACTTTTGAGCGCCCAACATTGCTTGTGTCAACCTTATAATTAACAGAGAAAGTAGCCTGTATATTGGGAATTCTGAGATCCTTTTGGTAATGCTGAGACCATTAAGTTGAGCACTCTGATATGAGGGAGTATGTAACAAGTGTTTTAGAGGTTATTCAACTTGTCTTTTTAGTAGAACCAGTTTGCTGTCCAAGGTTTTATCACTATTGACAGATAAAGAGACATTTGGGAGTACTCATGGATTGGAGAAGGCATCACAGGAATCATCATTGATAAGACCCTATGACTTGGTTTTCAAGTTGGCCCCCAAGGACAATATCCTAGACTAATTTCTGAGTTTTTCAGAGATGCTATATAACTGTGACTACGATAGATTGATGATGTAATTCAAAGGAAAGAATTATACATCTAGTAGCATTTCCCATACTCTTGAGCATTTATTTGATGGAATGACTAATTTTGCAAGTCGAAATGTGTGACATGGATAACAACTGCATGCTAGCAGAGAGGCCTGCAGTCCCATATTTAAAGGTTCTAGTCCTAACTTATCCTTTGTGTGGATGGATGCAGGTGAGTTAGCATGCTTCTCATCTAGATTTGCAGTCGAATACTTTTGAATATTGCAATGGAGCAGTAACTACTATTGTCTTTTACATATATCCTATAGCACTAATTATACATTTGCATACGGCCTCTAGTTCCATTTTTTTTTTTGGATCAGTAACCCCATTTTTGTATGAACTCATAACAGTTATGGGTATCTTTTTTACAAAACTGCACAGTCCCCATGATGCACGATTTTGAAACTAATACGAGTCCCTTGATTGCATACTTCTATATCTGTCTATATGATGGAGTTAGAGGAAGGGAAGCTAGATTTGGGATAACTGTTGTATACCTTCCTAAGGATATGGATTTGTTCAAGATACCATGAATTTATCTTCTGCAATGAAAGTTTTGTTATACATACTTTCAGTACATTTAGAAATTTATGGGATGATAAAAAAGAGGATTTGGATTGTATATGACTAGTATTTGTCATACTTAGATAGGGGTGAATATCTGATTTGATAAACTTATACTATCATTTGAATGCAAAAGAAAGGGCTCCCTAATGGAATGAGATGAAGGACTCTAATTGTTTTAATGTTTTTGGATTATGATGAAGTGAGAATAAGTAGAGTTATAGGATGAAAACACACACACACACACACGCACTTGCACACGCGCATACACACACACACACACACACACACACATCACTTCCCTCATTTATGGTGTGATCTCTTGGCTACTGAGAGAGTCTGTTCGAAAGCCCGAAGTGCTAGCGAGACGGACAAGAGAGAGCTTCATCTGAGGATGAAAACACAACTTAGTGCTTGGTAGAGAGAGGTTGGAAGAGCCGATGACACGAGGGAAGAGAGAGCGCCTTGGAGGGAGAGGCAACCAGCGAACATTGGGAAGAGAGAGCGCCTTGGAGGGAGAGGGGACTCTCTCACTTTGCGAAAAAGCCATTTCTTCGTGTTTGGGCAACGTGCATTTCTCTACGAGTACGCTAAGGAATATTATAAAGCGAGAGAGCCTCAACAGGCACCCATTTCACAATGGCAGACCGTGTCCCTTCTTGCTGCTTGGTCTTGCTCCTCCCCGCCATCATCCTTGGCTTTGATCCCGACCTCTTGCAAGATTTGTGCGTGGGTGACTTAGCTTCCGCCTTGTACCCCAACAGCCATGATTGAGCCCCAAGACTTTGTCTTCACGGGATTGCGTAAGGCCAGCAACACCAGTGCTAGTTCTACCGGGATCACACGCACCGTGGCTTCCGCTCTGCAGTTTCCTGGTCTCAACCATCATATTGTGAGGTTGGGAAACCATCACATGTGCTCACCGATTAGATGCTCCCAAGTCCCGACTCCCGAGCACAGTTTCTCTCCTAATTTGGCCAACCTACACGTAATCATTTAGCTGCGACTCGTAATGGAACATTGCGGTTGCTGCGCTTCAGAATTTTGAAGCTCTCAAGTCTCAGAAGTCAGGTGCATGTCGCTGAGCTTAAACACATTTATGCCCATGGCACTATAAATTTTGTGTTGGTGGACGCTCAACAACGGAAATTGGAATGCAAGCAGCGAAAATCTGGAAGCATGGGGTGGGCTAAGCAACCTCGAGTCTAAAGTTCTGAAATTTCTGTTCTAGCGCCTTCATTGTAAAGGCCAACGAACCTAATTTTCTTTCGGAAAGCTTTTGGCCAAAATGGCGTCAACTTGTGTGTTCAAAATGAGTAATAAAAATGAGTAATATTTTTGTTTTGCTTTGGAAACGTATCATGTAGCTTTAAAATTTCAACAACAAACTTATGGCCTTTAGTCTTTCTGCATCTGGTCTTCTCGCTCCCCTCCGTCTCTGCCTCATTGTACTTGCGCTGCCCAAGTTCCAATGTAGAGCGAAAATCGAATGAAGCATTGAACAACATATCGATTGGAATTTGGAACAGAGGGCTACGATCTACCTCTTTTTGCCGCAAAAGATTCTAAGTGGCTCGATGATCCCTCGCTTGCATGGCTTGGCCAGCTTGCTGCAATTCTGTCGCTCGAGAGCTTGACCAGCCCTGTTAGCCAGCAGTTGAGCCGTCTCATCACAGGAGGGTACAGGAGTCGCCTTGAGGAAGGCACAAACAGCGGGGATTCGGGAAAAGGAAAGAACAGAGTCAGGAACGGAAATTGGGCTCGTGGCCCGTGGGTTGTAGCTTGGGGACACAAACTATCTCATGATCCGCCCATTCGGAACGATGCTCTCGTAGAAAGCGCACAAGAAGTGTCGGAGGAACGTCCTGTTAGAAATTAGAATAGCAAATGAGAACATATTGTCTAGACTGCAAAAGCATGGAAGCTTTGACGCAAAAAACACCTACGGACTCCGGAGCAGATAGATAGATGCAGACAGATCATCTAGTGGCAATCTCTCTCTCTCTCTCTGTGTCGAGACTCGATGCCCTTCTGGGCTCGCGCATAACAGCAGAGCACTCAGCAGATCGAAGAGCAGGCAAATCTGTCTATAACGGTTCACTAATGGAGAACCTGGTGGATCCATTCCTCCAAAAAGGGGACACTTGAACAGACAAAGTATAGCCTCATAAAGTACAAAATAGCGCATGAGCCTGGGCTATTATAAGAACAGAGAAGAGTGGATCCCAACAAGTCAAAACATCGCCTGAAGGATGAAAGCAATACCTACAGAAGAAAACGACCCCCTCATCTTCAGATCAAGCTAAATCATACGAGAGAAGCATTCTTAGTATTAAATCTCTAGTCTCAAGAAGCTAAGGAGTTCCAGAGAAGCTTTGGAGTTCTGTTTTGCAGCAGTTACACTAAGCTACTGGCACAAATCCATAGAATTCTGGTCAGTGACAGGATGGGACATTGAGCTTGGACTCGGATGGATAGAGAAGAAGGGCACCACAGCCGAATATTTGGGATGCCAGGAAGCGTAGACATGACTCTCACCCAGCTACCCAGCATTTGCTCTAGTTACGGAAAAATCATCCATTGCGCCAGAATGGAAATCAAGCTCGAGAGTTGACATTCCAATCCCGTTTCGAATAGATACCCATAACCCGAATCCCGATATATGGACGCACAACATGAGGGAAAAGGTCTGCAAGGGACTCGGGAGGCCGTGGGATGAATCATGAAATGGGTACTTGCAAAGGTATGCAAGGTAGTAGGGAATCGGGATACTTGCAGCCCAGCGCGAGTTGCAGCCCACCCATGAAACTCAAGCGTACGCGCTTTGCAGCACTGGCTCTGTCGTCAGCTCCATTTACTCGAACAGACATGCGTAGAATTGTAGATACTTGCACTTGTATTCGTTTGGGATAGGCTATTGATCAGCTACAGAAAAGTGGTCAGAGCTTCTACGGAAGAGAAATCTGCGAGCTGGAGGTTTAGGCCACCTGCCCCTTTCTCGTGGAGCAGCCGTCAAGCAGTCAAGCCGTGCCATCGACAGAGCATCAAACTCGAGGTAGATGTTGAGATCCCTCACGAACTGGCGCAAATTCTCTCGAGCCATCTGCCGTCTCTCTCTCACCCTCTCTCACCTTGTATATAACAAAAAAGAAACGAGTACTGTCACGAGGGCGCCCTTCCCCTATTTGAGGGCCCAATCAGTTTCCAATTTCTGCATGCAGTGCACCCAATTGCATTCTTGTAAGTCTAGTTCTTCATAGTGCCAAGGCTTCCAACACTGGGGTCCTTATAGGCCAACCCAGTCTGTCCTTTCCAGCTCACCCAAACTATCTGGGCCTATTTAAGGCCTTGATGTAGGGCCTCTTGCTGGGTTCTGCCCTAGCCCCTCCGCAGTCTCCAGTCCCTGCACCAACCACGGATGTGCTGCTGTACTGCCGACCAGATCTGCTGTATAGTCCTGTCGTACTCCTACCTGTCACTACTGACCCTGCCGACCAGGTCTGCTATATAAATGCCGTACATTTATGTTGCACCGTACAGTCTCGTCTCTAGGGTCTTTGCCAGCCATTGCTGCTGGCCAAGAGCGATCGTTGAGGCTGCCCAACAACTAATTCAACGAGGAAGTATTTGTTCTGCCGACGTGGAAACCAATCTGCTGCCCAAATGTCATCCCTGTTTCTACCCTCTGTCCCATCCTCATATGGGGGCTTGCAAGTCCGGAGGTGACCCTAATACTCCCCCTAATATTCCAACAAGTACAAAATTCTTTGAGAGGAAGTAAAATGCAATAAACAGTAATGGATGCAATTTTCCACCTACCATAACCCAGCATACAAAGAGAGAATAGAATGGTTGCTTGCTATAGCCAAGTCCCACGCAGCGGAAAAAGATAGATTAGATCATACGTCACTCAAAGAAACTCACTACTTCAGTTATAGAGAGAACAGAGATGTAAAGCCAAGAATATATGTATTGATATAGAGAACCAAGTACAAAATCTTCCAATACGAGTGACAGTCAGCCTGAGGCTTTGGCAGCTGATCAAAAAGGAAGAAAGCAGTTGACAGCTGAGGAACGAGAGGCTCTCACGGCATCCCGTATGTGTAATCGATGTGGTCAGAAAGTTCATTATCGGTGTCAGTGTCCCAGAAGGAACGTAGAGGGGTCCAATAACCAGGTAGCCAATAGTGTGACTGCTGCAACCACGATTACTCTAGCCTTTTAGTAGCACTTGGCAGGAGGTGCTAGCTGGCTGTCCAGATCCAGATGGTGGTGCGATACAGGTGCCCAATCAGGCAAGCAGACCTTGCACCAGAGACAGTATTAGTTGGAATATTGTTCCAGGATCCTTTGTTGGAGTCATGTACCAGTACTATCAGTTCGATTGTTGTACCAGTTGACCCAATGTATCAGTTGCAGACCAGAGGAGTGTACCTAGCACCTATGGCCTGGGAGCAACAGTTCCAGGTTTCCAGGGATCATGCTGAGGATGTTCGAGCCACGAGGGACCTTCTTCGACAGTACCTGTGACAGTCTTCAGCGATGGAGCATCACACGATGGATATCTCCGATTGTTCCAGCGGCATACCCAGCTCCCTGGCGTCTCTGTTCCATCCAGGAGCTGAGAGGGGGTGTTGGAGGTCAACATCTCATGATGTCACCTTAGAGAGAGAGGGCCTTGATTCTGGGTGTGCCCGCCCAGTGAGAGTAGGTTAGTCGGCCTTCCAGTGCCTCATATGATGCCATGCAGGCCACGGAGGTACCCCGGGAGGGTGCAAGGTTGTGTGAGCAGGTGTGTCTCACCCTACTGCCCTTAGGGGCCTTCTATGAGCCCCTATTTGTGGGCTGTAGAGCAGTAGGTGGGCCGACCTGCAGGTCAGCCACCTTGGCTAGCTATATCCCCTGTTTTGGGGAGGTGTGTGCCCTCATTTAGGGCCTGGACAGCCTTATATAGCAGGCTGTAGGGGTCGGCCCTCATGACCTGGCTGGTCGGTGCCCCCCTATGCTGGCCGACTGGGGGGGGGTGCGGGGGGGGGGGTGGGCTATATATGTGCCTCCCCTCTCCCCTCATTTCCCATCTTCTGGAGCTGGAGCAGTCCTTCCAGCAGTGCATCTTGTGGAGCCTGGCAGACATGCAAAGCCAGCCCACAGCATCACCTAAGGAGCAGGGTAGTGGAGCAGTCCTTCCACTCCCTTGTGCTCCCTTCCACGTGGTTGTTGAGAGCTGTGTTCCGAGCTCTGGAGTAAAAAGGAGAAATAGAAACTCCGTTGTTTCGGTGGTTTCCCTCCATATGTAGCGGGGTTTTCTCCAGAGATCACTTGCAGTTCTCTTGTGCGTTTCTCTTCTTTCTCTCCTCAGTGTGTGTGTGTGTGAGGCATGCTATCTCTCCCTCATGTCACACGATGTCAAGGTAATCCGTGAGGATCTCTTACAGCTACACACATTCCGGACCTGGTTGGGACTGAGCGAACTCCTAGTGAAGCTTAGCTTCTACAGAGATCATTGTTTACCTATCACAGAGGAGGGTTTCATCGACCCACCAGGATACACACAGATCCACTTACCCCACTCATTGAGGATCTCTATTGGGCAGTTCCGGGTCTCTTCACATAGACTTCGCATCGAGAGTGGCAGAGCAGATTGCCTACCCAAGGAGAGGCACTTATGCACATTATGTGACATGCAGGAGGTTGAGACGGAGAAGCACTTCATCTTCAGGTGTCCTGTTTACTATGAGATCCGAGGGCATGGCTACTGCCTCTTCAGAGATAGCTATGGGATTTTGTCCCGATTCCTCTCCTATCCAGATCAGAGATGCTTGGCAAGCTTCATTCAATAGGTAGTTAGGCACCGCGAGAGGATACTTCGATCACAGAGACAAGAGCAGACCTCTTCCTTGGCAAACTCCTCTCAGAGCTCTATCACGGAGTTCTTTCAGCCATATCACTTGGACTTCCCTGAGACGAGACCTCGACATGATCGGGACCGAGAGCCATTGACTCGACAGCTCAAACAGAGGATGGGCATGCAAATTACACTTGGGGATATCCCCTCCGTGTTTCGCGTCGGAGCCCGGCCGACAGGGGTTACAGTAGCCCTTGTTAGGTGTAGAGCTATGACCAGGAGATGTCACTGGACCGCACCCTCGAGTGGTCGACAACACTCTATCGCTGATTTCATGCTTCTAGTGCCTCATCCACCCCTGATGTCTTGATGATGATGATGATGATGATGTGACTGATATGTAGTCGACCACCGACATGACTATGTTGTACTTAGTACTACTATTCTGCATTTGTTTTGCATTATGCATTGGTGTGGATGCTCGTTTAGTAGCTCCACCCTCACAGCTCGCTTGTACCAGGATTTTCAGTCTCATAGACCCATTGGTCTTCCGAAGACTTTAATAAACTTTCTTTCTTTCTTTCTCTCTCTCTTCCATTCATTTCCGCCACAATCATGGTCCTTTGTCCTCACCAAAAGAGGTTCTCTTACTACCTCCGAGACAATCCTAGATCCCTAAGTCCGCATGGTCCACCTCAAGCTTATCCGTCCAAAGATCACAACACCTTGCTTCCCTGGAAGACAGCCTAGGCTTCAGCCTTTCTTGAGCTAAGTCTGCAGATCCTCTGACCCTTCTTCACCTCCTGGATGTAGGCCCAAGAAGAAGTCTCGTGCTGCTCCTTTCTGCTTAATTGGTGGCTGCTCTGTTGGATGCAAAAATGAGGCCCATAGGCCCTCCTTTTATTGGGCAACCCCAAATAACTGACCCTCTAGGGCATATTGGCCGACCCTAGGGCCCGACTTTCCTGCCGCCTGCTGGCCAACTAAGCAGCCCTAACCAGCTGATGACTCCAGGTCCGGCCTGGTTGGCTGCCTTTTCTGCCCTTATATAGGGCCGTGTTGCTGGCCCTATTGAGCTGCTGCCAGGCCCCAAGGACAACACACAATAGGGGCCCAAAACCAGGGGTCCCACCATGTAGCGTACAATCTGCGCCACTTCAGCACTGTCCTGCAGCCACTGAATCTGTCCTGCATCTTCCGTACTGCCTGCGTGGCAACTCCATACACGCTGATATCAGCTCCATCCCACTCTTGCCTTGTGTGAGTGCTGCCCACATGACAGCCATGCTGCTGTCCATGTGGCAGCCCCATCCTACCCTTGTTCACCCCCCCGATGCTCTCCTCATTTGGGGGACTTACAGATGGGGAGGTGACCTTTCCAACAGAGAGGAGCAAGAAAACAAGTAGATGACAATAAGCTTCGATATTGGACAGCCCCGACTGGGGCTTATTTGCTTTGTCGAAGTTGATGTTTAATGTCGATAGTTGCTTTATTGATTTTGAGTCTTGAGTCTATGTTGGATTTGAAAAAGAAAGAATACCAAGCAGGAAAGAGAAACGAAATGAAATGCATGCATTAAAGTCAATGGGAGACCCGCAATGGGAGACCCGTCTGGATCTATGGGACTGGAAAAAGATCAATATATAAAAGCTGTGCCAGAGAGTTCTAAAGCTAACTCGTCTAGATAGAGAATCAAAACTGAACGAATAGCCTAACCTGGGGTTGATGAATGTAGCCAGTACAATCTAGGAAAACACTGAGATACAAAACTGAAAATATAAGAGCATATTATAAACATATAACTGTAGAGTAAACTAGGGGAATGGAAGATAAAAAGGATCGTAGAAATGTGCTATCTCCTACCGTCTCTCGAGAAGGGTTAGGAAGGGTTGCAAGGATGTCCACCGGTGATCGATGCCCTGCCCCTAAGTGCTGGGAATACTCTCCTATGCCCTGATATCTGGGTCGGTATATCTCCAATTGGCCATGATGGGAGGGAGAGAAAGGTCATCAGATCCTGTGGTACAACTGCCTGCATGTCTTGTGCCGATCTGATGTCCAAGTATCTCTGACACTGCCAGATAAAGTGATGCTCATCCTCACTCGAACCATCATCACATATCTTGCAGAGCCGCTTCTGTCTTGGGGTATCTGTCAATCTGCCTGTCTCTACCTCCGAGTTGTGTATACTGATTCTAAATCTACATATTTCCTTCCTTTTGTATGTAAGATGTTATGCTTCAGGTGCTGTTGCTCATTGTATGTGAGAATGGGATTAATCTCTTTTCTATAGAACTCCAATTTGCCTTTGCATCCTTGTCCACCACTTTCTGCTGCACAAAGTCCCTTGTAGCTCCCTTTTTCTCTGGCAGGTCTTGACTTGAAAAGCTCCATCTTTTTAACCAGTTGTGTGCTTCTTTAAACCACAATTTCCCTTTTGTTGCTTCTATCACCCTGCAAGGAATTCTGTTTGTCCATTTTTTTCAGCTTGACAATATAGGAGATCAGTAGACATATTGCTTCACCTTCAATTCTGTTTGTCCATTTTTTTCAGCTTGACAATATAGGAGATCAGTAGACATATTGCTTCACCTTCAAGGGGTAGCATCCCTGCCTCTGCTTGTTAAGCACTATCTCTACTTCCCCTCTTGAAGATCACGGGAGTAGCACCATTAATCACCTCCCAGCCATATCTCACTAAGGCTAACGAGCAGACAGAGATCTACGTTACAAATTCCACGTGAATCATCTTCTTCTCTTCTCTCACTAGCCTCAGCAAGCCCCCAATTCCATAGATAGATCTAGATGCCACATGTCATCCATATAGGGCCTTCCTAATGCAACATTTCACCCCTCTCTTGGGATGCATTAAATTCCTTGCCCCTAGGCACATCTTTGCACTAGGCCCTTGGCCTTAGATCTACCTAGCCCTCACCTAGGACCTTGACATTAAATCCCTCCCGATCATTTACATGAAGCGCAAACACATATATTAGAGAGATAGATCCTTCAAGGGAAATGTCGACTGATTCTTCCGAGGTCATGCTACCTCGGCTAGAGCATAACATTCCTTCCCTCTTCAGACATCAGCGTCCTCGATGATAAAATCTGGGAACACTCTCCGCAACTGATATACGGATTCCCAAGTAGCTTCGGATAGAGGCTGACCATGCCATGCAACCAACACCGTGGGATCTTCCGATTTCGTATTTGCATTGTTCCTCGGTCCAGGATTCTTGTTGGTTTGCGCCTTGCAATATCCTCTATCTCCTGAAACAAAACCACACCTTTGATTAGTGAGTCAGCAGTATGTAAAAATTTCTTTAAGCGTGAAACATGAAAAACCGGGTGTACCTTACACCCCTGTGGCAATTCCAATTTATAGGCTACACTGCCTATTCTCTTTAGAATTAACCACGGCCCACAGTATCGAGGTGATAACTTAGCACACTCTCCTGAAGTCAACGACTTCGAGTGCAAAGGAACTCTGAGAAAAACTTTTTCTCCTTCCTTAAATACTCTTATAGACCGGTTTTCATCCGCATACACCTTGGCTCTATCCATAGCCTGGCGGATATTAGCTCTCGCAAATGGTAGCATCTCCCGCATCTGAACTACAAAGTTCGTGGCACTAGGCACTTTCTGAGGTACTCCAACTATAGTTGGATTGGCTGGTCTATAACCATAGTTCAGCTCAAATGGACTGAACCCGGTAGAGGAATGTTTTCTATCATTGTAGGCAAACTCCAACAATGGCAACCACTTGTCCCACGTATGTTGCCTCAATGACACATATGCCCTCAGCATATCCTCTAAAGTCTGGTTGACTCTCTCCGTCTGACCATCCGTCTCAGGATGATCCCCACTACTCATTCCCAACTCAATCCTCAGTGTCTCAAATATCGCTGTCCAAAAATGATCGGTAAATCTAACATCTCGGTCTGACACTATGGATCTAGGCAATCCATGCAGACGAAATATATGTCTAATGAACAAATCTGCCACTTGCGAGGCACTAACAGACTCTCTAGTCGGAATGAAGTGAGCCATCTTGGTTAGACGATTAACCACCACAAGGATAGAATCATACCCTCCTTGCGTTGTAGGCAGCCCTACAATAAAGTCCATGGAAATGCTCTCCTACTTACTTAGTGGTATTTCCAAGGGCTGTAAAAGTCCGGGTGGCTTCACCCGCTCGGCCTTACTTACCTGACATGAGAAACACCGTGTCACATATTCATGAATATGCTTTTTCATCTTTGGTCAAAAGAAATCTCGTTTCACGAGATCATATGTCTTCTCGACTCCTGGATGTCCCGCACACGGGCTATCATGGCACTGTCGAATGACTCTCTGCCTGAGATCATTCTGACTAGGTACTACAACCTTGCCATTTCTTTTCAGCATACCATCACTTATGGTATATCTTGCATAAGTTTGGCCTTTTCTGGATGCCAGGTCATCCTTTTCACTTTCCCCGGGTTTTAACACATGAGCTTTAGGCCACAAGCTCTGGACAAACTCGTCCACTTTTTGAGTTTCTTTAATCTCGGTCATTAGAGCACTCTCTAATACCGTGAAACTCAGGTTGTGCATAATGCGAGACAACGCATCAGCAACCTTATTGTCTTTTCCTCTTCGGTACCGAATGGTTAGATTAAACTCCTGCATGAGCTCTGCCCACCTAGCTTGGCGGCCCCTCAAGTCAGGCTGTTTACAAAAATGTTTCAGAGTATCATGATCCACATCCACATAAAACTCTGAACCATACAAGTAATGCCTCCATGTTTTCAAAGCATGGATAACAGCATACAACTCCAATTCATGAGTTGGCCAATTCCTTTGAGAGGGAGAAAGCTTCTTGCTTTCAAAGGCTACTGGCCTTCCCTCTTGAAGGAGGACTGCTCCTACCGCAATGCCACTTGCATCGGTTTTTAGGAACAACGGTTTCTGGGGATCAACTATTTTTAACACCGGTCCTGAGACCACAGCTTGTTTTATGGTGTTAAAACTTTCTTGTTGATTCTGTCCCCAAATAAAAGGTACTTTATCTGAGGTCAGATCAGTCAATGGAGATACTATTCCGGAATATCCTTTGATATGCCTTCTATAAAACTGGACAAACCCCAAGAATGATTGCAGCGCGCGGTCAGACTCTGAGGGATTGGCCAAGGTAATATCGCAGCCACTTTCTTCGGATCCATTTCTACCCCCTGTGGAGTAATTATGAACCCTAAATATTCAAGCCTAACCATACACAGTATAGTTTTCTTTTTATTCACATAAAGACTGGCTTTCCTCAAAGTACTGAACACCACTCTTAAGTGTTCATGATGCTCAGTAATACTTTTACTGAATATCAGGATATCGTCAATAAAATGTACTACGAACTTTCCGATATACGGACATAGTAAATCGTTCATAAGCATGACGAAGGTCGCTGGAGCATTGGTAAGTCCGAAGGGCATTACCAAAAACTCATAATGACCAAACCTGCTCTTGAAAGCGGTTTTATGCACATCCTCGGCTCTAATCCGGATCTGATGGTAGCCACACTTAAGATCTATCTTGCTGAAAATCACGGCTCCATGTAATGCATCTAGCAAATCATCAATCTGAGCCATCGGATACCTATGCTTAACAGTGATATTATTCAATGCTCTGTAATCTATACAGAGGCGAAACGTATCATCCTTCTTCTTCTTTAATATCACTGGCGAAGCAAAAGGTGAGAAACTTGGTTGAATCTGCCCCAACTTGAGGTATTCTTTCAATTGTCTACGCACCTCCGCCTCTTCAGTAAAACTCCTTCTATAGGGAGGTCTATTTACAGGTTCTGCCCCCGGGATCAGTTCAATCTTATGTTGAACTTTCCGTTCTGGAGGTAACCCATAAGGTAGTTCATCCCTAAAACATTTAGAGAACTCTTCTGTTATAAGATTAGCCAGCTTGGCCATCTCACCACTTTGCTTAACATCAGTACTAGCCGAAGAATCATCAACCGGCTCTACCGATGCTGTGCAAAGGAATAAAAACTCTACTTGAGCTTTTCGGATTTCCATCACGGAAACCAACGGTCCCTGAGGTTTATCTTTCTCACCTCGCAAGACATAAAGCACATCATTCATCTTGAATTGATATACGTGCTTTTTCCAATCAATGGCTGGATTCTTCTTAGAATGCCACACCATACCCAGGGCTATATCTGCACGAGCAAGCTTGGTCATTTCAAAATCAAGCTTCTCAGCATAGTCCTGAATTCGAAGTTCCAACTGGGTAACCCTTTGGTCCCATACTTCAGTTGAACTTCCATCTGCCATTCTGGCTGTATACGCATAGTCAGATGGACTTGTCTTTAATTTCAGCCTCTTCACGAGCTTGGAGTTAATCACATTGTGAGTTGACGCCGAGTCAAACAACACAATGACATCATGATTGGCCACTTGCCCTTTCATTTTAATTAACTCCGTATCATTAAAGGCCGTATACCCCGTTGCTGCGGGCTTAGATAGGATGTTATCAGGTGCACTCGTCACTAACTTAGCAACAGACACACATAACAAACAAGGTACTAACCTCTGAGAATGAAGCACACATGCATACACACAGGCATAGTAACCGTAGACTCCGCTATACAGAAACAACAAATTGTATAACCAAACTGAAATCTTATAGCGAGGGAAAGTTTGATGCTCCCTGGAAGCTCCACGCAATCCGAGTCCCCGAAGGCTGCAGCCTCCACGTATGATCTGCTTGCAACTGATACAACCTTTATTTTCCTTCACTTTTGTTTGGAATGTATCGCAGCCTGAGAGAGGCCTGCGTGACCTTTGACGAAACCAATAGGTTGTTCGTCATACGAACAGATTGCTGGCGTTGCAGATCGCTGCACGTATGCGTGCCAACGAAGCAGACCACGGCTAGCCAGCCTACACTGCGTCACTTCTGGCACCGTGACGATTTCCCGCTGTCCGTCGTTACGCCACATCCCTCTCTGATTCCGCTGTGGTCGCGGGAGTGCCAACAGCCCCAATTCAAAATCCTTCGTCAATCGTAGACGATCTCCATATTCGTCGAATGCACGTATGGGACCTCCGTTAAAGTAGTCCAGCGCCCACGGTGCGTAGGCCAATCGTCCGTCAGCGCCTTTCCTTGGGCTTCCTATCGATCTGGTTAGCCACCAAGTACCGATGTCGACGGACCATGCAGGAACCTTCCCTCCAACCCAGCTTCACCGCCTGTGTGTCCCGCTCTTGCGCTCTACGACCTGCTGGTGTAGGCCCGCGCCAATCAATTTGACGCTCACGTCCCTTGATCTCTCCACACGCTCTGATACCAAATGTCAAGCACTATCTCTACTTCCCCTCTTGAAGATCACGGGAGTAGCACCATTAATCACCTCCCAGCCATATCTCACTAAGGCTAACGAGCAGACAGAGATCTACGTTACAAATTCCACGTGAATCATCTTCTTCTCTTCTCTCACTAGCCTCAGCAAGCCCCCAATTCCCTAGATAGATCTAGATGCCACATGTCATCCATATAGGGCCTTCCCAATGCAACATTTCACCCCTCTCTTGGGATGCATTAAATTCCTTGCCCCTAGGCACATCTTTGCACTAGGCCCTTGGCCTTAGATCTATCTAGTCTGGTGCTATCAGCCCTCACCTAGAACCTTGACATTAAATCCCTCCCGATCATTTACATGAAGCGCAAACACATATATTACAGAGATAGATCCTTCAAGGGAAATGTCGACTGATTCTTCCGAGGTCATGCTACCTCGGCTAGAGCATAACACTGCTAGAATCATGGGGTATGGGGGTTGTGCTCTTACCCCTAGTTCTTCTATGAGAATCGTTTCTGAACTCTGTATTGTCTCCCACATCTCTTTTGCAAGACTAGTGCCGTGCTTGACAACCATATGAGATCACTGACTGGACTGAGATTGGAGTAGGAATTTCCGCATCTTCCAAATCCAAATATATGATTTCCTGCATTTATTCTATAGATTAAATAGAGCTTTGAGGCCTCCAAGAATTCTTTTTCCCACACAATTATTCCATTTATAATGATCTTTGAAGTCAAGCCTAGATACTTGTAGCTCCTTACTACCTCTAGTTTATTTCCATCAAACAAAAGATTTACTGATTTATCCTTTTTCCAATGATCATTACCTTGGTGTTGTCAATGTTCACACTCATTCCTGTGGTCCTGCAGAAATACGAGAGGCCATTAAGATGCTTTTGAAGTTGGCCTGTTAGAAATGACCCAACAGAGGGTACGCACAGCGGAAGACTGATAGTATTGCCCAGGAGCTCACTCAGTGTGATGTGGGGTGTGGAATCACAAACTTCTTAACTTATGTGCATAGATGTGCAAGCCAGTAAATAGACAATGCTTGGAGACAAATATAGAAGCAACACTTTATATTTCGGTCCATCCAGAAACTAGGACAGGATACAATATTAAAAGGTCCTTCTACTACAAGCCTGGCACTTCTTGATCTCTGAGCCCGCTTGCTCCACCTCGAGCATATGTAGACTCTCTGTCTAGATCCCTTCCAACTTGCTGTCTGGAAGCCAGCTTAGGTGGGCAGCACCTTTGTCAGCCTCCTTCTCCTCTTGTGTGTAGGTCCAAGGGTGGGCCTGTGGCTGCTGCTGTCTGCTTCCCAACTGCTGCTTCAAGTGATGAATGAATGAGGCCCAATGGCCTCTTGATATAGGCCCAAAGGGGGCTGGCAAAAACTGACCTGGTAGGGGAATTTGGGCCGACCAGACTGCCCCTCCCTACCTGACTTTGTAGTCTGTAAACCGACCTCCAGGCAGCCCTTGATTGGCCAACCTGGGGCAGCTCTCTTGGGCTGCTGCCAGGCCCTAAGGCCAGCCCATATAGGGCCCTACCCTTGGGTCCTTCTAGGGCTGGATGGCTGCAACGGTTCTGCCATCAACAGCCCCTTCTTGCAGGCGCCCTTGCCCTGCCGTGCTGCGCCATATGCTCCTGCCCTCTGCCAGGCTCTCTCCAGGCCACGTGTGCAGCGCCGTACAGGTCTGTACATCAGCTGACATCAGCGCGTCCTTCATAGGGCCCTGTTGCAGGCCATACGCTTGTCTTTTTCTTTGACAGCTGCTGACATGGCAGCTCATGTGCTGCCCATGTGACAGCCCCAATATCTCTAGGTCTACCTCCCCCATGCTCTCCTCATATGGGGGCTTACAGATGGGGAGGTGACCATTCCAACACCCCCTCTCACCGACACATCTAGGCCCAATGCCAACACGCCGATGACGATGCTCCAGTAACTCCCTGGTCGTAGTCCTCTGGAACATTTTGATGTCGAAATCTTTTCCTGGCTTTTCATCCAGTGGCTCCTGCTCCACCAGGTATGGTTCCACTTCTGCACACCAACCTAGTACACAGGTCCATCTTTGGTAGCACCTCCTGGCACCACCTCCTTCAATCACGTTCCCGCCTTCAAACTCAAGCAATCCAGCCGTCACGATCTTCAAGTTGTCCCCGTGATAATGAGTGAACAACCTGGAGTCTTCCAGGCACCATGCTCTGAGGGTCTGTTGCAACCCGTCCTTTGGCAAGATTTGCAACCAATGAATATTTCCAGATAACCTGGACCATGAACTCTCACTGAGTTCTCAAGCAGGTACTCTTCTGGCTTCAGTACTCTTTGTCCATCACCTTCTAGCAATTTGCGTCCGAGATTATTTGAAGCACCAATACTTCCCTTCTGCCTTCGAAGAAGGCCAATTCCTTCCAATCTCGTATCTCTTGAGAAAAATGAAGAGCAAAGTCTCTCCATAGCATGCTATAAAGGTGCAAATGCAAAATATCAAGTACATACTAGATTGTGTGTTTGCTCTGAAAGTAAGCCCTGTACCTCATCGAAGCACATGATCCATCTGACCATGAGACCCCAGGGCCCTCCATGGAATCCACCGTCATGTCAATGTGGACAGCCACACCTAGAAGGCACCAAGCGCTCCATGCTGTCTTTCACCTTCACAAAGGTATCTGACTCCTCGTCGACCCACATCTCTATGTCAGACATCCTGGTAACACTTGGTGATGTCACCAGGAACAACTCTTTGATTACCACATTTGCTTTGGCCTCTCCCTCTGAATCTGAGTCGGACTCCTTTCTGTTTTTCCGATACCGCCTTTTTCTTTCTACAGTCCTTTGCAAAATGTCCTGGCGTATCACAGTAGAAGCACTTCTTCTTCTGCTTCCTCTTTGAAGTCTCCTCATCGTCAGAGTCGTCTTTCTTGGACTTGCCACCATTAGGCTTGCCCTTACCTTTGCCAGCATAATCCTTCGCCAGTATCGCCTTGTCGTCTTTGTCGTCGTTGTAGAGATTCTCCTAAGCTTCCTCTTGTAGCAGTAATGGACCCAACTCCTCAAACGTCAGAGGTTTGGTGCTCTGTCCTGTAGTCACGGTTGTGACAAAGCTCTTGAAACTCCGAGGTAGTCTCCTCAGTACCATCAAGGCCAAATGTCATGAGTTTGTCTTCTTTTTTTTTTTTTGGGCAAAAAAGAGACTTCTATTAAGTAAGAAAGAAACTCGCTAGAGCAAGCTCTATGCGGAAATACAACATGCTAAGCATGTAATAAAAAACACCTCAGAAGATTGAGGTAGAAAGAAACCAAGGCTGAGACTGAAAATGCCAACTTAACCTTGTAGAAGTCTCAGCAAGGAAGGGAGAGTCTCTCCAATCCCTGAGAAAAGTAACTCTCTTGGAGGAGGCTGCTCGAGAGGATCCCTGCATGGTCACCCATATGGCCATCAGAGTGTGTACCGTATCTATCCAAGTACTGGCCAAGATCTGAGAAGGGTGAACCTGAGAACCCTCCATAGCCTCAGTGCATCTGGCTCTCCAAATGTGCCATGCTGCAATGCTAGCTAAAACCTCTCATGGAGAGTCAACCGAGGAATGAGTAGCCCTGAAGAGAGTGGTCGGAACATCCTCTAAAGAGCACGACTCCACAAGGTGTTGTCGGATGTGTAGAGCCCAAGACTAGTCATGTCTCTCGAAGAAAACTTGGGGCCCTGAAAGGTGAGCCAAGCCACTGATCCCGAGGTCATATAGAAGGGGAGGCAAACAAAAGTGCTGAAAAGTCTTGCAATCCCCTTCCATATGATTCTCGACTGTCTGCAATCCCAAAGGTAGTGCTGTACTGTCTCCAAAGCTGAAAGGCAACGAGGGCAAGTAGGGTCAGCCCTGAACCTGGATCTCCAATGGTTCACTGCTATCCCACCATGAATAGAAAGCCAAAAGAAGAGAGTGATTTTCCTATTCCGGTGGGATTTCCAGTGACTCTGCCAAAAAATTTTCTACAAGTTTGTAGAAATTTAATAATTCTCCCAAAGGAGCTCTGGTGGGCCTCCAACCCCTACAGCTAAGCTAGAATTTCCTGGCATTACTGACCGTGTAACGAGAGAAGGGGATGCCCTTCTCTCGGTGCCCTTCATCTATCCACTCCCATTCCCCAGGGTCCCACTGCAAAAACTTGATTGGGACACCTCCATAGAGCCATAGCCTCTATGAGCCCAGGGCACTGAGTAGCGGGTCAGGATCCAAGTACCACTATGAAAGAGAGCCATGCTCCATGAAGCCCACTATCCTGACTGGCTGAAACGGTACCTCCAACAATAAATTGTCTGTGGACTTGGATAGCCTGCCCCCTGAAGAAACATCAAAGACTAGGGCATCCTCATGTGTGTTACATAAAGCAATCACTTGCAAAGGAATGCCCGATCTGAAAAATGCCCCCATCCAGGTGGAACAAGTAACAGGCATGTCCTCTGTGTCCACCCAATCCAAGGGCAAGGCTGCATCAATCTGTTGAACTCTCCCTGCACTCCCTCTGAGATAATGAACCACCTGGGCTTGTCAGTCTGCAGGAAGCCTCCTGAAGGCTTTCCATGCTCCCACAATAGATGCAGGGCCCCTCTCCCATCTGGGCCACTGTACGTAAAGAGAAGCTCCAAGTGGTTTGCCATGCTCATCCAAAATACTGTCGTTCCACATGATAGGCTGCCTTTCAATCTCTTCATGGGTGGACAGGGGAATCCTGCAAAGAGTACTCCTGAAGCTGGCCCATGCTTTCAGGATAGCAACCATAGGGAAGAAGGAGATCTGAGGTGGGCTGTGGTGAAAACCCATTTGGTACTGTGTATCCAATCATCTCCTGAAGTGGGTGTGCAAGACTGTATGCATCTGATAAAGAAGTCCTTCCAAGGCTCTTGCCTTGGCATAAGTCCTCTCACAACGACCTTGCAGAGTAAGGCTCTGCACTGTAGATCCGGGTCGATGATATTCAAACCTCCTTCTCTTGTAGGAAGAATCAAGGTCTCCCAAGCCACCCTGGCTGTAACATCAGTTGTGTCATCTAACCACTCCATAAAAAGTTTCGTACGGAGAGTTTGTCTTCTGACCAACTGCTGCCAGCTGATCCCTCATCACCTTGACGTCAAGTGGCTATGTACCGTATCTCCTCCTTCAATATCAAGATTGTAGAGTTGATGTTGAAGAAGCGAAATCTGAGAGGTGTTGCCTGTCTTGTATAGATCCTTTAGAGTGACCCATGCCTGTACTGACGTCTCGGCCATTTGGATATGTGGAAGAACAGAGTCCGCTGTAGTTCCTATGATTAATGCTAGGGCATGGGCATCTTTGTCTTCCCAAGCTTCGAGCTCCTCTCTGTCTACTGCCATGACTATCTTCCCTTGCTTGTCCACCATGTCCTCCGGCTTCACCTCCACTCCCGTTGTCAGCTTCCACAACTTCCGAGCCACTAAATGGCTCCGGATTTTCACCTTCCAGATTGGGTAGTTGGTCCCGTCTAGTTTCCCAGACTCTCCAAAGTTAGGGATAGTGAATGAGAGAAAATTGGGGGAGGAGGAAGGGAGAGCAGGGGCTGAAGAGGCTGTAGAGGTCGACATCTCTACTGTTTATACCACACAACAAAGTCAACCAAACTCAATTTTCAGTAGACCAAAACTCCGAACGCACCTGACTAAACCTGAGTCACTAGTCGATTCCCAAGAGCATCTGAATTAGGGTCGTCCTTCAGCAAGATCCCTGCCTTCAGGCTCCCACACCTGTGAACCTCCTACTTGGGCTCTGATACCATGTTAGAAATGACCCAACAAAGGGTACACACAGCGGAAGACTGATAGTATTGCCCAGGAGCTCACACACTGTGATGTGTGGAATCACAAACTTCTTAACTTATGTGCACAGATGTGCAAGCCAGTAAATAGACAATGCTTAGAGACAAATATAAAAGCAACACTTTCTATTTCCGTCCGTCCAGAAACTAGGACAGGATACAATACCAAAAGGTCCTTCTACTACAAGCCTGGCACTTCTAGATCTCTAAGCTCGCGTGCTCCACCTCGAGCATATGTAGACTCTCTGTCTAGATCCCTTCCACCTTGCTGTCCGGAAGCCAGCCTAGGTGGGCAGCACCTTGAGCTCAGCAGTCTGCAGCCCTATGTTACCCTCCTTCTCCTCCTGTGTGTAGGTCCAAGGGTGGGCCTGTGGCTGCTGCTGTCTGCTCCCCAACTGCTGCTTCAAGTGATGAATGAATGAGGCCCAATGGCCGCTTGATATAGGCCCCAAGGGGGCTGGCAAAAACTGACCTGGTAGGGGAATATGGGCCGACCAGACTGCCTCTCCCTACCTGACTTTGTAGTCTGTAAACCGACCTCCAGGAAGCCCTTGATTGGCCGACCTGGGGTGGCTCTCTTGGGCTGCTGCCAGGCCCTAAGGGCACTGGCAATGGATGCTCTAAGATCTTCAATGGGGTATGTAAGCTCTGCTAGTACCCTCTCATATAACCTGGCGGTTGCAGCTCTTAATTCTATAGGTACCTTGACTCTATCCATTCTTTTCCATAGCTTATGTTTCAGCACCATGTCAAAGGCCCTCTTGAAATCAACAAAGCAACAGTATACTGCTTTATCTTTACCCTTGACTTTTCTGTGATGGCTCTGAGTGTGAACAAATGGTCCATGTGGAGTGCTTGAGTCTGAAGCCAGCCTGAGAAAGAAGCTCAAACATTAGAGAAATCTCTCCATGTGCTTATCTTTTTTCAAAAAAATTGTGATGAGGCTGCTAACCATAATGGTTCTGTAGTTCCTTGCTTCTTCCTGATTCCCTCCCTTGAAGATTGGGACCAATGTATTGTTCTGCCAGTTTTTGGGGGATCCTTCTACTATGCTTTATTTAGATCTTCCTTGAATTTTCAGGTGTAGACCTTCTCCACCCCATTTGATCATTTCAGCAATGAGACCTTTAGGGTCCTCTGCTTTCCCATTCATGAGGCTTTGTATGGCCTTTGAGACTTCGTTGATTGTGAAGATTTGCTGAGAAGGTTTGGTTGAGGTCTTCCATTTGTGATCCTTGCTATTGTTTTTGACCCCTTGCAGATCCTTAATGTGATTTACGAGATTCTCCCGAGAGATTTCCATCTCAGTAGGGGGGGCTTTAGAGTGGAGGTCCTTCCAAAATTCCCTTGGATAGGTCCTGAGCTTTTTGAAGAGCTCTTGCTGCTTTTTTCAGAGGAAGTTTCTCTTCTTCTTTCTTGTCAAAGTCTTCTTGGGGGGCTAAGAGCCACTCTAGTATGGCTTACTATTAGCCTCAATGAGGCTGCGACGGCTTCATTTGATGCCAATTTACTCTCTCCAATTTACGTGTTGCATTCTCTCTTTTCTTTTCTTTTTGAGATATAATCATTTTAGCATTGACTGTTAGTTACAGTTTACTATTTTCGTTCTGATGTTTGCCATATCTGTGAAAAATATGAATTCTGTACCGGGTTTACATTATCTAGAGACATGTCATGATATTCCGAAGTTACAATCAAGTTATTGGTACCTTTTAGAGTTCATTAATTTGTTCAAATTTGTGATTTACTATCACACAAGTCCAGTCCTGTATGCAAAGGTTGAACCTAATGACCACCTTGATTTATGGATAATTGCCTTCTTTATTAGTCTGTTGGTTCAACTGGTACAATGTGATATAGAGCAAATCATAGCATACTTTCAATTCGAATACTTGTGCAGTTTATAAATTCAACAAGGGATTAGTGGTGGACTTGCATTGTGACTTTTCTACTACTTTTCCTGAGCATAACTTTAAACCATCTTGATTCTAGATGTTAATCAGGTTGCTAGTGTGGTAGGTGGGATTTGGCTTTTTGGCTCCCAGGCATGGTTTCATCTGGCCTTCAAGGTCCAGCGACTGTGCTGAAAAGCCAATGATTTTCATCCAAGATTGCCTAGCTTTGTTATCCTAACATATATATGGCCCCCTTGTGTGCCATTGTATCAATCATTGTCAAAGTATTATTGAATGAAGTCTTATAGAGCAGCATTAACAAAAGCCAAAAACACCAAGGATATGTAGTTGAGCTACCAGGGTTCTTCTTATTGTTGATTATATCATTCCATAAGACAAATGTGCGTTTTCTAGTTGTTCCTGAAACCATGTATAAATAGGGTTTGGCATGCTGTGGTCTGATATTTGCATTTGTATGGTTTATATTGATATATAGCTGTATGCACGTTGGTGCATGTGTGTGCGTCCGTGCGCATTCTCTTGGTACCTTTGTTTATCTAATCACGTGAATAAGAACTAACGATGAGAAGTGGCTCACACTCAGTATTCTATAATTCAGATTAAGAATGAAACCTAAGTTTTTACGCTTTATTTTACTGAATGCATTTCTTTCAGGAAAATGAAAAGAAACGGAATTTGGGAAAGGAAATTGTCTGGGGTGCAAGGCAAAATAGAAACCGGCTGGAGTCAATGGCATTCTCAAGCTCCCAGGTCCATGCAAAATTCCTAATTTGGAAACATGATGTCATTTCGTAGGTGACCTTTGTCAAAAGAGAGAGATCATAAGTGCTTTAGTTGAAATTTATTTAATTGCGCCAAATGATTCTTATGCAACGTTTTTGGAAGCAGTGCATGTAGGCATCCCACTTGCAGAATCAAACACATGGTCAGGTGAGAATGTTTTGAACGCAAGAGAGAGCATGGCTTCAAGGCAACAAGAAGTTCCAACCCAGCAGCAAACAAGTGGGGCTGTGCAGATATGCTGCAGCCCTATAAAACGTCATTTTTCCCAGAGCAGGGAAGAGTACAGAATGTGGATAGGTTTACTTGCAGTTTGAGTGTAGGATGATCACTAATATTTGATTCAGTTCCAAGTGAGAGTGGCTGGCTTTTGAATCATTCAATGGTTGATTCATTGTGTATTTTTGCTCAAGTCAACAAGGCATTAGCTGTGAAAACCATGTACTGCTCCTGAGGAGGATGCATGTTCTCCCCCTATCTGTTGCTACCTCCCAACCAGAGCTTCCACCACTGAGCACGCTTTCCTCTGGCTGGCTGGGGTCAATAGCTGAACAGTTGCCCTGCCTTCCCCATTATTCTGGTCCTTTGCCGCTGTAGCATGCAATAGTTATCCTTGAAATCATTGCGTAAGGAGGGGGTTTCTAACTGCATTACCTCTCCAGAACCTATACTATAGAACACTGGTCAGGGCTCTTACTGAAGAGTCCCATCCACTTGCAATGTATAGGTTAAGTCACTGCAATGGGAGGGAAGAACTGTCCCATCTAGAGTGCTAGGGTCCCGAGCTGTGTGGCGTATACCCTCTCACCAGGCCTTTGGAATGGCTGCCTCAATCTATCTATTGGTTGTCTTACTGCCTTACGCATGCCTCAGACAACTGGTATATTCTGTCCATGACCCATGGACGTGGTTGGGCTGCTGTCTCTAGTATGCCCAACCAATCTACTTGTTATGCACCCAAGATTGGTCCTAGACACTGAGATTCCAAATGAGTGGCTGCCAAGCCACTCATGCTATGGCATCCTGCATGCCCATTGTATCCTGCCCAAAGAAAGTTGCGGACCAGTTGTCCCCTGCATCTTTTGTGGAAACACCAGCAAGATACAATTTACGAGGACGTTGTCAAAAGAATTAACCATCACCCCCTAGGGATCCAACGAAACCCAAGCTCTCACCCCACGTTAGAGAGGTCTCTGTTTTCAGTGTAGAGAGCCCACTAACGTATGCCAGTTAATGCGGACGCCAAGAGAGAACTATTCAGGAGGAAACACACCCTCTCTAGTGGATCAGTTGATCCCTATGCAAAAAGGGCCGTGTCATTTGTGAACTTAAATTCTAGTATCTCCTTTTGACGGATTGGGATGTGCATCCCTACGATACCTGCCCCCTTCGATTGGGTAGGCTTTTACGACTAAATGGAATAGGAATGGAGCTGGTAAAATCCTTGGCCAAAGTGATAGAAAAAAACCAATCTCCTTTTGGTACCCTTTAGAAAATTCTCGTTGGCTATATCATTGGCCCTCTTAAAGTCCAAGAGGAGGTTTGCAAGGTTGAGACTCCTATTTGACCCAATCAATGGCCTCCCAAATAATCAAGATGTTGTCCATGGTGCTCTGTTTGTTGGACAAACATTATTTGGGTGCCATGGCTAACTTCTTTTTTTTTTCAGGGGGTGGGGGTGTAGGTGCTCCCATTGCAAGAGTTTGATTATACATTGGTACACATGCCGGGAAGCCACCATTTGGTGGTGGATTATTGGAGCCTGTTGGATTCAGGGGAACAACCCTCAGAGGGCATTCCGGAAGATTTACCGGATGTAGATGGTTTGACGTAGAACCCATTTAGGGCATGCATTGGTATGAATGGATGATTCAATTCGTGACGGATGGTGTTTTCCCAAAGGAGATGTCGCTAGATCAAAGAAAATGGATGGCATTGAAGAGCAGACCTTTCATCCGGAATGTTGTATCATAGAGGGGATGATCAGGTGTTACGACGATGTGTATTAGAGCATGAACGGAATGCGGTATTGACAGAGGCACATCAGGGAGTATCCGATGGTCACTTTGCAGGAGACATCACGGCAAAGAAGATTTTTCAAGCCGGGTTGTGGTGGTTGACTAGGATCAAATATGCACATGAATTTGCAAAGCGTTGTTGGTATAGTCAAAGAGATTGTTATCCGGTGAATACAGGATGGCTTTGAATCCGAGTCTTCCATTAGAATTTAGACATTTTAGAAATGGGGCCTTGACTTCATGGGTCCATTTAAGCTGGTAGCTGAGTATACAGGGAATAAGTATGTGGTGATGACCACGGACCTCTCTTTGATTGGCTATACATATGATTTTTCCATTATTTTTATTCATCTATACTTCCCATTTACTATTCAAAAAGCCTTTAATCTCAACAAATATTTCCATACATAAGTTGACCTAAGGAGGAGAAAACCTTGTTAGAAAAGGTGACCTCTCACACACAGAGGGTATCCCGTAGTCGAAAGAGTGATAGTTAGCCTAGGAATTAACACGGAAGTGTTCACTATGGAATCAATGCTTCATCAAGTGTGTGTTCTTCACAACATTCATCATGTGTGTGTACAGACTAGCAAATAGACAATGCTTGTAATGAAGGGGGAAAAGGGGCCAATTTAGAGGACCTTTAGAGGCCTCTTAGGTGGGAAATGTGAAGGGACTATATAAGTCCCCATCCACCCCTTATTGTACACCGTTTGATGTGACATCTAATCCTATCTACTCCCACCTCCTTCCTCCTACATGCTGCCGACCCTCTCTCTCCCAATCTCTCTCTCTCTCTCTTCCTCTCACCCCTTTTCTCTCTCTTCCTCCCTCATTCTCCCTGTGATGTCCGAGGGTTGTCACTTCTATTGCAAACCTCACAGTTCTTGACTTGCGGGACGGAAACTGAGGTGTGCTACCTTCATCTTTAGAACTGGATTGAAGATCTCTCGTAACACTCTTTACCACCTCCTGATACCTCAAGGGCATAGAGTGATCACCCGAGGATGAGGCACATTCGGAGATAGTGGTTGTCACCCTTGTAGCGCCATGACTAGGAGATAGCGCAGGATTGCGCCCAAAGGCAACCGGCAGCATTCTATCTCTGATTTCATGCTCCCGATGTCGGAAAGGTCACCTCCCCATCTGTAAGCCCCCAAATGAGGAGAGCGTGGGGGAGGGAGACCTAGGGCAGAAGATGGCCTAAAGAAGAGCAAGACAGAGGGGGCTGCCACATGGGCAGCACCTCACAAGAGAAGAAGACTGCAACAGATGGCGCCAAGTACAAGGCCTGGAAATGGTTTGGAAGGAGGCAGATCTGGAGCACCAGGAAAGGGACAGAAGCGCTTGGGATGTGCTGGCCTATGGGCAGATAAGGAGCTTACAGGAGGGCCTAGCAGCCGCAAAGGGAGGGGCTGCAAAAAGGCAGCACCATGGAGCTGGCTGGTCGGTCATATCTGGTCAGCCATGTGGACCAGCCCACGGCCCCATACATAGGGGGGAGTGGAGGGGGCCAGCCACTCAGCTGGCACACAAAAGAAGGGGGCTGGACCCCCACTTAAATGCAGATGGCACACAGCCCAAGAGCAGCTTCCTACAGCCCAAAATATAGGGCTGGTGGGGGAAGGTTTTATGGCAGGCTGAGTTGGCCATTAAGAGGCAGGCCAGTCGACTATTTCAGGGGGCACTAGAGGCCTATAAAAGCAGCCCTTTGGTGGGGCATAAATCATCCAGCAGGAGCAGCAAGCCAGCAGCAGATTGCAGCAGGAGGAGGCCAGCCAGACAGGCTTTCATAAGCCCAAGGAAGGTGTCCAGGACCTGCAGACAAAGAGCTTGGAAGAGGCTTCACCCTTGGCTGTCATCTTGGACAGCAAGGTGCAAGGATCACGGATGGAGAGTCTACATATGCTCGAGGTGGAGCACGCAGGCTCAAGTTCTAGAGATATCCGGCAGATAGTAGAAGTGTGTGGTGGTAAAATTGAAGGACCATGCTCTGGGGGGAGAGGGGAGATAGATGGGACCACAGTCGTGACACTGGAGCATATTTCACTTTGTACTTAGATGACAGATGATCTGATGATGAGGATGATAGTGATGATATAGAGGATTATTTTGATATGACTATGTAACATTTAGCTTTTTGCTTTTGCATGGATGTTGATGCTGCATTAGTAATGCCACCCTTTCAGCTTGCTTGTATCAAGTTTCTCACAGTCTCATAGACCCATCGGTCTTCCGGAGACGTTAATAATCTCTCTCTCTCTCTCTCTCTCTCTTCGCAGGTACATGACCTCACAGTACCCCCTCCTCCACTCGGAGCTGACCACTCATATCTGGCCTTCCGTATCTTAGTTACCATGCCAGTCACAGAGAGAGCTCGTGCCACGCTTGCTCGTACCCAAATCCACTTTGATCATGCCCTCGGCCCAATATATGTTAGTCACTTATGGTATGGCGACAGAAGGGAATAATTGAATATGAAGAAGAGTAATAAATCATATTAAAATATCGTGAAAAGGAGAACAAAATATGATAGTCTATATAGGATCTATGATAATCTAGGTGAGCTAAGAGTTTTTTATGATTAAATAAGCATGATTATGTGCATTGATAAGGATGAGAAGACGTATATCATGTGCTATGTATGAATTACGAAATACAATTACTTAGAGGGCTTGTATCCTCATAGCTTGCTTGAGTAGATGCCATTCCTAGCTTAATTGTAGATAACAAAATTATTATTGTGTGAAAGAGAAGAAAAAGCATATGATATTTTTGCTAAGCAAGAGGGAAGGCATGATTGTTCACTAGCAAGCTTTTTTGCTATGGTAATTTCTTTACAAGTGTTTTATAGCAGCTGAAGAAAATACATATTGGATCATTACTAGCTACCAAGTTAAATCAGAAACTTTGACGTGCGATTAGACAATGACGTACATATATCCTTATGTTGATCACAAAATAGTATATGTCACTTATTACTACTCGCATCATAAGGAAAAAATAATTATGCTTTGTATTTGTTATTGTTTCTCAATATCACACTGGTATGGGACAGTATAGATATTGAGAAATATGACAAATGTAATGCTGGGGTCTATACCAAAATAACATAAGCAATGAATGGATGTGTACTTTCTCTTGGTACAGAATAAGAATAAAAATAATCTTTCATAAGTTTTGAATTGGCTAAATTCATTATCTCTTGGTTCATGAGAGCTTAAGATCTCTCGAAGAATTTTTTTGACCATGGTGATATAAATATCCAAGAGAGTACTCTTCACATCTCACTCGTTGACTTGAAAAGTCAAATACACAACTAAGGTCAGTTGCAATCCAAGCAAAAGAGATGTTACGGAATTATATTTCCGATATTTCTTGATATGGAAATTATTTTATTTTAGTCAAGTATGACTATGGCAAAGTATTCCATAGGAGCGCACTGGATGCGGCGGGGTCCTTAGTGGATGTATTATGGGGTTTAGTTGGGGATGCCTAACTACCTTTGTTTTGCCAGGCTATTGTGGGTGATTCCATGTTAATACTAATGTCGCTAGTGTTACTGGTGTTATTGCAATTGATTGCAAGGTGTGTATTTTGATGTGCGTATATCAATCGTGGAATTTGTGTTGGGATTAACTGGTGTGATGATTCATCAATTGATTGTAACAACTAACACAATTGATGGCTTGAGTACAGATGATGAGTTGGATAATAAGAAACAGAGATGGTGAAGGTGATTTGGATTGATCGAAGTATCGAATGGTTACCAAAGGCCATGGGTCATATTGTAAAGTAATGAATATTAAGCCATGGGCTAATTTATTTTATTAATTGTGGATGAGGGCATATTAAGCCTTGTGATATTTTAAGCTCATGGAGCTATGTTGAGCAATCCCTTTAATTATGAACAAGGCATGCTTTTGGATATACTATTATTGGCTCTGTGTTTTTGGAATTACAATTATAAATACTCTAGATGGGAAGCAAGAGCCACTACCATTTGACTTGCCAGATATACTCAGTCTACGCTCCCAACTCAGCTTGGGAAGGAACTCTGCTTTGGGATAACAATGTGATATAGACAAATCTGATTCTCTTGGGAGACTTCAACATGGTAGAAACCAAGAGGGATAGATGGCAAGGGTTGGGGAATGTCAGGTGAATCCCTTGATGCACGTGGAAAATGCTCCTGAGGTCCCAAATTGGGAGTAAGGGGTGTAATGGCAGAGTGAGAATGGTTGCTTAGAATCGAGATAGAAAAAGTGTTCCATGTTTATGCCTTTGTCTTGCACTGGCCCCTTCTGCCCCCGAGCTAGGCAAGAGGGGTCAGCCCAGCTCAGAGTGGGAGAAACAAAGAGGGCTTTCTGCCCTTCCCTTGACCTGAGCGGAGAGTCTGACCACTGAGCGCAAAGATACTAGAGAAGGGGGTGAGCAGAGAGGTTACCTGAAGAGAGAGAGAGACAGAGACAGAGACAGAGACAGAGAGAGCGAGATTCATTAATGTCTCAAGGATCTGTGAGATTGAAAGAGTTTACAATTGATATGAAGATAAGTAAAGGAGTGCTAGAAAAGAATAAGCTGTTTGTCATGAGTTTCAATCTTATATTAAATTGCCAAAATGAACAATGAATGAAAACAAGCATATCAGACTGATTTTTTTGCAAAAAGGAAGTTCTAATTAATCCATAAAACGGTTCCGCAAGTGGAGTTATATACACTAATTATTGAACAAAGCACACCATTGCATCTTAGAAGAGATTTATGCCTTAGGCATAACCTACTCACTTTCATGCTAGCCTCTCTTGAAATAGGCACACCAAATGGCCGGGGAGACTCCTATTCACTTCAATGCGAGCCTTTTCTTGTAATAGGCACGCCAATTGGTCATCTCCATCCATGTCTTAGGCCTAACATGAGCTTTCACATGCTCACCTGTTGGCAAATGAGTATGAAGATATTTTGCATTCCATATTCTTCCCTAATGTTCTCAAGTCTAAGAGCCTAATGAACCACAAGAAAATGATAAGAAGCTTCTTAGAAGAAAATGGTACAGGCTTCTTAGCTCCTCTAGCAATAGCTGGCACCAGTCACAGGCGGGGCTACATATCCAGTTTGGGGAAGCAATTCAAGAAGAATTGAATCTGTATGATTCACGTGAACATCTCAGAGTGAAAGATCCTAGCCACTCCTTTGCTTCTTTGGCATGGTGAGATGGATTACTCACAAAATTTAATCCCTGTTGGAGTACTGAAAATCTTGCTGCAAAATCAGCTAGCTGTCTATTTTTACTGTTGTCAAATAGACTGTTTCCTTGGATCTATATGTCCATGGTAGTAGCCAGCCAGTAGCCTATCCAACTTCTAGCTTTACTCCAATCTGTTTTGGACCTCTCTGCTTGGTATAAGTGGTCAATATATAAATCTGAATGATCCTACATTTTGTGCAGAAACAATCATGCAAAGAAAGCCAACTTGCAGAAATACGGAAAGGACTCGCAGTTATGATTGACCTTGCTTTGGACTAGCACAGCTTCAGCTTTCTGGAGGGATGCACAGATTTCAAGAGGAAACATTTCTAAAAGAAATAAGTTTTTTAGTGTAGTGGCTAACGACTCCAGTATCCTGTATATGTAATCAATGATCTCTCTCTCTCTCTCTCTCGTCTTCCTAAGTATTAAGATGCATGATCAAAGCCTAACACTTTGACACTTGGCTGATATATGCAGAGTGGCCAGGAATGATGGTGCTTTGAGCTCAGCCGAGTTCTTTCAAGATTTAAAAAAGCTTTGCGAAGAAGGGCACATCAATGAGGCAATTCAGTCAGTGCAGCTTATGAACCAGCGTGGAAGTTCTGTTTCCACAAACATATTTTATTGTCTTCTGCAAGGTTGCACGAGCAAGAAAGATTTGGCTTCAGGGAGGAAAGTGTGTAGCCTTATTACGAGAAACAGGCTTCAATTGAGTGCCTTTTTGGGCAGCCATATGATTCGCATGTTCGCTTCGTGTGGGAGTTTATCGGAAGCAAACGAGGTTTTTAGCAAGCTGCCCCAACCAAATAGGTTTGCTTGGGGTGAGATCATATCTGCACATGTTAAGCTTGGCAACAGTGAGCAGGCCATTAAACTCTATCACCACTTGCAGAAGTCAGGTGTATCACCTGACGGGCACATTTTTGTTGCCGTGCTACAAGCATGTGCAAGTGCAGTTGCCCTAAGCCAGGGCGAGCTAATACATGCCCATATTACTGAGAGTGGGTTAGATTCAAACATATTTGTTGTGTGCAGCCTTGTGGACATGTATGCTCAATGTGGTAATCTTAAGGATGCGTGCAGAGCATTTGAAAGATTGCCAGACCGAAATGTGGTCATATGGAATGCACTGATCGCAGGGTATGCTCGGCATGGTTATGATCAAGATGCAAGTCGTCTTTTTAAACAAATGAAACATGAAGGCATGGAGCCAAACAGGAAGACATGGAATGCAATGATTTCAGGTTCTGCCCAAAATGGGCGTGGTGATGAAGCACTCAGTCTTCTACAGCAGATGCAACATGAGGGCATGAAGCCAAACTGTGTGACATGGAATGCAATAATAACAGGTTATACTCAGCATGGACATGGTCAAGAGGCTCTCCAAGTTTTCCTGAAAATGCAGCAGGAGGGCATGGTGCCAAATTATGTCACATTCATCAGCATCCTGAAAGCCTGTGCCAGTATAGCAGCCCTAGAGCATGGCAAATTGATCCATGCTCATGCCATTGAAAGTGGTTGTGAGTGGGATGCTGTTGTAGGGAACACAGTCATAAAACTTTATTCACAGTGCGGGAGCCTTGAAGATGCGTGTGGGGTTTTTAATAGATTGCCAGAACGTGATACTGTGACATGGAATGCAATGATCTCAGCTTATGCCCATCATAGCAATTATAGACTGGCCCTGCAATGCTTTGACGATATGCAACAAGAAGGATTCCAGCCAGATGTTGTTACATTTACATGTCTTTTATCTGCATGCAGTCATTTGGGCCTAGTAGATGAGGGCTGCCATCATTTGGAGTTGATGAAAGAGGGTCATGGCATTGCACCAGTACATGAACATTATAACTGTGTGGTTGACCTCCTTGGCCGTACAGGACGCTTGACTGAGGCGATAGACTTACTCCAGACTATGCCCTTCCTGTCTGACACAGGAGGTTGGATGTCTTTGCTCAGTCACTGTCAAACTCATGGCAATGCGGTCCTAGGAAGACAATGTTTTGACAATGTAGTAGCCATGGATGGCAAAGATTCTGCGGCCTATGTTCTAATGTCGAATATTTATGCTAATGCTGGTATGTGGGAGTATGTTCACCAGTAGAAGATCTGAGGACCTTTGCAAATGCAGCAAGGAAGCCAGGGAAGGCCTTTATTGAAGTCCATAACAAGGTGCATGATTTTGTTGTTGGAGACAAAAAGTCATCCAGGGACTGACAATATCTGTCCAAGGCTCAGAAAACTGAGAGAGAGGACGAATGATGAATGCTATATGCTACACTCAGACTCACTGGGAGAAATTGGCCTAGTTTTGGGGCTCATCAAGTTTACCAGAAGGTGTGACTATTCGAGTATCTAAAATCTTCATATTTGTGCAGACTGTTGTGATGCCACCAGAATTATAGCTAGAAAAGCGAAGGATTATAGTAACAGATACATACCGTGTTCATTACTTATTGATGGAGCATGTTCCTGTAATGATTTCTTCTGAGAGGGCATAAGAACCAATTCAACCAGAGCATAATGAGTATGGGGTAAATGCTATTCTCAAGCATCAATGGGGGTGACCTTTAAGCTTGTGCTGTGAGACAAATTCCTTGGGCTGCATGGATGTATGTTGGCAATACCTCTCTGGTAGCTGACTGCTCTTGAATTTGTAAACCAACGAGCCTGCCATATGTATATGCCTACCAGGGATTTGCGAGATGGAGCCATGTCCATTGCTTGCTCTATTGAGCATCCTTATCCATTGTTAAAGGTGGTGCCACTGCTCTTCAAAACCACAACTTGATGCTGTAGGGAGAATCCTTCTTAAGCAGAAGGGGACTGCTCTCACAAGGTCCCATCATGCCAGGCAGGCAGAATATCCTATAGTATCTTCTCACCTTGGAAATATTTGCCATGAAGGCCAAAATCTAGTGCTTAAAGTGATAGCCATTGACCAATAAGGAAACAAGGATCCCGTAGCAGGGTTCAAATCCATTTATAAGACTCTTTTGAAATCTATTAATAGGCCCAAAGAGCTACCCTACAATTGGGACCATGACATTGTCTTTCTGTGAGTAAAAGATCTTTTGGATTAAAAAAATCAGATGACTTATGAAACGAAAATCTCGTAGGCTTCAAATAATGCTTTTGCAATTGTTGGAACCACATGTATAGCTATTTGTCCTGCTAATCTAGAGACTTCTATCATGTGCCGTATTACTCTCATAAAGCTGGTGGTAAAGGGGTTATGGGGGAGTCTGAATGGTGCCTGGGATATAAGGTGATTCTGATCTAAGTGTGTGCCCTAACCATGTGGAATAGATTGCTCTTAGTGCATAATGTATTTGAGTGTGTCCCAAGGATCAAATTCTAAGAATGCCTTGCTGGGCATCTCAGATTCAGGGCCCCTCCCAGGCCATATTTCTTGTGTTGATTATTTTCTTGACCCTAGGCTCTTTATATGAACCTTCTAATAGCTGAAACATACACTCAAAAAATCCAAATGCACTTATATGAGTGTGGTACAAGTGAATGGGGGAGGACTATAGTTCTTGGTCTGCCAATGTTAAAGCTTCTCGTGGATGCTCTTGAGCAATGGAAAGTGGCGACAGCCAAGGTTAGTGGGAAGAGCCCACAGGCCTTTGCAGGGAATATAAACAGGAAAGTCACATTCGTGGACTCAGGTTTTTGCATTGCAAGTGTCGTGGCCCTGGCTACTCATTGGTCCAATTGGTGGATCAATCAGTACCTACGTGAATTCATTGATAGTTGATGAAAATTGCTTCTCGGATTACTTCCTGCTTGCTCGTAAGGGTGAGCCCTTGAGTTGTGCAATAAACAAAGTACACTGGTAGCATTGCTGGAATTTAAAATCATATCTGTGGAGGACAGTATACTTATTGAGAGGGTATTTCATTAAATGGATGGTTGGTGTCCCACCGATATTTCTAAATGGGAGTTTGTAGATAGCACTGGAAGACAAGCTGGGACCATACAGTATGTGCCGTATGTACATCACAAGTACTGGTACATGCACATTTATGATTTTTTTTAAAAAGGTGCTTCAAGACACCCTATGATGTATAATGTATCATGTCTAATATGACATGTCATGAGTCATGACTCAAAACATGTAACTCATGAATCAAGACTCTGAATCCTCTTCTTTAGATGATGAGATAGAGGCAAAACCTCCCTGTGACAGTATTGTCATCAATGTCCTACACAGTCTCATGGATTTCTATCTCTTGCCTAACCTACCCTTTCTTGTCCTCATCATTTTGAGAATTCATCTTCAGGTGGAGGTGCCTTCATTACATTCCTTGTAAAGGAGGTACCTCGATGTTTGTCTATATGTGTGTTGAACAGGTTGAACTGGAATACTGCCCTTGCCACAAGCCTTGGCCTTGCCTCTAGCTCTTGCCTTTTGTATTTGTAGTTGACTCTTGTGACTGATCAACTCATTGAGGCATGTTGCATTCTGAGAGTCTGATTGGTCCAGTCCAAAGTTTCACAAAAAAGTGGCTATGTGACAATGATAGAATCTCAAGACATCTTGTTTTTCTCATGTTCAATGTCCATCCAGGGAAGGTGTGTTGGTATGGAGCCATGAGTTGGTTTAGCCCATATGGTGTGGCACATTTTTCAAATTATGACACCCTAAAGGCTGCATTTTTGGCATGATCTCGAAATGAAAAAACCTTGAACAAAGTTTGGAAGAAGCTCAAGGACTTGAAACAAAAGAAGGTATTGATAGAGGATTACACACAGGAGTTGAGAAATAAGAAGTTATTAGTGGAGGATTATGCATAGAAGTCCTGACATTTGAATGCATGGCTAGATGTTGCTGAATGAGTGACTAATGAAACCATAGCAGAGTATTTCTAATAATAATGGACTTTGGCTAGACATCAAGAATGTTGTGGATGCACTAGACTCGTCGACTGGTCGAAGAGGCTTCGTTGTGCTAATAATCACAGCAACAAGTGTAGAATAACAAATGCGGTAGCCCCTACAAGAAGTCTAAGAAGAAAGACTCAAACTTGGACAATGATTCTGACTGCGATAAAGATGATTCTGATATACTATTCCAGGATGACTCAGATTCAGAAACCAGTTCGTCAAACAATGATTTTGATGATGACAATAAGAAGAAGAGAAAAGTAAGAAGAAAAAGAAGTCAAAGGCTGAGGAAAAGAAGAGTAAGAAAGATAAGCACACGTGCAAGAATGAGTACATCTGAGTTTGAGATGCTCTTGGAGCAGAAGGTGAAGATCCTAAAGATCCTCGGTATTACTAAAGGTAGTCAGAAACTAGTGTGCCAAACGATAAATCTGCCAAAAAAATCAACCTATAGAAGTGCACTTAGGTAAATCCACCACAACAAGCTGTAAGGACTCCAGTTCTACTAGAGCAAATCAAATTGCCATAGACTCAAATACAAGTCCCCTAAGATTCCAACAAAGAAACAACTTGAATCGAATTCGATTTCAGAATCCGAGAACGGATAAAGACTGTCATGGGCATTGATCAAGACTAGATTGCCCATTATGTGTAAGCATAGAGAAGAGTGAGGAATCATGACAGCCCAATATGGCAACAATTTTTGGCAATTGATTTGGACCAACAAGCAGCATAGACAAATGTTGTCATTATCTATGAGTTACCACTGACAACTAGTAATAATTCCTCTTTTAACGTAGTTGACACTAAAATTGTCCTACATGAGCAATGCAAGTGTTCAAGGTGCATGAAGGTAGATAATGTGAAGGAAAGTCCAAGCTTCCTAGCAGTCACCCGATCTAAGGGCCTAGAGAAACGAGTTCCAAAAGGGTAGAAGCTTTGATGGAAAGATCAAGACTGAGTATGGACCATATTCTTAGAGAGATTCAAAAGCTACAAGGAGTAGATGAACCCTACAGGGTTTGGCATTCCGAGCCTATGTAAAACAAGATTGGGAGGTATCTAAAATTATTGTGTGAAGTGTGGAAAAGAAATTGAAGCTGCCCAAGGTTATGTTGCATAAAAAAGGTAAGTTCTTCATTGCACAAGGCACCAATATGGTTTTAGAGATCACTGAAAATGAAGAACGATAGTTCTTACATGTGAATCCATACATCGTACCCTTTTTTATGTTGATGTGAACCACACCATTCAACAATATGTATTGGGGGAATGGAATGCAGTTCACGTGTTTGCTATCTTGGTAGAGTATCAGATTGGTATTCAACCAAAACATATAGAAATAATAGTTCATGTGCTTGCTATCTGATTGATGAGATTATTATCCATAAGCATATCTGAATTTACATTTGTCAGCTCAGGTAGCAAGTTCCGCACCTCGGTGTGAGTGCCAGTTGGTGTTTGTGAGGTGGAGGGTTGTTGTGTTAGAAATGTGAGAAGAAAGGCCTGGAAGTGGATGGGGTGTGTGTGTGTGAGTGTGTGCGTGCGTGTGTTTCTTTTGGCGAGTTCTTTTGGGAGTGTTTCCATCTGGACAGCTATTAGCTCATCGACACATTGCTCCTGCACTTTGCCACAGATGTTCTGCTTCTTCGGAGACTGTGCCTCATTTGTTTTGGCATTGTCTATGCTCTCGTGAGTTTTTTTATCTGCTTCAAGAGCGCCTGCGAGCGAGATGAGTCCGAAAGACTTAATCATTATGTCCATGGAAAGCATAAGATATCCTCAACATCAGAGGTCTTGCAGAAGGCAAGGGTTATATGGACAACATTTGGTTCTCCAAATCCTGATTTGAAGCGAAAGGTCACAAAAGCAGACGCCGACACACTCACGAACTTCTATACTTCTTTGAGTGCAGTTGTGCCTAAGGGAACTCAAGAGCGAGAAGAAAGTATGACAAGCCTCAAGGTGGTGAGGGACAGATTTGCCAACTACACTTCTACCATATTCCCATCTGTTCCGTTTGGGAAGTTCTTCTAGCTATTTGGGTTTCATCCATCCAGACCGGAGTTTCATATTTTCTTCGTTTGGGTTCGCTGCTGGGCACTATGGACTTTATGGACATATAGGAATTGTAAAGTCTTTGGGGATCCTACTTTCTCTCTATTTGTCTTTTGTAGGCGTTCTTTGCAGCAATCTTTCTTTGATTGCTTGTAGACCCGCTGCATAGATCATGAGGTCCTTTTAGCATATACTGAAATTTTCAGTTGATGTAATTGTAGCACCTTGTTTTGAGGTTGCTACTCATATAATATAATCAATCAAAGATTTCACAAAAAAAAAAGAAAAGTGTGTGTGTGAGAGGCATAAGAGGATTGTGAAGTATTGCCTATGTAAGTGCCTAAGGGGGACGGGAGTTGATAGTTAGGATTATGGAGCGGGGTATTTCAAGAGCGGGAGGGTGAGTGGAGGCAAAAACAATGAGGGCGGTATCATTTTCTATCTCGTTGATTCCTTTCGAGTAGGCTCGTGAATGGCTTCAAAATTTCTAATGCAAGATTCTAGCATCTGCTGATGGCTTCGAGGACTTGATTATATAACATTATAATGCCAATGGGTTGTTACTGTTGGACATTATTATAGAGCATGCATTCATGTGTTTTCATAGCTTGTTGGCATCCCTGCTGTTGCAACCACCCAAGGCCTTCGCCAAGGAATGTGGATTGCAAGGCCAGGTGGCCAAGTTTCCAGGTTTGGAGAGTTGCAAAATGTCCTCGTCAGAGGGACAATTAGAGGACTCATGAATTACCCTACACCAAGCTTGAAAGTTGGCAATAATGGGATGCAGGTTAAGCTATGAAATATCGGTGTTTCGCTTGAGAGTGAGTTCAGCATCTTTGAAAAATACCATAGCTAGAATGGGTTGGTAAAAAGCTATGTGGCAGTGTAGAAGTGCTCAAAGGGTGTTAGGTAGGAGGGGTCTGGATAAGTTAAAATGATAGGGGGTGGACTATGCAATGAGGCTTGCATAGTGGAATGTGAAGGTCTCTTTGACCGTGCGTGGTACGATTAAGTATGTGGCAAGATAGCGCGACATGTGCGTGAGCCATGCAAACTCCTCTTCTCATTGCTTGTTCAGAGTGAAATACTCTTGCCGAGGCCCTTGCTTTAAAAAATTAATCTCTTGACGTAGCACCCAGTTGCTATTGCGTGCACTGTGAAGCGTATCAGGCAAGGTTGAGATCTGTACATTGTGGGCCACTTCTATTTTTTGGCCGCTACTTGATACTCCTCAAACTCTTTCTTTTGTGCCAAGTAGAGCTACTCATTGGTGAGGGACTTCTAAGACAGCTCTTTGGTGTGGTTCTGCTCCTTCGTTTGCCGGGCTTCAATTTTGTGCCAGATGGGCTTGCAGCTCCTCTACCTGCTTCTTATACTTATACGCTGCTAGAAGGTTGGATTCTCCTACTACTTGGGTGGCTCCTACCTTTTACTTTTCGGAAATGGGTTCTAACTACATCTCATTATTGTGGAGATTAGCAATGATCAATTGGGCGGCGGTGGTGGCTGCTTGTGCTTCATGGCACCTCTGGAAAACATTCAGGGCCATCTGCTGATATTGGATCATGGGCATCATGACCTTCTCCCCCATACGGTTGGCTTGGTGGAACTCTTGGCGTGCATTGCAAGGTATGCATCCTAGCGCTTCTTGCACTTCAATTTAATTGACATTGTAAGAATGAACAGATTGTGCAACAGGATGGGCTGTGAACTCTGGCTGACTGTTTGTTGTGTAGTTGATGGGCCAGCGGGCTAAGGCTACGGGGGTTGTATGATATCTTGGACTGAGATGAAGAGAGCTGAGATGCCCTGCTAGTCTAGACGGTCTGGCGGTATGCACCTAGGACGGCTTCGTCATGCAGCTCTAGCATGTCCTGTTGTTCATTGTTGAGCCTGCTCTCACTTGGTTCTTGAACTGCCTTGCCTTTATCTTTCTCTTTCTGGGCCTCCTGCTCTGCACGTAGCCTAGCTACTTCACGCTTTGCCTTCTCCTTCTTGTGTTGCTCCATTTAGGCTTTATACTGCTGCTCAGCCCGTGCTTCCTCTACTGCCTTGGCTTTTCCCGCTTCGTTTTCCTTGGTTGCCTTCTCTTAATTTCTCTTGGTCGGTGTGTGGCTGCGAGCCAGCCTTGAGGCAGCTGTTGGATTGTCTAATGCACCTTGGAGAAACTCTTTTGTGTCCAAACTAAAAGCTCCACGGGGGAAGTCTCTATTCCTCATCATGTGGTAGATTATCGGCATGAGTAGCATTGGGTTGCTGATATTTTGTTCATGATGGGAGGAGAGGTTCCGTAGTGCCTTGACAAAGTATATGGCCCAATTTGTGGGATGGGGTTGGTGTAGGTGGGCTAGAGATTTGGGGTAATATTACTAGGATGGTTTATCATCTCCACTTGGGTCAGGAATTGGAGAGCCCATGCGAGTTTGAACAAGGTGGGGATTTGGATCCTGTCGAATGGAACGACGCCCCTGTGCTGTTCTGTAGTGTAAGCAACCACCCCCTGGGGTCATTTGTCCAAATTTCTTATATTCTGCAACAACTGGAAGTCAGTATGCCACCCGCATTGTATCGATGTCGAGTTGGTGTTGGGTAAGATGGCCCTTTGCATTACGAATGAATATGACATCCATTGCTACATTGTAGTAGACAAGGAATTCTATAATTAGAGACATATCGATGTAGCATGGGAGCATGCCAACACGGGCTTGCGGTGTGAGGGCTTGTAGATGTGGTTGAGGCTTCAGGGTCGTGGAGGGCCTCATAACATTGAGTCATGTGGCAATAGAGGACACACTCATCGGCGTGTTGTACTTGTACTTGGAGTGGATGGCTGAACCACCTAGTTTATTTAGCCATTGTGCACCCAAGGAAGAGTGATCTGCCCGAACAATGGCGTACTCCGTCTCCATCTGAGGTTTTGCCTTTTCTTTTGTTCTTCTTCTCTTGCCTCCAAGAATTGTTTGTTCGAGTTCTAGATTAGCTTCATCTCGTGAAGCTCTTCATCAAGAAGTTGGTATGACATTACGATGGATGAAGGATGGGATGTGGGGGAGGTATTGGTGGATTGCGTGGCGGTGAGTAAAGAAGTGGGATCCGGGGGCTTGGAGTATCCTTCTCAAACTCAGTCTAGTTTCGAATTCATGGGGAAACGGTGTGTGAATAAAAATGTAAATAGTTTTTTCACTCATTGCATGCTTGTGGGTAGGCACTTAGCCTTGCACATAGTCAAATAGTTCCGATCTTGGGATTTGTGAGCGCTCTTTTATCAAAAGGATCTACTCGGATGTTAAAAACTCTTTGAGCTTATAAATGGATTTTTGCAGGGTTTCAGTGGGAACTGATGAGCCCAAGGTGTGGGTGCACTAGGCACTCCAGAGCATTTGGTATCTAGTGTGACGGTGTTTTTGTTGTGGGATGACATATGTCTTTCATTGTTGTCTTGTGTCCTGTGTTTATCTTGCCATGAGTGATTTTTGATTTGTTGCAAGTTGTGTGAGCATCCATGTCATGGTTTGTGGGCTTCATGGATGTGCAGTTATATGTGGCAATCAAGCATTAAAGGCTTTGCTGGAAGGTTATGTGAAAGGGTGTGCTTTAAGTCTAAGGTTGGGGATCAATAGCCTTTGTCTAAGTTTTGGGGAAGGATGGGAGAGTGGTAAAAATGCAAGTGATGACGTGGCTGGAAAATCTAGAAGAGCATGCACGCAAGGTGGCTACATGATGGAGAAGGGCATGCTTCTGGATGGCAAGTTGGCAGTACGTGGGATGGCAGCTATTAGTACGAGTCTGGAAGGGTTGACTGTTGCTCTTGCTGGGAGCTTCTAGATTTTGGTGTGGCATCTCTACTATGTGGAGCTAGAGTACCTTGGACGAAAAAAAGGTGTGTGCTCCATGAGCAGGGGAGAAGCCACGAGGTAGTATCATCACGTGAAGGCATAGACGGGTAACGGGATGCAAAAAGGGGACACACACGAGAGGACGTCGCAGTTGGCTGGATGTGGCGTGGACACGCTTTAATTGCTAGGCTAAAGGCAGAGGTGTGGGGCATTGAGGGATCTATAGAGAGCTCATGCTGCTGGTCGAGTGGAGCATGGGCCATCAGTAGAGGAGTTAATGGAGGTCGCGATTTCCAGTGAGTGATTGCTTGCGAATCGACTCGAGAAGGGCTTGTGTACAGAGCTGCACACTGAAGCTGTAGGTAGTGCATGGGTCGATCACCTAAGGTTGAATGAACGTCATGGTGGTGTGCGTGTTGGCAATGAAGAGCACGAGGTTGGCGCTTGAGAGCATGGATGCATACAACATGTTGGTGCTCTTGATTACAAGTTGTTCGATGCCTACAAGCTGTTGGGATGGGTCCGTATGTGTGACCACAAGCTGAGCTGAGGCTGCAAAAAGGTCCGTACGTGCATCCACGGGCTGTTGTTGTAACTAAGCAAAGTAAAGAGGCAGCACACTAGCAGGTTGATCGCATAAAGGAAGAAGAGGCGACCATGTGAAGGCCTACACCGGGAGCATACCGGTTAGCAAGGCGTATCAGGAGCGGCTATCCATGTCAGGTCGAGGGTGGTTGATTTACAATGGAGAAATTAGCAAACAGGATGGCAACTTTGAGCATACGAGGTAGTTGGTTCATGTGATGACAAAGAGGTCCGGGGCTATTCATGATTGATTTTTACCTGGGAGATATTAGCATGGGATTCATAGAGGAGTCAATGGCAGTTATGCAGATTTGAAATTGTCAATGTGTTGTGCATTTAGAATCGTGGATCGTGTGTATTTCCGTGTCTTCTCTCAGTCAGTTTGTGGAAATGTTTGGAGTTCTTGTAACGAGGATACATGCTCTGGATATACTGGTTTATGCTCTATCTCACAAGCTGCCCACACCTTGCTGATCCCACTGAAATCCTGGCTTCAATTTGTTTCTACAGATGCAGTTAAAGTGAATGATGATATTATCTCTTGAACTTGGGTCAGAAATACTCGGCATTTTGTTTGAGGGTTTTCACGTTGAGGTTATGCTTTCCCTGGTTCATGGACATAATTGGTCTGTGATAGTACATGTGAATGATGAGGAGTGGGCTGAAGTAGAATGGCTTCCTGAAGACATGTGGCCTGAAGATGTACGGTGTTTTGATGTGTGTAGAGATGAAGATTTTGTATGAGTAGGTGTTTTGTTTTCCAGTAGCATATATAGTGGATGAGAGTGGCTATAAAGGCAGGATCGGCTCTATCACTTTTGTGCATCCGATGGTGGTGGAGACTTTTGATGAGGAAATCGGTGGATGTGGATGAATCAGAGGGCATTTGGAGTGGATGGAAGCTGTCAGGCTGATAGAATTCTTAGAGAGATTTTGACAGCACCTGGACCAAATTGTTAACACGACGTCAGGGGATCCCAGGGCATGCTTTTATAGCAATTCATAACATAGCGGTAGAGTGTTAGCATAGTGCACTGTGCATTGTGTTACAGACGTTGCGTTAGCAATATTGCAGTGTGGCATAGTGCTAAGGGGTGGGGTGGTAATATTGCGACGTGGCGGTGCATTTAGATTAAAGCGACAACAAGGCATTAACTTTCTTGCAATGTGGCATTGCATATTATTGGTATCACGTGGCATAGCATTAGCTGTAATGAAACGCTTGACTAATGCTAATGCAGCTAATGCATAATGTAATGTCTGACTAAAGTTGGTCAGTTTGGCAATTTTGAAGGGGTTGATTTGCACCCATCCCATCTGGTGACCTCATGCATGTATTTGGTGAGTTCCTAGTATAGAATTCGACTTGGCAGAGGACTTGGATGTGCATCTATAACTTACCTGTATGACTTGAACACTTTTTCGTGAAGATGACGTGTGGGTGATTCCTTGACTCGCCTTGTGCTTTCGTATCATATACAGCTACTCACCTAGCATCATCTGCATGTAGTAGAGTTAGAAGCATTTTGATGGACTAAACTTGTGAAGGAACCTTGTGGGTGCTCGCCTATCCTATGTACTCTCCTACACATAAAAGTCATGCATACATGTGAGGTGTGTGTGCTTGCTTTGTTGATGTATTGTGGCATACCTTGCTGACAGTCAGGAGTTGATTTTGTCGGTCAGCTGGGTTGACAACAGCGGCCGTTCATAGTCAGGAAGAGGTGTCGTGGAGTCGTTGTGTGGACTTTGTTGGTCGTGGCCTTCTTGTCTTGCAGAAGCAATGTTATCGTACATTGAGGTGCCTTCGATAATTCCATAGTTTCTTGTGTGAGTACTCCATTTTGAGGGGTAGGTTCTTGTGCTACTATGATTTCTTTTTGGAATGGAGCACCAGAGTTTGTTGGTGGTTGCCCTCTTAGGTGCAGCTTTGTTGTAGGTTCTTGGGCTACGGCTCCATTGTTAGAAACATGTTCTTGTGCTACTACCAGATGAACATTGCTTGATTGAATTTGGAGACACAATACTCTCAAAATCATTTGGGGGCTTGCTTCCAAATTTCGAGCAGCAGGTTCTTGTGGTTCTAGCCCTTTTTGAAAAGTCACTCGCGGGCCAGTTGCTAACTAGTAATTGTGTACTTTAGAAAACTTTTGTGTCAACATCCTTGGAGTTGCCTCTCTATAGGTGTGGTAGTGCTGCCAACTTTTTGACAAATGGGTAGCTCGGACAGGAGAGGGGATTAGGTTGGCGAGTCTTAGGTACCCAAATATAGGTATTTCTTTCACAGTACCCTTGGGCCTTTAGCACCCTTTTAGGGATCCATTGCAAATGACTTTTTTGCCTTCGGGACCTTACACGTGCCTTCTTTTTTAGGGCACCTTCTTTCATGGAGACTGAAGTGGATCCGTGATTTGAGGATTACGGGAGGAATGGAAGTAGGATGCTGAGGCACTACGAATGGAATCAAAATGTACTTTCCTCCTTTGAAATAGTGTTGGGCTTGAAGTATTTCTTTTTGTACCCACGTCTTATGACTCCTCTATCGTCTTCTAGTCCTTCTCAAAGTCGAGGCTTGATCATTTAGGAGTGAGCTAGTAGGTGGAGTGGTTTGCTTGAAAGGTCTCTGCTTCGGGGATGTTGGCATGGCTTTTGTGACACTTTCATAGAGGGTTACCATGGAAGTACGGCCCCCATGTTTTAGAGTGGATGTGCATTGTTGATTTGGCAATTGACTTGCCATCATTAGCCTCTGCCTACGATTACTTGTACAACTATTGTGCATGTGGGCATCACATAAAAGCAGCTTTCTATTCTATGATTATTTATTGTTGCATCCATATCCACATAACCAAGTGCAGACATGCCTTGACTATTAATGGCTTGGATTATGGCAGGGCTTGTTTTAACGGGTACCTTTGATAATCATTCCCATACCTCCTGCGAGATGAGGTTTTGACTTTCTCCAAAGTCAACAAAAGCTTTAGCGAAATGTATGGTTTGTCTGCAAACCTACAACTCTATTGGCAACTTGGCAGGATCAATTGTTAGATTATCAAGATTGTATGCATTTTCTAAGATCACCCTGTAAGTTGTCATTAGGCCCTTTTGTTTAAGTTTAACATTTCGGGATTGGGCCTCTTCTATCGCTTGCCTTTTCATGTGGCTGACCTCTATTTTCAACTCCTTTTCCCTATGGATAGCTTGAAGGGTTTGAAGGGTGGGCATGCTATAGTATTGCTTAAGTTTACTAACGTTGATATCCAACCATTTCTACTTTGTCAAGCATTGCGATTCTACATGCTCCTTAGGGAGTTAATTCTACCACCTGATAGGGACCCATACCCCTATATTTAAGCTTAGACTTCGTGTTTCTCACACTATATTAAGTGCAAGATCCCCTTCCTTTAAGTAGTTGTTCCTAATCTCTAATAAAGGGGCATTTATGGCCATTGACTCAATCTGGGTGTCAACAATATTCAGAAGCTGCACATTGACAGATGAACGGTTTACAGTGGCAGTTAGTCTATTCAAGAAGGGAATTCAATCTTCAGGACAGTTGTGGAACAAAGAACTCTTTAGATGGAAGACTTGGCAGGAAATCAGAAGGGAAATTTCGCTTACTAACCAAAATCAGGGATTGGTCATGGAGAGATTGGACTTATGGAAGGGAGAAATTAGTTGGAAAGGAGATTCTGTCCTTTGCTTACATAAAGAATTCAGTTGGGTAGGACGCTCCTCCTTACTGCCAATACCAACACCTATTGCTGACATGGATGATCTCTTTAGAACCCTCAATGCCAAATGGAATCTGAAGGATGATAGAGCTATTTGGTATGCCAGGTTCCACAGAATATGGGTTAGAAATGTGCCTGAGAAAATGTTTTGCCTTACTTGGCTTATTTTTCATAAAGCACTTTGGACTAATGCTAGAGGACTCAGAATTGTTAAGGGAGATGGCAAGTGTTTGAGGATGTTTTTCACTTATTTGTTTCTTTCCCTCATGCCAAAAGAGTTTGGAAGTTCATTCAGATTGAATGTGGAGAACCTGTGAATTGGAAAGCTATTTTACTAGGTGATGCATGCAAAGTAAGGCATGAGCCTTGGTTCCAAATAAGGGCTCATGCTATTTGGTTTATATGGATCTCTAGAAATAATTTTTAGTTTAATCATAAAGATTTATGTACTAATGCTCCATTTGCTTCATGGTGGTACATGAGAAAATACGTCTTGACTTCTTCATTAGTGCCTACAATCTTGAACACCAAAGATTGAATGCAGATATTTCAAGACATAAACGCCACTGTTTTATCTCAGATGAGCATGCCAAGCTGCCTAACTTGTTGCAGAGGATAACATCAACAGATGGTCCTTCCACTTAGGCTCCCTCTTCTGCTCCTAGCCCTTCCTCATAGTCTTCTGATGGCCCCCTCTAGGTTCCCTTTGATTTGGCTGGCTCATCAGCCCAGGTTCCTTCTACTGCTACTGTTATAATTACACAAAGCCCCCTTGCTGTTGGTACCTTTTCACAGAGCCTCTTTGCTCCCTCATCAACCTCTGCTGTTGCTAATTATTCACGAGTCCCCTCAGCTGCTGTTGGTCCCTCTCTGCATTCTCATGTGGTTGGCCTCTGCTATAGGTGTCCTCTTGGGGTGGTATGTGCACAAAATAAGCGCTAAGGACTGAAGCTTTGGAATGGACAGATGCAAAACTAGGTAGATAAATGGATAGAATGTTGTTGAAAGCACATTTTTTGGGTTCAGGTTCTATGCTAAGGATCCTACCAAACGTCAGGTGCATGTAGGTAAGGCAGCTGAACAATCTGGATGATTCACTACAGCCTCTACCAACAACACATTATGGGTAATGCAATGACGTTGAATTATAATGCAACGCGCTGCAATATGGTTAATGCAATGAAAAGGCAAGGGGACATACTTAGTATCGATACTTCATAGGTGTTTGTATTGGTAGGTTTTTTCACTTGTGACTGCTGCTGATGCCCTCAGATGCTATGTTAATGTTATTACTACATACATAGCGTTACAGTATTGCCCCGACGTCCCATTTGGGATAATGCTTCGGTTTACGTTATGCTAATGCAATCGGCACTCCGTTAAGGATATTGCAACGTGTGTTAAGTTTTGATTGCAATGTGAGTAGGTGACTGACACTATTAAATATGCATTAAATGCTAGTTGGCAACTAGCGGGATCTGTCATTCTTAGGTGACATAACAATGTGACACGGCATTATAATGCAATATGGCAGCGCGTTATGGATATTTGCAACGTCTCTGTCCCATGCAGGTAGTCGATAAGAGTTTGATGATTTTTTGATGATTTTAAGTTTTTTTGCAAGGTTTGTGAGCTACTACCTAGTCTACCAAAAACAACAAAGAACACATTTTGGAGCAAAAATGGGAACTTTTCTGTGAGGTGACAGTTTTGGTCTTCCCAAGAACTCAAAATTCACCGAAAGACATCATTTCAAGCGTTTTTCTTCAAATTTGATTGCACAAAAACCTCAGCAACAATCACCTCAACTAGCTTCTACTATGATTTGATAACCAAAAACACGAAAAAACAACTCACATTCACCTCAAATGCTTCAAAGATTTTAAAAAAGAGCTTTTCCTATTTCTTCTCCTCAACCTCTTCCTATTCTCCAAAACCAACACTCCTAGTTAAGTTAGAAGGCATTGGACAATGGGTAGATAATGGAAGGAGACAAAACACAATGTAGAAGCGGACCTGGCTTTCCACGGCATCGGTGCCAAAACTGTGTAGTCCTGATGATGAATCACGTGTGATGGGAATGTTGTCGATTCGTCGGTGAGCTCTACTCCACCTAGCTCCTAGTTGGGAGCAATGCAAGTGTCGACCACTAGTGTCACTCCAGTAGCTTTCGGACCGTTGCAGTGTGATTCCACAAGAAGGAAAGAAATGGAAGATGGGGAGAGAAAAGGGGGGAGGGGATGGGAAGGAGGAAGATGAAGGGGAAAGAGAGGGGGAGGGAGTGGTAATCACAAGGGCACTACAATGCAAACAAGAGAACACTCAATAACTCACTGAGAGAAAAGAGAGCTTGTATTCCAACTTGTGCAAACAACAAGTGAAGACCAAAGTCAAACTTTTGATCCCAATACATCTCAACTTTTATAGGGAGGGACAATCCTATACTCTCCCTTCCGCTCTCTCTTCTCTCTTTTTACATATCACTTGGGCTTGTCTAGCTCTAAGGCATAATCACCTATACCTCCTATACCATGATCCTTATAAGATCCACAAAAATTGTCATGATGTCAAAATGATTCCTTTGTTAACCAATGTGGTTAACAAAAGGTTGGCTTGGAAAGGATCTAATGGTACTACTATAGGAGTTTTGTGATATTTTGGCATGGGAGTATATAGATAGGAAGAGTATGGATCCAAATACTTGTGTGCATCAGATTAATTTATAAACTGCTAAAGGAAGGACAATCCAAAAGAAGAATGCCAAACTATAGAACACTCAATGTAGCTGAACCCATTCCACTTTCATTTTGTGCACTATGGAAGGACATGAGGTACACAATTTCTTGGTTGGGTTGAGTGGGTATAATAAAATCCAAATGGCTGAGGTAGACAAGCATAAACCTATTTTTGTAACAGAACGAGGTGTGTTCAGTGCAAGCAACGTGATGGGGCTTGGTTGGAAAAATGCACCTCTAACATCTCAAAGTTAGATACAAACGGTCTTGGCTCCATTCATAATTACCTTTAGGTTTTTTTGGATGATTTTAGTGCATTTTAGAAGAAAGAGAAGCACATTCATCATCTACAATATTATTTTGAGAAGTGTAGATAATCTCAACTGATCTTGAATTCGAAAATGTGCATTTTCTAGTTGCACAAGTGTTTTGTTAGGCCACATCATTTCCAAGGATGGAATGACAATTGTCCTTAGAACTTGTGGAAGCTATTCAAGGTGCAAAGGCACCAAGGAATATCAAATTGTTTTTGTAATTTGTTGGTCAGGGGAAAGCATGGCCGACTTCTATGATACCTATCATATGTATGCCATCCACTCATGGAGCTTACAAAGAAGGATACCTTATACATCTAGACAAAGGAACAAGAAGAACATGCATTCTGACTTCTGAAGAAAATAGCGGTTGTGACCCCAATCTCGCTACCACCCCATTGGACACTAGACTTCCATATATTTGTGGATTGGATATAAGCACAAACATAATAGGAAGGATGGTATCAACTAGTGTATTACACAAGTCAAACTTAACATGAGCAAAGTGGAATTATCTTGTCACAGCAGATCTGCAAACGTTGGGAATGGTGTATGCTTTGAAAAGTTTCTATTATTATCTTCTAAAAAATAAGATTGTGTTCCACTTGGACCATTAGGCTTTAGTGTATTTGGTGAATAAGCCACAACCGAGAGGGAGATTGGGCTCTATTGTTATACAAATTTGATCACATGGTTATTCATACACTGAGCCCACACCGAGTAGCCAACATTTGATTACAGATGACTTAGTCAATTGGAGTTAGAAAATGTGCATACAAAAGGCATATGAGATGATTTACAAGATGCAAGACACTTTCAGATGGAATCATTCAACGACTAGGATGATCAAATGTTACAGTTCCTTATTGACGGTGTCTTCCTAAAAACAATGACAAAGAATCAAAGAAGGAGGCTATCCTTGGACAAAAATCCATTCCTAGTGATGGTAGGTGCCCTATACAACCCAATATTGATTAGGTATTATGGCGATGTGTTTTGAAACATGAATAGAACATGGTACTACATCAAGCCCATCAGGGTATTTTAGGAGGCCATTTCTCAAGTGAGATAACTAGCAGGAAGATATTCCATATGGCATTAGGGTGAACCACTGTGATAAATATGCTCATGTGTTTGCAAAACAATGTTGGATTTTCTAAAGGGAGGGACATCCGATAGATGCGATAGGATGCCACAAAATCATGTTTTACCTCTAGAATCTTTCCAAAAGTGAGGGATGGGTTTTGTTGGACCCTTCAAGCCAGCTACAAGATTTACAGGCAACAAGTACATTTTGGTGGCAATAGACTACTACACCAAATAGGTTGAAGCAATGTCCCTAAAAGATAATTCTGTAGACAATGTGGCAAACTTCCTATACTAAAATATATTGACATGTTTTGGATGCCCAATCAAGATAGTCTCGGATTATTGTGGTCATTTTTTGAACAACGTGGATAAAGAAGTTGACTAAAGTGCATATGATCTTGCATAAAGACCTAGAACCTACCACCTACAAGCAAATGGTAAGGTAGAAAGCGCCAATAAGTTCTTGAAAAGGATTCTAAAGATGATGATTTTGAAAAATAGGAAGGATTGGAATACAAATCTAGGTTTAGGTTTGTTGGGTATTCCAGATAGCTTTTAAAGTAAGGCTATCCCCAATATTGTTATCACATAGTAGGGTTTCATTATATAGTGAGTCTAATAATCATAGCAAAGGTAGGCTATAGCTAAAGAGCACTAAAGTGCTACAGTATTAGAGTTTAGAAATGATGATCATCAAGATTAAGGACAATGATGTCAAAATACTAGTGAACCTCAATCGAGTCCAAGGAGCTCCAGATAGTAGGAGTTATAGGGAGACAATCAACTCCTACAAGATGTAGAGACTAGGTCAATGGAAATGGATATCTTCACCGTGGAAGAGATACACATCTTTTAGGTGGTAGTCAAGATTAGGTAGAAACAAAAGGATGGACAGCTCACCAAATAAAAAGGTTTACATCTAGAGCACTTCCTAGAAGATAGAGAGAGAGAGAGAGAGAGAGAGAGAGAGAGAGAGAGAGAGAGAGAGAGAGAGAGACAGAGACAGTGAAGACTCGACAAAACCCCGTTTCATAGTGAAATGAAAACAAATTTGGTAATGGACACAAAAGCGAAAATTACTATGAAACATTACAAAACAAGGTGCACAATTTGCAAAAGATTTATAAATGCATGACTATACAAACTATTTTTGCTTCGAGGGGAGTTTGCACACCTACCACCATCCAGCACGAAAAACATGGTAAGGACCTGTTTAAACCTTAGTTGGGAAGACATGTGTCATAAACATCCCTCCCTTGTTATTGGTGTCACAATAAAAATAAGAACTTAACCACAAACTTATCAAGCTTGATGCACAATTGTGACGCTAAAGTTAGGGAGGGAGATGGAGAGTCGAGGAAGAAAAGTAGTGTCAATAACTTAGAAATGTTAGAAAGGGTTAAAAAAGAACATAGAGAAAGTAGAGGGGGAGGGATAAATAGACCAATAGAGTAATAGGGGTAATCATAAATAGAACAAAAAATGGAAAAACATGAGATCAATTAAATTAGAGCTATTACATAATAGGTTGGGAAGATTAGGTTAGGTTGGTGAAGATATAATAGTAGGTTGGGGAAAGAGGTTAGTGTAAAGAATAAGGGAGAGAGATAGGAGACTCAAGTTCAGCTTCCTTCACAACACACAAAAGAGAGAGGACACAAGGTTGGAGGGTGAAGCCTTTCTTCACTTTTGCACACAACAACAATACAATAGAAGAGGGAAATACCCTATATGTCAAACCCTAGAATACGTGGTTCATATGTGAACCCAAACCAAAAACATACGTGGTAGTCTAACTACACCACGAGTACAACTAACATAGGCGGTGACATAAATGATAGTCATCCAGGAGATATATCGGGGGTAGAGCTTGATATCTCAACACTCCCCCTCAAGCTCAAATCCATCTCACGTACACCAAGCAAGCTCCTAAATCTGTGAAGCTTCTCGGTACCCAATGCCTTCATAAAAATATCAGCCACCTGCTCCTCAGTGTTGACATAGACAAGATCAATCTCACCAGCTAGAACCTTCTCTCTCACAAAGTGATAATGCACCTCAATGTGCTTCGTTCTAGCATGATAAACTGGGTTATTAGCAAGCATGATGCTGCTAATGTTGTCACAATGAATGACAACTGCTGCATGAACTGACTGTCCCATATCTGCAAGTAGCTTCCGTAACCAAGCTACCTCACATGCAGCCATTGCTGCACCCCTGTACTCAGCCTCTGTGCTCGACAAGGCAACTGTTGGCTGCTTCTTGCTGCTCCAACTGATGGCAGCACTCCCAAGAGAAAACATAAAACCACTAGTAGATCTCCTGTCTGAGACACTACCAGCCCAGCCAGCATCTGTGTATCCATGTACCTGTAATGCACACCCAGCTTCATAAAACAGTCCATAATGCAATGTGGACTTCACATACCGCAGTATGCGCCTAGCCGCATCCAAATGTGGCTTCCTCGGTGCCTGCATAAACTGACTCATCAGCCCCACAGCATAGCTCAAATCTGGTCTAGTTATAGTCATGTAAATCAAGCTGCCTACTATGCGCCTGTACATAGTAATATCTTCAAGAAGCTCACCTGTCTCTGCATTGAGCTTCACATTCTGCTCCAATGGAACAGAAATAGGCTTACAGCCTGTCATCCCATATTTGGACAGCATGTCCAAACCGTATTGCCTTTGCAACAGCCATATCCCACTTGGGGATCTAATAACCTCAATGCCCAAGAAGTAACGCAGCTCTCCCAAATCCTTCATCTCAAATTTCTGCTTCAACAGCAGCTTCACTTCATTAATGTCTGCATCACTATCACCTGTAATAATCAAGTCATCAACATAGATGACTATAAGCACAATCCCTCTGTTTGTCCTTTTCACATAAAGTGAAAAATCTGAATTGGAAATCTGAAATCCAATAGTGACAAGATATTGCCCTATCTTGTCTGACCATGCCCTCGGCGCCTGTTTTAAGCCATACAAGGCTTTGCGCAACCTGCATACAAAATCGGGGTGTGAATTATCCTCATAACCTTCTGGCTGCATCATATAAACCTCTTCCTGCAAATCACCATGCAAGAAGGCATTTTTCACATCCATCTGATGCAAAGACCATCCCTTTGCAGCAGCCATAGCAATTACTGCTCTCACGGTTGCCATCCTTGCAACTGGGCTGAAAGTTTCCTCATAGTCAATTCCATATGTCTGCGCAAAACCTTTGGCAACCAATCTTGCCTTGTACCTGCTAACAGAGCCATCAGCATTGTGCTTTACTTTGTAAACCCACTTGCAGCCAATAGCCTTCTTATCATGAGGCAAAGGCATCAAATCCCAAGTGTGGTTTGCATCCAAGGCAGCCATCTCTTCATCCATAGCTGCTTCCCAATTTTTATGCCCTGCTGCATCCTCAAAACATGTGGGCTCTGGCTCCTCTAGAACCTTGACCATATAAGCATAGTGATGTGCTGTATACCCATCATATCTCAGCCTGTCAACTGGATACTTAATATGAGTGGACCTCCGTACAACTGGATCAATTGCAGGAGTCTTTAAATCATGCCTGCTTTTCCTTGCACCAGGTGTAACAATAGAAGGAATCCCAAGTTCCTCATCAAGGCTCATTTCAGAGCCGCTTGACTCTCCATCAACATGAGAGCTACCAGCAGACACATCAAACACTGAAGCATGGTCTACTTTTTCTTTTCCCTTATGTGATACCTGCACAACACTATCAGGGCTGCCATGTGACGATTCACTAGATCTCAATCTCCCTGTCCATGCATTAGATCCACTAGTAGAGGACTCTCTGGGTCCACTCAAGGCTTGAGATTGCTGCTCTGCATTTATTGCAGCATTCCCATTTCCTGCATCTACATCTCCTACCATAACAGTTGGTGCATACCAGCTGCTCATTTCATCAAAAACAACATCTCTGCTCACTTGCATTTTGCGGGTGGAAGGGTTATAACAGCGATACCCTTTCTGGTGCAGAGCATATCCAATAAAGATGCATTTTTCTGCCTTTGGATCCAGCTTTGTTCTCTTCTCATCAGGAACATGAACATAAGCTATGCAACCAAATACCTTCAAGTGAGAAATATCTGGTTTTTGGCCTGTATACATTTCTTCAGGCGTCATGCCATGGACAGCTGCAGTGGGGGTTCTGTTCATAATATAAACTGCAGTTGCTACTGCTTCAGCCCAAAAATAATCAGGCATGTTTTTCTCATTTAGGATCGCCCGTCCTACTTCTGCAATATGCCTGTTCTTCCTTTCTGCAACCCCATTCTGCTGAGGGGTAGACCTGCATGAGTACTTCCTTTGAATTCCCTGTTCTTTCAGATATTCACAAAATTCTTCTGAAAAGTACTCTCCCCCTCCATCAGATCTTAGCACTTTAATATGCACACCTTTCTCTTTTTCAACCATGGCCTTAAAAGCCTTGAAATGGCTGAACACTTCACTTTTGTGCTTCATAAAATAAATCCACACCTTCCTAGTGTAGTCATCAATAAACGTCACATAATAATGGCATCCACCAATAGAAGCAGCTTTGGTTGTCCAAACATCTGAATGGATCACTTCCAAAGGTCTTCTGCTCACCTTAGCATTTTTGGGAAATGCATGTCTGGCCTGCTTACCCATTTGGCATGCTTCACATACCTTTTGCATTCCCTCAACTCTGAATTTAGGCAAACCTGCAACAATGTTTTTTATTTGCATAGATTTCAGCCTTTGTATATTCACGTGCCCAATGCGCTTGTGCCATATCTCAATCTCTGCAATGACACCTCTCCCATGCGCAAACATAGCAGCTTTCACCTCAGGCATATCAACATCCAAGGTGAACATTTTGCCATTTTTGTTGCCTTTCGCAACCAAGCGGCACTTATTTTTCAAGTCCTCAACAAAGCATCCATTAGGATTAAATCTAACCTGCAGACCTTGCTCAACCATCTGGCCAACTGAAACCAGGTTCTTAGTAGTCCTCATCATCAACAGGTGCTCCAATGGAGGCAAGAGAATCTGCAAGGCCTTTCACCTTCAAGGAATACTCATTTATATTCAGATTTTTCCTTTGCACATTGTGCAACTCCTGCTTTAGCTGCATCTTTCGTGCTTTGGTATTTGTGCTATACAGCTTCACCAATGTATCCCATGCCTCCTTAGGCGTCTCTACATCCTGTATATGCACAATCATAGAATCTGAAATGCTAACAGACAGCCAATACAGGCATTTTCTGGCTTTTTCATGCCATTCTTTAAAGGCCTTCAATTCAGCAGGAGTGGGAGCAGTACCCAAAACTGGTTCTGCAATTTCACCACTGATGTAATCCCAAACTCCCTTTCCCATAAGGAAGTTTGTCATCCTGAACTTCCATGCTTGGAAGTTGTTCTTGTCAAGCTTCTCACTGACAATGGTAGACAGATTCTCAGACATTTTACAAATCACGAATTGCAACAGCAACCTGTAAACACAACAAATGCCTCCCAAGGGCAAATAGCAAAACTTCTGCAAAAAGCCTCACAGGGGCAGATCTGCAACACTGATGAAAGTGGTATTTCACCACACAGTCACTTCCTAGTGATGATTTTGCATCAACAGGCAACAGGCATGAATCTGCAACTCCTAATATCTCTGCACACAGGCATACGATGCAATTTCTGTGGCACCTTTTCACCGACTAGCCGCGCAGTGGTCGCACAGCGAAAAACAGGGCCTTTTTCTGAGTACCTGCAAAGAACTTCCGCCTTCAAAACGGGCCCCGAAACGGCCTCAAATCAAAAAAATAAAGTCACCAAGGGCTTTGCCCTTGCCCGCAGCATATACTGCACTCTCGCCACACCGCGAAGGGCCTCTCAATCTGAAACAGTGCACTCCTGCACTTCTGGTTGTGCTACCTGCAGAGATTTGCTCCCAAACTCGAAATAGGAAAGCAACACTGGTCCTCTTACCAGGACACCACAAACTTGGCTTGCTTTCTTGAGCTCCTTACCATGAACAAGGCTCTGATACCATGTAAAGAATAAGGGAGAGAGATAGGAGACTCAAGTTCAGCTTCCTTCACAACACACAAAAGAGAGAGGACACAAGGTTGGAGGGTGAAGCCTTTCTTCACTTTTGCACACAACAACAATACAATAGAAGAGGGAAATACCCTATATGTCAAACCCTAGAATACGTGGTTCATATGTGAACCCAAACCAAAAACATACGTGGTAGTCTAACTACACCACGAGTACAACTAACATAGGCGGTGACATAAATGATAGTCATCCAGGAGATATATCGGGGGTAGAGCTTGATATCTCAACAGTTAGTGAATATATAATAAATGATTTTTAAAAAATGAATTTTATTAAAGTATTAATTATAATTTAATGACATTAAATGTAAGGGGGAGAGGGAGGAAGTATAAATGTAAAGCCTGGCCTTAGGACCATAGAAAGTGGGGAGGGCTAAAAGAGAATTAGCAAAAATAATTGAAGAGATAGAGATGGATAGAACGGGGGTGAGAATAATAGACAAGGGGGAAATAAAAATTTGTCGTAAGGATGTAAAATTAGGAGGGGGTGGATAAGTGGCATGTGTAATGATGGTAAAAGAGAAACATAAGAATATGGCCTTAGGACTATAGAAGACTAATGAAGAGAAATTTCATGGAAACCATAGGAATTTCACGTAAGGGAAGCCGACCAATAATTTATCTGCGAATCCATGATGCATGAGAAGGTCGTGAATTAGTTGCACAGTAGAAGAGTGAGTAGAGGCGAATTGATAGATGCCAATGGGATAGGAGATGTGAATTGGTAGTAAGAATGCGGGGGCGAATTGGCAGTGCAGTCGAGCGAATGGCGCTGGTAACGAAGGGGTAGTAGTTGCAAGTGTGAGATAAGAGGCAAAGAGGGCGATATATATAGTAAAAGGGAGGCATTCGAGAGCTGTGTAGCGGAGTAGGCAAGTGGTCATGGGGGAGAGTAGACAAGTGGTCGGTGCATGAGTAGTCGGGGGCGGGTAGTCAGAAGTCAGGTGGCAATTTGGGTAGACGAGGGGGTTAGGGAATAGTTAGGGAGGAATAGTTAGGGAGTAGTTAGGGGGTAAGTTAGGGAGAGTAGTTAGAGAGAGAGAGAGAGAGAGAGAGAGAGAGAGAGAGAGAGAGAGAGAGAGAGAGAGAGAGAGAGGGGGGGGGGGGGAGTAGTTAGGGGTAGTTAGGTACAAGGGTTGGTTAGGGGTAGATGTAAATTTAGGGAGAGCAAAGGGTTTGGTTAAGTTGAGGGAAGTATAATTAGGGAGAGAAGTACCTCGAGAGAAAAAATTTGAGTTTAGGGAAAGTACGGTTTAGGGAACGAGTTTAACGAGGAAATTAAAGAAAAATATGAAAAGAATTGGAGAAATTAAAACCTTTATGAAGAAAATGGAAAAGTTAGAGAGGGGGGGAAGGTGTGAGAAAGAAATACGAAAATTTTAGAAGAAAGGGGGTATTAGGATAAAATACTAGGGAAAAAAGGAGGAAATTTTAGGAAAATATTCAGAAAAAATTTAAAAACTTTTTTGGGGAAAAAAGAGAAATAATAGAAAAAAGTATTAAAAAGAAGAAAAAAGGGAGGAGGAATAAGAAAAATTAGGGAAAATAAGTGAGAATTAAGGAAAGTAGGGGTAAATAGGGACAAGTGGCGAGTTTTAGGGAGGGGGAAAGGAAAAGGGAGATTAGGAGAAAAAGGGGGCCCGGGGGGGAGGGTAGAGAAATCAAGAAAGGTGGATGTAAAAGGTAAGAGAGAATAGTGTGTGTGTGTGTGTGTTTAAAAATAATTAGATTCACAAATATCAATATTTTGCAAATACCATGTTAAATGTATAATCAGTGTCACAAATCCATCATTACCTTGCTACCACCGTGTGTGAGATGGTAAGGGAACGAAAATTACAAATTTAAAGGGAACCAATGGATGGTCCATCTCATTTATTGAAAAAAGACAAGGGGGGTAGTCTACCCCTTTTGGAAAAGCAAAAAAGTCTCTTAATATTGAATGATGATGATGATGGGGGGGTACACCACATCCAAGAATGACAAAAAAATAAAATACATGATTGAACCAAAAATTTACCAAAAAATTCATAAAGGAACAAGCAAAGTATTTAAGCCATGAAATTATTACTTAGACAATTTAATCCACTTAATAATTAAAACATGGGAGTAAGTGCCATTAAGGGAGGTAACCCATATAAGAATTAAAATATGCTTTCATTATGGGGGGTATTCCATACACATACTAGCAAATCGATAACTTTGAAGAAAGTGTGAGCTTTAATTCAAACAAAGTGATTAAATCAAATAAAGAAATTGAAAAACAATTAATCATAAATTATTCATATAACTACTTTGAGAACCGTAGGGGCTTTGTGGTTAGCATATACCTAAAAAACTTAGGGGGACTAGGAATTTTCAACTAGTTGTGAACATCACCTAAAAAGATATAAACTACATGTAAATTAATGTAGACAGAAAATAAGGTAAAAAGGATTAATGTTATTGTTATAAATATATATTTGAAGGTCTATTAGTGTAAAAAAGGGTCTATATAGGTAGAATCAAAATACAGGACAAAGGGTTATATATATCTACAACTTTTCTTTACTAGAATGGAAGGAAGTAACTAGCGCAATTGTGTGTGTGTGTGTGTGTGTGTGTGTGTGATCAAGTACGCACTTAAAAGATAGAGAAGTATAGAAATATATATAAGATAAGGCAGAGTTATAAATTAGAGTCGTATAAGAAAACATGTCTATATCTCCATATATACAATAAACCCACCACTCAACAAATTAAATTAGAAAAACTTAAAGCTTAGCACTTAAACAGATAATGGAAAAGTCTATATTAGCCTTATTAGTTGAGCACAAAATAAGGGGTGTAAAATAAGGAGATTTATAGTGAAGGGGGCGTGAGGGGATAAAAAAGCAAAATAAAGTACGAGCCAGTGAGTTCATAAAGGCTGCCAATCATTGGAGAGAGTGATGATAGTGGAGCGGGATAGAATGGACACCATGGAAGAGAGATGGTTGACAAAACCGCCAAACAATCCGTGTTTAAGGAGGTCGATGAAGAAGAGTGGATGCGGGAGCTACAACCAGCCGATCCCACATGGGCGGGAGAGCCAGAGGCACGCAAGTAGAGGAAGGGTTGGCCGCTATAAGAACAGCATCGCCAACGAATAGTGAGGAGCTGTTGCAAGTACAACGAGTTGTGTAAGGGGGTATTAAGAGTAGAGGGGGTTTAAATAGGTAGTTAGAGAGCTTAGTCGAGGCTAGAGATAGAACTGAGGCATATGCACGTCAGGGGAGGACTCGGGATACAGAGCATTGATTTTGGTGTCCTTCACTATCTACAGAAATTCAGGGTTGGGGTAACTTGGGGAGCCAGAAAGTTCATGCATGGCGTGGAAGCCAGCATGTGGCGCGAGCGGCTTTTTTTATTAGTTTAATTATATAAGAGTATTACGCAAAAAAAAAAAAAAGGGAATATAATAAGGAAAATTAGGAAATTTTAATAGAGGGAGTAAAAATTAGTTATTTTTAAAAAACATTTAAAGTAGAATTAGAGGATAGAAAAATTACAAAATAGACTTTTTGGAATTAAAGAGAGAATTTTAGAAAAAATATTTTTTTTAAAAGAAATAAGAAATAAGAAAAAAGGGGTTTAATGAAGGATAAAAAGTGGGGAGGAGTAAGAGATGGAAAAAAAGGGGGGCAAAATAAGGGAAAGGAGATATGACAAGCTAAAGAAAAATTAGGTAAATAACAAAAATTAAAAAATAGAAAAAAGGAAGAAGTTTGAGAAAGGGAATTAAAAAGTAAAACAATAAAGGAGATCTACGGAAATAAAAAAGGGGGGGGGAAAGAGAAATTTAATAAAGGAAAGTATGAGTATAAAATAAAATAAATTAGAAAAAGTTGGAAAATAAGGAAAATAAGGGGAGATGGGGGACGGGATGGGGGGGAGATAAGGCAGGAAAATAAAAGGAAAATAAAAGGGGGGGGGCAAAGAAAAAAGTAGGAAGGGGGTGTGTGTGTGTGTACCCACCCTCACCTGAGGGGATACCATATGATGGGGGCAGGACGCCCATGAGGTGGTCTCCTGCCCCTCACCATAAAGGTCCAAAGAGGAAGTCTCAAGTGTTTGAAAAAGGGATTATATCATAAATGTTTCCAAGTGGATATTTCTTTTATGATCTTCAAGTTGTTCAGTGGAGTAAGACACATCGTGGAATTTCCATAACTATCTGGAGACAATCACGCACTAGGCACAACGATTGCGTAGCTATGAAAATTCTAACAAAAAGTAACACATGGAAGGGATAAGTCATTCCTGAAATAGAGTCGTACAAGGACCTCATTCTTGCACAACCTGATAAGAGTTTAATGAGCAACATGGCACGTGGCATGTGCCATGTGGCTAACCCAACCAAGGATTAGCAATGTGACACATGGTTAACCCGAACAAAGGTTAACAAGATTTGGGTGTATGAATGTTTAAAAAATAAAACCTTTTAACAACACGACACACGATGCTCAAATAAAGGTGGATAATAGATTTCTCATCTTATGGGTGTTCATAAAATATGTATACAATTGGTACAAGAAGTGTCAAATCCGTAAGGTAGTCCAGGCTCCAAGGTCAGGGTCCACTTACCTGCCACCATCCAAGAAAACTAGGTGTTTGAACATCATAGTTTCAATTGGCTAGACAGGTAATGCCTGCATTCCCCGGCGTGTTATTGCTTTACCTAGGAACAAAGACATCCGTCTAGATTCACAAATATCAATTTTTTGCAAATACCATGTTATATGTATAATCAGTGTCACAAATCCATCATTACCCGGTATGTGAGATTGTAAGGGAACCAAAATTACAATTTAAAGGGAACCGGTCCATCTCATTTATTGAAAAAAGACAAGGGGGGTAGTCTGCCCCTTTTGGAAAAGCAAAAAAGTCTCTTAATTTTATTGAATGATGATGATGATGATGGGGGGTACACCACATCCAAGAATGACAAAAAAATAAAATACATGATTGAACCAAATAATTACCAAAAAATTCATAAGGGAACAAGCAAAGCATTTAAGCCATGAAATGATTACTTAGACGATTTAATCCACTTAACGATTAAAACATGGGAGTAAGTGCCATTCAGGGAGGTAATCTACTTAATAATTAAAATATGCTTTTATTATGGGGGTGGTTCTAGGCAAATTGATAACTTTGACGAAAGTGTGAGCTTTAATTCAAATAAAGTGATGAAATCAAATAAAGAAATTGAGAAACAATTAATCATAAATTATTCATATAACTACTTTGAGAACCATAGGAGCTTTGTGGTTAGCAAGAAAATAAGGTAAAAAGGATTAATGTTACTATTATAAAGATATATTTGTAAGTCTATTAGCGCAAACAAGGGTCTATGTAGGTAGAATAAAAATACAGGACAAAGGGTTATATATATCTATAACTTTTCTTTACTAGAATGGAAGGAAGTAAGTAGCGCAATTGTGTGTGTGTGTGTGTGTATACATACATATATAATCGTGATCAAGTACGCACTTATAAGATAGAGAAGTAGAGAAATACATATAAGATAAGGCAGAGTTATAAATTAGAGTCGTATAAGAAAACATGTCTATATCTCCATATATACAATAAACCCACCACTCAACAAATGAAATCAAAAAACCTTAAAGCTTAGCACCTAAATGGATAATGGAAAAGTCTATATTAACCTTATTATTTGAGCACAAAATAAGGGGTGTAAAATAAGGAGATTTAAAGTGAAGGGGACATGAGGAGATAAAAAAGCAAAATAAAGTATGAGCCTGTAAGTTCATAAAGACTAACAATCGTTTGAGAGCGTGATGATAGTGGAGCGGGATAGACTGGACACCAAGGGCCTTTAGAAGAGAGATGGCTGACGAAACCACCAAACAATTCGTGTTTAAGGAGGTTGATGAAGAAGAGTGGACGTGGGAGCTAAGGGAGACCCAATCAGCCGATCCCACACGGGCGGGAGAGCATAATGGGCTATCAATGCATACTCCCAACTTATGAAGAAGTAATCTCATCCAAGTTTCTTCACACGCTGCTATGGTAGCCCCTTTATATTCAGCTTTCATGCTAGACAAAGCAACCGTGGGTTGTTTCTTGCTGTTCCAACTAATCACACTACTCCCGAGAGAGTATGCATACCCACTAGTTCACCTTGTATCATCAATGCTGCCAACCCAATCTGCATCAGTATAACCATGCAAGCATATTCCTCCTTTCTTGGCAGAACACAAGCGAACATTTATTGTGGCTTTCACATATCTAAGTATTCTTCTCACCGCATCAAGGTGACTCTTGCAAGGCTTTTGCATAAATTGACTCACCACACCCAAGGCATTACTCAAATCCGGTCTAGTGGTGATAAGATATATGAGACTCCCAACTATCTTTCGGAACATTGTCACATCTTGCAAGTAGTACCCATCATCAACCATCTTAGCATTTTACACAAGTGGTTTTTCAATCGGTGTGCATGCTGTCATGCTATATTTTTCTAGCATGTCTAAAGCATATTGCCTTTGTAGCATCTGAATACCATGCGGTGAATCAATTACTTCAATCCCAAGGAAATATCTTAGTTGTCCAAGGTCCATGTCAAATTCACATGACGATCTCTCCTTAGTTGTTGTAATTTCCGCATCAAGACTCCATGCTTAAATTATCCACATAAATGATCACAAGAACCATTTTTTCTCCCTCTTGCTTCACATATAGTCAACTATCAGCCTTAGATTGTTTGAAGCGCATATTCAGCAAGGTTTTACTCATTCTCTCGCACCAAGCTCTTGGATCTTGCTTCACCCCATACAAGGCTTTCCTTAACTTGCACACATGCATAGGATATTTGGGATGTATATACCCTTCGAGTTGATGCATGTAAACCTCCTCATGAAGTATACCATTCAAGAAAGCATTTTGACATCCATTTGATATAACTTCCATCTATGCATGTTTGCTGAAGCAATCACGATCCGTATGGTGGTCTTTTTTGCCACCTGGCTGAATGTTTCATCATAGTCAAACGCATATGTTTGGGCATACCCTTTTGCCACTAACCTTGCCTTGTATCTCTCCACACTTCCGTTTGATTTGCACTTCACTTTATAAGCCCATTTACATCCCAATAGCTTTCTTTCCTTTTGGGAGTTTGACAAGTGTCCAAGTATTGTTCTTATCCAAGGCATCCATTTCTTGATCCATGGCATCCCTTGCTTTGGGCATAAGGGGAGGTACATGCATTTTAGTGTCAAACTCTTTTGTCCCCCTGGTTGTTGGACACGAAGTTATCTGCCCCAAAGTTATCTTCACCTCTAGAGCCCAGTGGATTCTTCTTTTGATTGGGGCACGTAAGGTTGGATTCCTCAACCTCTACACCCCTAATATTAGAGGGGATCGTGTTTTGTTCTAGAAGGACTGAGCCCTCATTGCTTATTCGTGGGCCATTGGAGGAGACTTCAACATGGTGGAGTTGCCTTTAGACAAAAAAGGAGGCAGAGAGGGTGGCCTCCACTCCTTGGAAAGGGCAACTTAAGTACTCCATTGCCTCCATATGTGAAACTGAGTTAGGTAGATAGTCCCAAATTAGATGAGGAGAGGGCCATGATGGCCAAGGTTCCTTATGCATCAGTGGTTGGGAGTCTTATGTATGCTATGATAGCTAATAGACCAAACATTGCATTTGCAATGGGAGTTATTAGCCGGTATATGGATAATTCAAGAAAGAGGCATTCGAATGTAGTTAAATGCATCATGTGGTACATGAAGGGTACCAAGGAAATGTGCATCTACTTTGGCACATGAGAAATTCATGTACTTGGGTACACAGATTCAGACTATGTAGGGCATGTGGATAGTAGGAGATCCACTTCTAGTTATGTGTTCACTTTTGCAGGTGGTGCAATGTCATGGATGTCTCACGCACAGAAGTGTGTTCCTTTGTCTACCAAAAAGGCTGAGTATGTTGTAGCCACAGAGGGTTGCAAGGAGGCTATATGGCTTGATCGACTAGTGGGAGATTTGGGGATTCATATAGGTACTTTGAAGCATGCTTGGTCTCTTGAGCCTTCACAAGTTGTAAAGCACTCTCGTCATCACTATTTACATCCTCAAAACTCTCTTCCACTTCAAATTTTTGCTTGACTTTATCCACATGCTTGATCCCCCTCAATCTACCACTCCATGGGCTCACATATCAGCACTTTCCTCATATTGTGATGGCCCTGACATCACTTTACTTGAGGGTCCAGCTTGCTGTAATTTCATCTTTTCAACCTTTGGTATGTGCTCATCCTCTATAACAATTGGTTTTATATCCCTTTTTCTCACACTTTTAAAATAAGGCAAGGATACCATACAGATTTTCAAAACGTGCCAACCCATGTATGGCATCCGTGGGTGTTCTATTCATTATATACACATCTATATGCACCGCTTCAGAGCCCAAAAACTCAATGGCATATTCATCTCATCCATTATGGCTCTAGCCATATCACCAATCACTGTATTCTTTCTTTCCACAATCGAGTTTTGTTGAGGAGTCTATCTATAAGTGACCCATCTCTTAATGCCTTGAGCATATAGAAAATCATCAAATTTATAGGACTTATATTCTCCATCATTGTCCATATGAAAGCACTTGATATAACATCCAAGCTCCTTCTCTATCATTCTTTTGAATTGGCAAAACACTGAAAGGCATCACTTTTGGCTTTCAAAAAATAGACCCATGTCATCCGAATGTAATCATCTATAAAAGTGATGTAATATCTTGCTCCCCCGAGTGTTGTAATATCCATTGGTCCCCAAATATCTGAGTGAACTATTTCCAAAGGGTACTTGCTCATTCTCCCCCTCTTTGGAAATGGCAATCTAATACTATTTTAGTTGTAAATGATTCAAATTTTTAAAATCAGGTTGTATTTCTATTAAGTATTTTTCAAGAACTTAAGTGCTGGTGGGTAATGTTTGAGTGCATTTGGATATGGTTTGAATTTTCTTTTGGGTCTCAAATACATGCTTTGGTTCGAGGTTTGGATAAATAAAAAAATCAGAGGCTGGGTTTCACTATATAAGGGTGTTGGATGCCTTTGTTGTGCCTATCTTCATTTGTGACCAAAAGTGGCATCAAGTAAGAGATCACTCTTCCATGCTCCATTTGCCATTCATTTCAAATTCCATTTTGCACAATTTGGCATAGTATCCACCGTGAGTATCACGGTGGAAGAAATTGCCATTTGGGGTAGCATTTGTTTGCAGGAAATTGCATATTTGGGCAAAAAAGTGTTGATACCAAAGGTCATCTGCCCAGTTGGTGAAGTGTAAATGCCATTGTGCACATGAAGTAAACTTTCGCCAGTAAATTTGAATTGGAGGGTGCAAATAAGGGTGTGTATGCCTAAAATTGGATGCGTATGATGCCCAAAGCGATGCCCAAAGCGTGGGATAAATTTATAGTTTGGTAAGCCATTGCAAGAGCACATTTGGAAGGCAATTTGTGGCTGTTTCATGCCAAAATACGCTCATTTATAGAAAGTGCAAAACACTATAAGTACATTGGTACATGCTTGAGTTTGTGCTCAAAAGTGGACTGCTAATGCTCAATTTTTTATGCTCTTGGATGCCTAAAATTTGAGCAAGTATGAACACTTGAAAAGGGTGAATTCTTAGATTTTTGATGCCATTTATCTCACTTGAAGTGAGTGTGCTCAGCAAAATCAGAAAAGCGCCATTGCCTTTAGGTTTGCTAAGTTGCATTTGGAAGCAAATATTGTCAATCAAGCATGGGTGAGACCACTCAAGTAACCCAAATGGTGGGTGAAAAGTTGACAAAGGATAATTATAGTGCTTGGTCATAAAGAATGAAAAAATTTCCTCATGGGCAAAGGTGTTTGGAGATTGATCACGGCAGGTAACAATGAATGCCCGGAGTTGCCATGGGATGAACCCTCGGATGGGGCTGAAATCGCAATACAAAACATGGGTTGAGAAATCAAGATGGTGTTGCATTGGATCTCCTTATGCATTTCCGATACACTCATCCCTCATATAAAAAAGTCTAGCATGCATAAAGAAGCTTGGGAGATCATTCACAAATTGTATGGCATAAGCACGGAAGCAAGGAAAATTCAGCTCAAGCAGTGCCTCCATGGAATGTGGAGAGGAAATAGAAGCATCATGGACTGTGTGATTGAGATAAGGCAAATTATGAAAGACTTAGCCTCCATAAATTGCAATGTGGAAGATGATGATTTGGTGTTTATCACCTTGAATGGTTTAGGCCCTCAATACAATCGTTGGATACTTCTATTTCCATGTGAGGTAATATGCCCTATTTCGAGGAGCTGGTTGCATTATGCATGATGAAAGAGGTGAAGCTTGGGCTCAAAGCCTCTACAAGTAGTGGAAGAGACAATTTTTTCTATCACCGGTGTGGAAGAGGTGATTTTAGAGGGCGAAGTGGACCCCCAAAAGGCCGTGGAAGAGCCTCATATGCCCCTCAAAACAATATGGATGGAAATGAGTTTGCTCAAAGAGGACGTGGTTACATGCCAAGAGGAAGGGGAGAGGCATACCCCATGGTAGAGGAAGGGCCATACTCCACAAGTTGGAAATTGTCACTTTTGTGGAAAAGATGGGTACTTTGAAAGAGATTGTTATGCCAAGCATAATGCCACACATGGAGGGCATGGTGGAAGACCACAATACAATCATTATGTTGGTGGAAGAGAGCATGCATATGAGCATGGATATGGCACTCATCTCTTTAGTGTGGAGCGTGCTATGAGCAGCATGCAAGAGCCCTCTTTTAGTGATTATTGGTTCATAGATTCGGGAGCCACGAATCACATGACACATCATGGTGAGTGGTTTATTCACAAGGATGAGATGCCCGATGAGGAGTTTGTTTCTACGAGAGATGATACTATGCACAAGGTTACTCATATTGGTGATATTCCATTAAGGGATAAATATGGTGTGGAGAATACATTGGGAGATGTCTTATATGTGCCACAATCACCAAAAATCTTGCTTCCATTGGTCAAATGGCTGATGAAGACTATCAAGTGCGCTTTAACAAGTTTGGATGCTTTGTAGAGGAGTTTCATAATGGCATTGTGGGCAAGATTGTTGCCAAAGGACAAAAGAGAGGAAGATTGTTCACATTTGATGCAGGAAAGTCCTCTTTATAGAAGCAAGGTATGTATGCCAATAATGGTCCCAAACAAGATCAAGAGGCTCAACTTTGGCACAAAAGACTTGGGCATATTAACTATAGACACTTGAAGGAAATGCAAACAAAAGAATTTGTGATAGGGCTGCCCATATTTGGTCATTTAGATTATGTATGCGCTGCGTGCCAACTTGTCAAACAAACAAGATAATACTAATTTAGTAATTTTGGGACAATTCCTTGATTTTGGGATGAATTTGATCATCTCTCTCCCTCTCTCTTTATCCTCTTTATTGAAAAGGATATGCTAGTGCTTGAACTTTAGTTCAAGCATGGAACACTTGAAAATTATAGGCCATGCTCAAATTCAAGTTCGAGCATGGCATAGGTTTTCCAAAACATGGACCTCCACTAGCTCACTACAATCCCCTCGTGAGTTGAATGCTAAAAGGAATGAGTGATTTTCTATTCCTGAGCTATTTCCAAAGTCTCTTCCAAAAGGATTTTTTACAAGTCAGAAAAAATCTAAAAATTCTCAATGAGGAGGTCTTGTGGGATTCCAGCCTCTAAGGGTGAGCTAAAATGTCTTGGCACTATTGACCGTGTCCACTCCCACTCATCAAGGTTCCAATGAAAATACTTTATGGGAACCCCATGTCATAGACTTTGAATGATCCTAGTAACATAATACATATTGTATTGGCACCCTAAGAGGGGCTATGGAAGCTCTGGAAACACACTAAGTACCCCATCTTTCATAGTAGTTCAAGCAAACACTTAGTATCCTTTCTTTTATAGTAGCTCTTGCAATTTGCATTATCTACCAGATGTATTTCATAGCTTTACTCGCCCTCCATCACATACAATTGCATTTTCTAACTACTCATAGCCTTTATAGGCCAAAAGGCAAGTCAAGGCACTCACATCCACACCCTTTTTAGCACTCATAGTTTATAATTTCCACCTTCTTGCGAGTTACAAAGTTACTCTATCACTCATATCACCCTATTAATTACTCAATCTTTTCAAGCATGCAAGTCAAAGGCCCTAGTTAGATCCATAGCTTTACTTGTATAACCTAAACATAGGCTTAATCCTATGCTAAGGTAGCAAACCTAACTAAGGGTCCATGAGGTGTCAGAACCTTAACTACAATGCTTGTAAAAGAAAAGTAATTTGTCATACCATGATATACATTCGTGGTTTCTTTGTGTAATCCTATGAGCCATGAAGATCATCCATGTCATCATCTACGATCATCTCTATATCAGTACCTACATCCTCTTTGTCATTATCTACATATTCTTTATCTTGGAAGCCATCAAGATCATCCATGTCATCATCTCCAATCCTCTTATGTTCCACCTCTTTCTCATAGCCGATAGTTAGATCAGCTTGCAAGTGAAAGTGTGCCATGCAATCTTTTCTTTCAATAATATTGCTGGAATATCCTTTTCTAAGAAGATCTTCAAGAAGATATCCCATTTGCAATAAGGTGACCTCCCAATTAGGTGGTTGCAAGTATTCCAACATAGTAATCAAAAGACTTCCACTTTTGGATTGATCTAGATGATGAAAGGACCTGTAGATTTCTTGCTCTTCTAGCATGAGACACAAACTCTTGGAAGTCCCTCCTATGTTATCTTGAAGCAAGTGGTCAAGATATGGACTCCGCATGCATATAACAAGAATGATTTAAGGCATTGGATCTTTAATATGCATTGTCTCTTGCTTCTCTTTGTTGCATACACACCATTGTAGATCTTGAAATCACAAGCATTAACTTTTTCCAATGAGTTATGCATCTCTTGCTTGTTGTCCTTAATAACAAAAATGACAATATTGCAGATTCCCACCCTACTAATGGTGGTATATAGTATTCTATTGATGAAGTGGTGAATATCATTGGAAAGAAACCTCATCGATTTAGAATACTTGTGAGGCTTATCCCAACTTGATCCATCAAGTAGAAAGTCCTCATTTGGAACTCCCCTATACACAACAAGCAACAACCTTTCTAATTTTTGAAGTGATCTTCACATTGAATTGAAATCCATGGTTGACATCCCTTGATATTTGTTGCTCATTCACCAGCTTCTCAACATACGTAATCACATATTATGGGATTTGTGCTCTCATGAATGAGGTATTTACTTTGGACCCATGTTCCTAGTTCTTCATCCACTTATGTGCCCATGCCTTTTCCTTAGCTGTGGATAAAGCAGCTGTATGCTTCACAATACCACGGTCAATATTGCATTGATCAACAGAGATATCTTTTTCTATGTGCAAATATCTTATCACACTGTCCACTGCATCACATTTCCCTATATGTTAATGCACTCCTCCATGCAATGATCTTTTCCCTTCTTGCCAACAAACCATTCTTTCTTGAGGAGCTTCTCCACTGCCATGGTTTCATAGGTGTCTATAAAATATTTTATAGGCCTCCACATTCTTGCTATCACCTCTTTTTTCTCAACCTTTGACTTTTTGATAGAAATAAAGGACCTTCATAGGTCACGTCACCCTTCTCGTATGCATGGCAGACTGCCACAACTTGCTGATACACCTCATTAGGCCAAAAATAATGCTTGTGTAGTATGCATACCTATCTCTCATTACCTTAAAGCTTGTGAGAGATTCTTATCACTCTTGAGTTTCCCTTGGTACACTTGCACTTAAACATGTATAAAAATTTACCAATGTGTCTGCATTTGCTTTTGTGTAATTCTCTTCAAATATGTTGCTAGAGAACCAAGTGTCATCCATAGACACCTCACTTTCATTAGGATTTTCGATGTCGTGGGTTATCATACACCTTGCAAAAAAATCATGATTCATTCTTTTAGAATCAATCATATATTTTTTCGAGTGCTTGAAAATATATATTGTGGTGGCCATAAAAAAAATGAAGGGAAGAACCTTTGAAATTTGCTCTGAAGTTAGTCTTCTAGAGTCCCTTGCTTGTGTAGTGAGTTCATTGCAAGCATAAGCATAATCCTGACCATCAATTGGCTCAAATTTACAATGCAAAAAGAAAATTTTCTTTGAAATTCTCTCATAATTTGCCTTTTCACCTTGTTCGTGTGGGATTTGTTGAAGGTATTGTGTGAAGAATTGGGTTGTGAATAACTACAAGGGCCTTACTTTGCACAATAAGATCTTTCTCCAATGGGAAGTCAAGCAAATTTCTTCCTCTGATTTGTCATCATTAACAAAGCTCTATCAGCATATCATCTATCGTGTTGACTTTTCAAACTCTTTTGATTAGCCACTTTCAACATCCTTCTTGGGCTTCACTTGCATCTACTCATTTGTCTCCTACCCTATTAGAGTATCAAAGGGGTTCTTTGTGATAGAAGAGGTTTCCCCTTATCTTCACTAACTTCTCACAATAGTTGGGCATGACCTGCTCTTCAGGAGGAATAACAAGAGGACTGCCCATCTTGCGGACCCACTTCTCCTTATTAGTTGTAGGGGTGGAAATAGGAGAAGGTTTAGCCTTAGCCTTAGCCTTAGACTTTTTCAACGGTGGACTGTCCATCTTGGGGACCCACTTCTTCCTATTAGTTGTAGGGGGGGGGGGGGAAATAGGAGAAGGTTTAGCATTAGCCTTTTTCAAGGGACAATTATTGATAGTGTGGCTAGCACGAACATACAAAAAATAGAAATTACAGAGTTTCTTTTAAATAAGGGGTTGCTCTGTTGGTTTTTATTCATATTAAATTGATTCAAACAATCAACTACTATATACCCATCTTCTCACATCTTCCAATTGAATAAACACCTCATAAGAAATACCTTGTTAGAAGCATATGGTTTTTCATACAATATATCCAATGTGCTCATCAAGTCCTTTGTTTTCTCTTGATCAAGGACATTGATAGTAGCCACTGACACTACCAAACACAACCATATCATTCTTAGTGCTTTTTCGTCAAGAACCCCTCTATTTTTAGTTGACATACTCGCACGCTTCTTTACTTTCCTGCCTAATGGCAAGAAAAGGTCCTTCTTGTATAGATAATCCTCAATCTACATCTTCCAATGCTGGTAGTTCTTGCCATTGAACTTCTTGATTTTGAAATTCCTTTTTCCTTCATCACTCACTTAATCTAGGGACCTCATTCCAAATGAGTCTCAGCAGATGCTGCTCAAAAAAATGCTCTGATACGAGTTGTTAGGAGAAATGTGATAGTGGAGCAACAATGCAAGGAGCAAAAAGCATAAAGTACACATTGATACAAAAAGCACATAGAACGGAAGAGAAAGAGAGACACCGATATACATGATTCATTGAGTGTGGGCTACGTCCATGGAGAAATAGCCAGTCGTGTGTTTTTCTTATCCAACAAGTAAGAAGATCAAGATACAAACAATATATCCACTGCTCCCATGCTATGTGAGCCACCCCCTTATTTAACAATTTCATGCACCAATTTTCATGTATTCTTTAGCCCCCCCCCTTGACCCCTGCCCCCCCCTTGGAACCTTTCGATGAGAGTAGTAGGGGGCGCATTACCCCCCCACACCCCTCCTTTTATAGAATGGGTATAAACATGCCTCGGTCCAAAGCATGATGAGTTAGGGGCAAAAGCAGCAACAGCGAAGAGGAACTAGGGGGGGAGTCCTTAGATTATTAGTCCTTAGATTATTATCATTAATACGTTGTATCTTGAGATATGAAAAGACGGAAGTTCTAGGGGCAGACGGAGAACTGAATAGGCACGGCAACCGTCATGGCAACCGTGAAGGCGTTATGTGTGCCGGTTAGATAAGAGAGAAGGGAGCGATCATTCAGGGGGATCATTGAGGATCATTGATGAGGATCGGAGCAAGGATCAGTGCTATGTATCAGAGAGTACAGTGTTGTATTGCTCGGAGAAATGTAATACAGAGATTCTATTGCATCTACCTTATTGTTTTATCATGAATGATTCTGTCGATCACTGTTCTACTCTATGTATTCTCATACGCAGTTCTGAAGTACGATTACGCATGTAAATCTGTCGCAGTAGTGCGTTTCGAGTTAGTCTTCAGAGTAGAGAGGGCTAACACTTTGGCGACCACGGAAGATTTCCATGTTTGTCGCGGTGGATACCCCGGAGAGGTTGGATGCTCCCCATCTGTAATACTCTGATTCCTCGGTGCGTAGACTAGCGCATGAATGACGCTGGGAGTGAGACAGGGGGAACATCGCGCTCTCCGGAACGGCCTCGGGAGCCTGCAACTCCAGTATCGGCACGTACAACCCGCGAGGAACGGCATGACAGATATGTGGCTCAACGTGATCTTCTCTTCGGCTTCTTCACGGATAGTGAGAGTAGTAGTCGCTCTGACACACCTCCGCTGATCCCAGGAGAGGAAGGTCCAGTCGTTTCCGGTGTTCAGGAGGAAGGCGAATCCTCCGGACGCAGTAGCCCGTTTGATTTAACAGGTACTCCTCCGGAAGACGAAGCGTCACCGTTGCGGAATTCCCCACCACCGAGTCCAAGCAGACGGAGGGGTGGTGTGCCTGCAAGAAGCGGAGCCCCAGGTCCGTCACCAGATCCCGGTAGGGGAGGTGGAGGCGGTGGAGGCGGAGGCGGGGGTGGAGTTCCGGCGGTAAGTAGCGCGGCTATTCCACCACTGGTACCCAGGATGACGGTGAAGTACCCCAAGTTTTCGGGACGGGATAAGGAGGATGCGGATGCACATATACTGTCATTTGAGATGGCATGGATGGTAAATACGGCTCCACCAGTACAAGCGACAGATCTTATGAAGATGGCGACTTTCATCCCGACACTGCAGAAGCAGGCGGCAGTATGGATCGCGCAATATGGAGCTACCCATTTCGCCACGTTTGATCTACTGCGGGATGCCTTTTTGCTCCGGTTTCGGGAGGACAAGACCCGTGTTCATGTCCTGGCCAAACTGGGGAAACTGGAACAGAAGAACCAAGAAGTGGAGGCGTATGCGGCCAGGTTTCGGTCGTTGATCCGCCGCCTCGATACAGCAACTACCCCGGCAGTCCCCATCCAAAATGCTTACTTCATGGAGGGGCTGAATAAAGGATTGAAAAGGTCCCTGGCATCGTTGGATCTGGAAGCTCTTTCATTGGAAGAAGTCGTCCAGGCAGCGGTGAGGGCGGAACAAGTTCTGTTTACTTCCAAGGGAAGGAAAGGAAAAGTGAAGTATGAGGAGACTGAGGGAGACTCCGATACCGATAATGAGGAGGAGTCGGATCAGTCGGATGAGGAGGAGGACAAACGTTCCATGAGGCGGAAGGCTGGAAAAGCGGCAGGGAAGTTATTTCCGGAAGGATCTGCTGCCGGAGCCAAAAGCCGGGATAGTGGAATAGGGTCCTCTTCAAAAGTTCGCAAGGATATTTGGTGTAATCGGTGCCGGAATGCAGGACACTTAGCAGAGGAATGCGGTTTGAATGAGCGGTGGTGTGCGATTTGCCAAACAGCGACGCATACCACGGAGATCTGCCGCTATAACGCACGAATAGCCCCGACACCAGCGGTGGCGGCGGTAGTTGTAGCACCAGCCGCAGCACCAGCCGCGGTACCAGCCGCACCGGCGAAAAGACCTTGGCGGCCGAGAACGGCTGGAACAGGTGCAGATGAACCAGCAGGGGAACGGACGTTCCTATGTTTTTATTGCAATCAACCCGAACATCGCAAGGTAGATTGTGAATTATTCAAGCGCCACAAGGCGGAAAGGGAAGCAACCCGGGGATCCGGAGAAGGCAAGTCCGCACCAGCAGTGAATGCGGTTCTGATTATCGAATGCGATGATGACAGTCCGCAACAGGATAGCAAGGAGCCTAGTCCGCAGTCCGAAGAAGTACCGGAAGTACCGGCGGGTGTCCCTGTTGAAGGCAAAGTGGGAGGAAGTGCGAGCGGAGATGTGCTCGTGGTCACACGATCCCAGGAAAAGGTGCGGGACTACAAGGCCCCGCAAGAGAAGGGGAGACCTCCGGCGTTGGATTGGCAGGCACAACAAAAGGTGCGGTCGACGGTCGGTGAATGGGTCCAGAAAACCCCAACGGTGTTACCTAGGCCTAGCGCGGAAAAAGCAGTCTCGGTGACGGAGAATGGTGCGAAGGTGGCAAGGCGCCTGCAAGGAGACCAGCCAGAAGCAACTTGTCTACCTACCAGTCAGACGGACAGCCTGGTGACCGGCGAGGAGGGTGTTGAACCATATGATTTATGGCAGGATTTGCGAAAACAGCAAATACACATGACAATGGAGCAATTGTTAGCATTGGTACCCAATTTCCGGAGTTCTCTCATCAAACAATTGACGGAACTAGTCAGGGCGATGGAGTCGGAGATGGAAGCGGTAACAATGGAAGTGTCGTCAGACGGATCTGCAAAGCCTGAAGCGGAAGAACATTCTCCTGTTTTTGACGAAGCGGTCCCGGTAATTTCCGTAACACTGGAGAACAGCCGTGTGGGAGGGGTGTTGCTGGACGGAGGGTCTGGGGTCAACATCCTGTCCGAACAAATGCTGGTGCCATTGGGTATCACAAAATGGGAATCCGCACCCTTCGCCGTTCGGATGGCAGACCAACGGAGAGTGCAGCCGTTAGGATTGCTCCGTGGATTGAAAATGGAGGTTTGCGGCGTGAAGTTCGAAATCGCTGCGGTGATTCTCCGGATGGAGGATATTAGCGGGTCATACCCGTTATTGCTCGGAAGACCGTGGTTGCGGCAGGCCCGTGTGAAACAAGACTGGCAATCCGACCGCATCACCATTCGGAAAGGAAAAAAGAAGTTGAAGCTCTCGGTACATACCAAACAAGGGCTGAGGACACCATTCCGACCGACGATGGCGGAAGGTATTTATATGATGGACGGAATGGGGGTCGAAGAGGAGGATGACTACTTCAGTAGGAATACGGAGCTGGTAAGCTTGTTCGAGGTCGATGTGGTTGCCGTTTTAAAGCAGTATCAGCATCAGATTCCCTCGGCTACGCAGGAGTCATCCAGTTCCACTAAAGAATCAGTCGAAGGGAGCTTACCGGAAGGCACAGGAGACATGCCGGACGAAGCGGGACTGGCGGAGGCGGAAAGAGTTTTCGAGCAGGAACTCCGTCGCTCGCGGAGGGTCAAAGAAGACGAGCTGCTGGATCTTAACCTCGGGACGGAGGAGGAGCCAAAGAACGTCCGTGTCAGTGCGAAGCTCGATAAAGGATTTCGGGGAAAATTGGAGACATTGCTGAAATCCTTCAGAGACGTGTTCGCCTGGGACTACACAGATTTGCTCGGCATCGATCCCAAATTCTATCAGCACAGGATCAATCTGCAGAAGGATGCGATACCGGTTCGGCAACAACGGTATAGAATGAATCCGAACTATGCCCAGAGGGTGAAGGAGGAGCTGGACAGGTTGCTAAAGGTCGGGTTTATCTGTCCGGTTGACCGTGCAACGTGGCTTTCGCCAATCGTGATTGTTCCGAAAAAGAATTTGAAGTTGCGGGTCTGTGTTGACTACAGAAAGCTTAACGCGGCGACAATCACGGATCCGTTTCCATTGCCGTTTAATGATACTATGCTGGATACAGTGGCAGGTCACGAGATGTATTCTTTTCTGGATGGCTTCAGTGGGTATAACCAGGTGCAGATGGCACCAGAAGATCGAGAGAAAACAGCCTTCATCACGGAGTGGGGAGCATTTGTTTTCCTGGTGATGGCATTTGGGCTAAAGAATGCTCCGGCAACATTTCAACGCATGGTCCAAGAGATATTTCATGATTATTTACTAATCTTTATGCAGGTATTTCTGGACGATTTCAGTGTTTTTGGGAGTCGCGAGCAGCACCTTGAGCATCTGAAGAAATGCTTAACCCGGTGTAGGGAGGCACGGTTGTGTCTGAACCCTATGAAATGTGCATTCGCCGTGGGCAGCGGTATGCTGCTGGGTTGCATTGTCTCGGCGGAAGGCATTGCGGTCGATCCGGCGAAGGTCGAAGCGATCCGGCAGGCAAAGGTTCCGGGCAACGGTAAGCAGCTCGGGAGATTCCTAGGGCAGGTTAAATGGCACAGCCGAATGCTGCGGTATCTGGCGGATGTGGCGACACCACTGTATGACCAACTCAACAAAGTACCGCTAGTCTGGTCTCCTGCTTGTGACTTAGCTTTTCGACGGCTCAAACTGATGTTGGCAACAGCACCGGTGGTTCAGCCGCCAGATTGGACGAAGATGTTTCATGTCTTCGTGGATGCCTCGGATGTGGCGATTGGTAGTGTCCTCATGCAGGAAGCGACAAGCAAGTGGTTCCGACCGGTGTATTATGCAAGTCGCCGGTTGTCAAAAGCCGAACGGAATTACTCTACGACGGAGCGGGAAGCATTGGGGATGATTTATTCCGTAACAAAGTTTCGTCACTACCTATTGGGGAATCGGTTCACGTTTCATGTGGATCATTCCGCCTTGTTGTATTTGGTACACAAGCCCGAGCTCACTGGAAAGTTGGCCCGGTGGATGCTGCTTTTACAGGAGTTCGACTTCACGGTGGTCCATCGACCAGGAAGTACACATGCCGTAGCGGATTACCTTTCGCGGTTGGAATCTGGCGAAGACCCGATGGGTGTGGAAGACGATTTTCCGGATGCCCAGCTGTTCGAACTGGAGGCGGTGGTACCGGCAGCTCCAAAGACGTGGTACGACGACATGTTTCACTTTGTCGACACGGGCCAGATGCGCGACGGAATGTCGCGAGACCAGCGGAAACGGCTCGCGCTCAAGAGCAGAGACTTCCGGATCATTGCTGACCAATTGTATAAGCAGGGGCTAGATGGTGTGTTGCGACGGTGTGTGTACCCACATGAGCAGGAGGTCATCCTGGAAGAGGCTCACCAAGGAATCAGCGGTGGACACTTCGCAGGAGAAGTAACCGGACGGAAGGTACTCCAAGGAGGTCTGTGGTGGCCAACATTAATGGGGGATGCGCATAGGTTCGTCAAAAGATGCGATGTGTGCCAGAGGTTGGGCCAGCCATCAGGTCGGGACCGGATGCCGCATAATCCCATACTGGCCCTCGAACCGTTCATGAAGTGGGGGCTGGACTTTGTAGGTCCGTTTTCGCCGCCGGCGAGGAGGACAGGTAACCGGTATATCCTGGTGGCGACGGATTACTGTACCAAATGGGTGGAGGCCAGAGCACTGAAGGATAATTCGGCAAAGGCTGTGGCCAGATTCCTTTATGAAGCCATTATGACACGATACGGATGTCCGGTTGAGCTGGTCACGGATCAAGGTGGGCATTTCCTTAATGCGGTGTTACGGGAACTGGTTACCCGGCACCTAATCATTCATAAGAAGTCCACAGTGTATTACCCTCAGGCAAACGGACAGGCGGAGTCCTCGAATAAGGTGTTGCTAGTCATTCTGAAAAAGCTGGTCAATGAAAATCGGACAGATTGGGATGAAAAACTTTACTCCGCATTATGGGCGTTCCGGACTTCCTATAAGGTTGCGACGGGGTTCACGCCATTCAAGTTGGTTTACGGAGTTGAAGCAGTGGTCCCCATGGAATTCCTAGTACCGAGTCTGCGGATTGCAGCGGCAGAGAAATTGGGCTGGGACGAGTCCGTAGACCGGAGGATTGAACAGCTGGATCGGCTGGGTGAGGAGCGGTTCTACAGTGCGTATCTTGCACAGGTAGTCCAGGACAGACGGAAGGTCTGGGTGGACCGTCATTCAAAGAAGAAGACCTTCAAACGGAGAGATGCCGTGATATTGTTTAACACTCGGATGGGTCCGCATCCGGGTAAGCTGAAGCTACGGTGGGGAGGTCCGTATTGGGTGGTGGACCGTTATGGTGATGGCACGTTCCGATTAGGAACACTACAGGGGGAGCTGTTGCAGAAGCCGGTAAATGGATTTCGTCTCCGACCATATACAGGGCCCATGCCACCTTACCCATTTCCGGAGAAACCACCTGTGATGATTATTTCAACTGCATTTATAGCCATTTCGGTGGAGAAACCGATGATGGGGGCTATTAGTACGCACGTGTGGTATCACTCACTTTATTCCGCGAAACGGTGGGAGCAAAGCTTTGTGTTGCGGAGCGAGGACGCCGCCATGCAATCTACTGAATCTTCGAAGTGCGGCTTTTATCAAGATGATGGGACACTTGATCGTTGCATGCAAACAAGGAGTTCACCAAGGCATCCAAAAGGCACTTTGGAAGCAAAAGGGGGCTTATTTCCAACTCTTTGTTTTCCAGAACTCTTCTCTCTCGCATCCCAGCTTCTCGCCGCTATGGTGGTCTTCCATCTGATCAATCCGTTACCTGTTGGGGATGAGGCTGTGCAGTCTTGGCTGACACGAGCTCGTCTGGTGGAGTTCGCGGGTTTGCCATGGGCTACGACACCAGTTCATCCATTGGCGCAAGATATCTTGGCGCAGCTTGCACGCGGGCGCAAGGTCGTGGTGTATGGCAAGACTTTCACCTTGTGCAAGGAGCTGGTAGCGGCCAGGTTGCACTTGCCGGTGGATGGTCCATGCAAAGTCACGAAGCTTACCAGCAGTGCCATGGAGGCAGCTCTCGGCGCAGGTTGCAAGGGGGAGTACAACATGAAGAAGCTGGATGCTTCGACGAAGACGTGCTACAAGTTTATTGCGGAGGCACTCTAGCAGAAGGTGAAAGCAGAGCTACTGGGACAGACCCAGTTTACCTATTTCCAGAGGGCAGAGCAAGGGAAACCGGTTCCCTGGGCGAAGCTGCTGGCGGACAGAATTCTGGAGGTGGCCAAGAAGCTCTTGAAGCCAACGGCAACATCCCGGATGGGGCAGGTCTTATTCTTTTTGTTCGGACCAGATGCGGAACCGGTCATCCCAGGATCGTATGTGGAGGTGGAGGAGTCCACAGACGAGGGTTCGGACAAGGAGTCCAAGGAGGTGGAACCAGCGAGATCAACAACGGAGGGAGCTCTGACGCTGATGCCAAGGAACCAGGTGACTCCGGTAGTACCTGCGGTGGAGGTTACGGCTGTAGTACCTGCGGTGGTGGTTCTGGCAGAAGTTCCACAGGGCAGCCAGAGGAGTAGGCCAGCGGTTCCTGCAGAAGTCCCACAGGGTAGCCAGAGGAGTAGGCCAGCGGTCTCAGCAACATCGAGCCGCATGGCCAGTTTATTGAAAAGAAAGTTGGCTCTCGCGCCGGCAGGAGGCATGTTGAAGAAAACCCGCCCGGAAGCGGAGGCCTTGCAAGGGGAAAGCTCAGTCCACACTCGGGAGGACAGTTCGGGGAGACAGGCAGGTCAGGAGGAAGCCCGGGTAGTCCCAAGGGGGAGTGGTGAGCTGCAGCTATCTCCGCCGGTGGAGACCTATGATCTGGTCACGGCACGACGGTTGGTGGAGCGCTTGCTCCAATGTTTTCAGAAGGGGCAACTGGAGGAGAATGAGGCGAGGTTGCGCCAGGAAAATGCCAGGCTGCTCGAACGCAATCAACAGCTGCAGGGGCAGTTGGTACGACTCCAACAGGTGGATGCACGGCGACAGCAGGATATGGAGGAAGCAAGGACGGCGATTGTCGCCCAAACTCAAGAACACCTGCGGCTGACGGAACAATTGACGGAGAAGGCTACAGCCGCGACCGCCAGGGTGCAGTTGTTGGAAGCGGAAGTGATGGCGTACCGGCAACCCTCTAGCTCTACACGCATGCTGGACGAGGCACTTTTGTTAGATTTATCGGAAGCCTTCGTCGCAGAGATGCAGGGTATTTTTCTTGATCATCAACATCAATTGCGAGTAGAGCTGGAGCGGGCTTGCAGGCCTCTCGACCGACGGTTGGCCCGGAGGGATGAGGATGATCCGGCGGGAGGGGGCGCAGGAACAACATTTTTACCACCAGCACCGGTGACGGAAACTGCGGCACAACCGGAGGGTGGAAGTTCTACATCGGCAAATACTCTCGGGAAGCAGACAGCGGCGGGACCGGTGGATTCTGCCGACGGCTATGTCAAACGAATCGCCGAGCTGGAAGAAGCCCTCCGAAGAGCGAAGGCCAGAGGAAAAAGACCCGAGACCGCGATGACGCCACGACCCCGAGCAGACGCAGCAGCCGCTTTTGTGGCAGCCTTTCCGGAGCCAGCGGACGGGGAATCCTTGGACGCAAGGCACTTTTTGCAGCTGAAAGAACACGTCGCGGTGGTGCAACAGCAGTGTGACGATGCCAGATCTCAGCTGTTGGCACTCAAGCTCGCCCAGAAAGAAGAGCACCAGCAACATGAGGTTGAGGTGAAGAGCCTCATGGCCGATTTGCTGCAGCTCAGAGCTACTACGCCAGCACAATCAACAGGTGCCCAACCCAAGGAATTGGGGCGGGTAATGAAACGACTGGATAATGTGGCGAAGAAAGCAGATCGCACTATGCGGGTAACCGATCTCGAACTCGCTTTATCTGAGAAGACCCGACTGCATGAAGCGGAGCTACAACAGCTGCGGAGAACGAGTCATGTTGAGAGAGCAGCTATGTTGGTTGACCTGCGGACAGCATGCCGCTATATTCATCGGATGGCGGCAGTAGCTCAGCAGGCGGGGGCGGCGGCACCACCTTTCTATGGACAGCTCCAAATTTTTGTGGATGCCCATGCTCTCAACCCGCAGCAGCTACCTTTACTTCGACCGGCGCAAGCGGCTCCGGCAGTACAAGTACCGGCGCCGGCGGCTCCAGCAGTTCCAGCAGTTCCGGCGGTAGCGGCAGCAGCGGCGGCGGACGATGACGGTGGCGATGTCGAGGATGAACCGTAGCGGAGAACCGGTGGGTTCGGATGCGGATCCGGAATCCGATTCACCGGGAGTGCCAAGTGTTAGGGGCAAAAGCAGCAACAGCGAAGAGGAACTAGGGGGGGAGTCCTTAGATTATTAGTCCTTAGATTATTATCATTAATACATTGTATCTTGAGATATGAAAAGACGGAAGTTCTAGGGGCAGACGGAGAACTGAATAGGCACGGCAACCGTCATGGCAACCGTGAAGGCGTTATGTGTGCCGGTTAGATAAGAGAGAAGGGAGCGATCATTCAGGGGGATCATTGAGGATCATTGATGAGGATCGGAGCAAGGATCAGTGCTATGTATCAGAGAGTACAGTGTTGTATTGCTCGGAGAAATGTAATACAGAGATTCTATTGCATCTACCTTATTGTTTTATCATGAATGATTCTGTGGATCACTGTTCTACTCTATGTATTCTCATACGCAGTTCTGAAGTACGATTACGCATGTAAATCTGTCGCAGTAGTGCGTTTCGAGTTAGTCTTCAGAGTAGAGAGGGCTAACACCTCGGTCCAAAGCATGATGAAAGAAAAACCTATGAAATAAGGATTAGGCTCCACATACAATAGTAGCATGTCTTCATGTTCTATCGTAGGGATCTCCATAACAAATAAAGGAGCATTAGATAACTTGGTGGAGACTTCTCAATGCTCCTCAGGTGCTTGGAGTTGGGAAAGATAGCCTGCTCCAACTTGGGACTATGTCCTAGCATGTGCATAATTCAAAAGATGAATTCTTGCAACAACAACATTCAACATACTAGCCTTCCTTGGATAATTGTTTTGTTCATTAGATACATCAATACCTAGTAGGCAACATAAAATATAAATGGTCTAACAAGTAAATAATGATGGAATTATAGACCATCCAGAGTGCTTGTCACCCTATTGTGCTATACTTACTAGGAGTCATCAAATGACTTGCGTAATATATTGGGATGGCCTTAGGTTGGGTTAGAATGAAGCCTATAGCATAGCATAGGTATCTACATGTACATGGAATATCACATCCCACCTTGGTTGTCAAAGGATGGGTGTTGTGATTCTCAATCTTTCAACACCTTGAATGCTACATATAGATTGTCATCCCATCGAAACTTGACCTCTTGCTTGGTGAGTTCATACATTTGGGCTACTCCTCAAGAAAAATTCTTAATGGATCAATGAAAAAAACTAATAAAACTCATAAATAAATGTAGCTATATTAAGTTCTTGGGCTCTAAAACTCTCTATGGATGGCTAACATGGACTAAGGCCATGTTTTTTTGGTCCTCTAGCATTGTGATTGAGGTTTGGTTCTATCACTATACCCATCCATGAATGAGTAAGGATAATGGACGGCTACTTGGTCCAAGATTCTATCTGTAGAAATGGTTTTGGTTTTTTTATTCAACTTGTATTAGTCAACACATACTTTGATCTTATCATATTTCTTTGGTCCCACCACAATTGGAAAAAACCAATCAATTAGTTGATCGCATATAAGAACCCCAATTAAATGATCTCATCAAACTTCTCACACACACACACACACACGTGCGCGCGCGCACACACACACGCACACACACACACACACACACACACACACACACTTTCTACACTCTTACACACATTCATGTAGTTTCTGACATGTGGTTATTCACATTATCCCCTTCCCCCCCCCCCCCCCCCCCATACACACACATTCTACCCCTTCCTACTTTTTTCTCTGCCCCCCCCTTTTATTTTCTTTTTATTTTTCTGCCTTATCTCCCCCCCATCCCCCCTTATTTTCCTTATTTTCCAACTTTTTCTAATTTATTTTATTTTTACTTATACTTTCCTTTATTGAATTTCTCTTTTCCCCCCCTTTTTTATTTCTGTAGATCTCCTTTATTGTTTTACTTTTTAATTCCCTTTTTCAAACTTCTTCCTTTTTTCTATTTTTTAATTTTCATTATTTACCTAATTTTTCTTTAGCTTGTGGTATCTCCTTTCCCTTATTTTGCCCCCCTTTTTTTCCAGCTCTTACTCCTCCCTCCTTTTTATCCTTCATTAAACCCCTTTTTTTCTTTTTTTAAAAAATCATTTTTTCTAAAATTTTCTCTTTAATTCCAAAAAATCTTTTTTGTAATTTTCCTATCCTCTAATCCTACTTTAATTCTTTTTTAAATAACTTATCTCCTAATTTTTACTTCCTCTATTAAAATTTCCTAATTTTATTATCCTAATTTTCCTTATTATATTCCCTAATTTTCCTTATGTATTCCCTATATATGTTTTTGCGTAATACTCTTATATAATTAAACTAATAAAAAACCCACTCGTGCCACATGCTAGCTTCCATGCTATGCACGAACTTTCTGGCTCCCCTGGAGTCTGGACCCTCGACCCTGAATTTTTGCACATAGTGAAGGACACCGAAATCAATGCTCCGTATCTGAACTGGCCACTTCCTTTGATGTGTATATGCCTCAGTTCTACCTCTAGCCACAACTAAGCTCTCTAACTACCTATTTAAACCCCCTCTACTCTACATACCCCCTTACACAACTCGTTGTAGTTGCAACAGCTCCTCACTGTCCGGTGGTGTAGTCTAGCTCTTTATCATGTGTGGACTCTCCCATCTCAATGCCTCAAGCTTTCTTTTTCCCTCAGAGGTAGAACAATTTTACTCAAGCTTAACCCTATTTGTGTATTAATATAAGGAGCTGTCCAAGGTATCTATTACGCAATATTGAGGGATATCTTTCAATCAGTGTCATAGTGAGCATGTAGAAAAAGTAGGAGAAATCCAAAACACTCAAGGATTTATCCCTAGAAACCTATCAAATCAACACACACAAAGATAAAAATCCTTACCACATGCTCAACATGGAGAAAGAGTCATTTCCACATGTGAGCCACATGCTCCAGCATAGAAAAAGAGCTTCCAACCTTGTCTTTATGTTTTGCTATTTTTATTTTAGTACGGTATCATTGTGTTTGATTTAAGCAACCCATATCGAATTGTTTATCACCCAAATGCTTTCTTTGTTTCCTAGCTCGCGATTGTATTAAAGAAACATTGTATCGATAGGATTGATTAACATAGTATAAAAATCCCATTAACACTTTGGTGACCATGATCGTTAACCCTCGCTGTTATGCTTTTGCGTCTATGTTGTTTTTGTTTCCTTGCAGTACATGTCTGCACAAAAGCTCGATATAGAAACTACAACCTACATCGCTCTTAGGATTCCGTTGAGTTAGTGGACTACAAGGACGCCAGTAGCAGCACTCTCACAGCAGTTGATGAGCATTCTGATGATTCCTTGGGGGGGTCACTTAGCATATGTAACCATATCACGTGAGTTCAACAAAAGGTTATTTTTAATTCATAAATTTTACAAAAATTAATTTACATAAGGGAGTATTTAAAGTAATTTTGGGAAAAAAGTACAGATTTGTATAGAAAAAGGGTACATTTTATTAAGAAAATGTTTACAGATAAGTGATTTTACAAATATGCCTTGAACGCATGTGATATAGAGGGTTTATACATAGTGACCCCCCCAAGGATGATTCTCTCTCTCTTCCCTCATGCTTTGTTGCAACCACGTCAAGTTGTATGCCCATTGCAACTCTGTATCCTCCATCGATCTCCTTTTACCAATTACCCATTTGTGTTTGTCATCATTGCCCAATCATGACTATCAACAAGTACCCTAAGTTCTCTAACTTTCCATAAGAGGATGCCGATGCGCATGTAATGTTGTTTGAAAGTGCATGGCAGGCCAATGTTCTAGTGGTGTAGTAAATGAAATACATTAAAATGGTGGCATCCCTAGCTACTCTCCACAACTAGCAGAGCTATGATTTGGGCTACACAATACATTGTCACCTTGTTCCCAGGTTTAGCTACCCTTCATGTGGCCTTATTGGATTGCTACCATGTAGAAAAGATGGTAGTTCACATCCTCGTAAATGTTGGACGTATTGACTAATGAGATCTCACATTGGATGACTATGTCACCAAGTTTTTCACACTCACGAGTCACTTACCACAAACACAATGACCTTCCTAGGAAGTTTTGAACTCATACTTCATGCATGGGTTAAACAAAAAACTAAAGCATGCTATTGCCTCTTCAGTATGGTAGCATTGAGCTTCGACAAACTTGTCAACGGTGCCCAGCATGCTGAACCCATGCTGATCTACACAAAACGTAAACCATCGATTCATCAAGCTGACAATAGCTCTGATACAGACTCTAATGACATTAGTGGAGATTAGTGGAGAATACGAATGTTGTGAGTATAGAAGAGTGACCAAGAAATCCAAGACATCAACCATAGACCATGGCCTTACTACCACACGTTGCTTGAAGATGGCATTGAAACTTTGCCACGTCTATGTCATGGTGTCTGGTGTCCCAAATGCCATAACGATGGCCATGGATCAGAAGAATGTGGAATCAATCAACTATGGTGCAATATATGTCAACTAACAACTCACACCATCGATGCCTATAGATATAATGCTTGGCACCCTTGCCCCCGTTGATTCCTGTGGATACAATGCATGCCACCCCTGCCCCCGGCAATTCTTGTCCAAGCCATGGCCATAGCCCTAGTTCAAACAATGACATCCACTATAGACCAGCTACTGCTGAGGGCAAACCCTATCGCCCTTGTCAAAGACCGAATCATAGTCCTCCGGGCTAGATCATTTGTTATTATTGTGATGTGCTTGAAAGAGTGAGTGTGAGCTGTTCAAGAAACACGAGGCCAAAAGGGACATGTTGCATGCTTAGATTCCCCCAATGTGCCTCCAACATCTCAGATACATAATGTATAGATTGTTGCTCTAAACGAGCCAAAAACTGTAGCTATTGACACTGGTGCCGTTGCTAATTGACAAGGGTGATGAAGATTCCGTTGAGTCCCCCATTGTCATCTGGCTAATTAGAGAAGGAGAATAAAGAGAAAATTAATTAGTAGGAGAAAACCAATGTTCGTGACACAAGCACAGAGTGGGTGGAAGATTTGCACCCTCCAATTGGCGCGATGCTTGGGATAAAAGCCCTAATGGAAACAATTTCAGAAGAGGAGGAACTCCCCCAGGTTGGTTTGAGTGTGCCCCAAAAAGTGGCAAAAAACCATTTTAAGGGTGAGCAAGTGTTGCCAGAGTTTGAGTTTGACATTTGGACTGCATTGAAAGACCTACAGATCAATATGTCAGATCAATATTCTCTAATTACTAAGAAAAGGGATTATGGTTGAGAGCTACCAAAAGATGGCCTCCTCTAGCGATTTGGCAGCCCTAGCGATGGCGGCCCAAATAAGGCTTACTCTTATAGCGATGGCAATGCTAATAAGGCTTCTTCTCCTGAAGGCTTCAGATCCCATCCCCCCAGTCCTCATCCCATCAGTCTAGTTCCAGTCTAATCAGCTAGTCACAATAGTAGTGCCTCGGATACTGTCATGCAAGATCTAGCTCATGATAAGTGTGATGCCCCTCTCCCTCCCTTCACCCTTCATCTGGATGAAAGCAACATACGACAACTCAAGCAAGGAGGCAAGGAGACGGATGCACTGCATAAGCTTCTTGTTGAGTTCAAAACTTAGTCTACATTGTCCAGCAACTTTTTCAATAACAGTCCAAGCAAGGAAAGGCCCCCTTTTGTCTCCTTTGCTGCAAAGGAATATCGCTCCAATGGTGCCTCCAAGCCCTTAGTGCACTAGGTCCCAAAAGGGAACTCCATGTTGGAGCTATCGAAAAGCACCTATGCTGGTGTTGTCAATGGAGGAGGCAGAAGCCTTTTCAAGACTCCAGCGATGCCAAGACAGTCAACCTCGGAATAGCTCATATTAAGAGCCAGGAGAATCTTCAGTGACACCGCATCCTCCACAGGCATAGAACTAACAAAGCTCTCTCCCTCCCCTGATCCAAATGCTACAAAGGCTTCATATCCTCTCAAATGTAAGCTTCTAATAGTCAAGGTCCACAATGGATTACTTAACGAAACGACGAAGTGGCTCTGTTCATGCACTGTTGTAGGCTACATTCACGATCCCAAACTACCTGCACTGTTCCTTGAAGGATGGGTCCGTAACTTTTGGTCATGCAAAGGTCTAGTAATCACAACCATTCGTTTTCTCAGAAATGGTTATATTGTTTTCATTTTTGAAAAGCCAGAGATGGCTACAGAAGTAGTCCAGAAAGGAAACTAGATGATTAGGAACTAGTCGCTATCAGTCCAGCTCTGGGAGCCTTCCTTTAGCTCAGATTCCCCACCTCCCTCCAAAGCCCCTATCTGGGTTGAGTTCCCTGATCCACCACTTTCTCTCTTTCCTCATATTGAGACCCTCTATTCTCCGCTAGGCCAATTTCTTGGAGTAGAAATAGAGAAGTTTATCATCCCGAGAGGCAACCCCCAAGCTTGTGTCCTGATGGACCTTGCCTCTAACCCTCCTAGTGTTATCCGTATTCTCGATGGAGATGGCCCTGAACTGATCCAAAAAGTCTTCTTCAAAAACATCCCCAATTCTTGCTTTCTCTATGTTATGGGAGGTCATTTCATCAAAGACTGCCCTTCCAGAAATAACCGCGAAAAGGAAAGATCGAAGCCCTCTCAACAGGAACCACAAGAATCTAAGGAATTACATGCCCCTACTAAACAACCTATCCTTGGCCCTTCCAGAGAATAGAATGGGGAACAAAGTAAAGAAGCCTCCAAACCCATTGAGACCACATGAGGTGAAGTAGAAGGGAAAGGTAAAGAGATCATTGCTGACACGAAAGAAAAGATGGAGGATAGCTTGGGTGAAGAGGAGTTTGTGGTTGCCACCCAAGATTTTGAGGTGCAGTTGGAGCAGGTAGAACATGAAACAGCTGACAAGGAAGGTCCCCCATTCACAATTGTCTAAGGAAGAAAAGCCATCCGGGTGGGAAAGGCAAAGACACAAGCTGGAGAGGTAAATGTCAGAGGAAAGGAGTTGTACTCAATTGAGAAAGAGAAAAGAAGGATGTCAAGAGGTTTTGCATTATCTCCCCAGAACAACCCAGTCAATTTCAAGAAGAAGAGAAAAAAAACTCTTCCCAATGATGCAAGACAACTTCTCCTTCTTGAGTATTAACATCCAGGGCCTCAAACCTACTATTTTTAGAACGTGGTTAGGTTCATCAAGCCTTAAACCCGATTTCATAGCAGTGCAAGAGGTAAAAGATTCAGGGGCTAAGTTGCATTGGCAACTCAACTAGATAGATGACAAAAGGCAGTGGTTTTGCACTAACCACGAAGAAGGGAGAGATGGAGCGGTTTTGGGAATACCAGCTCACCTCACCCAGGCAATCACATGCCCACTACCCATTTTTGAGTCCTTCGAGATAGGAGATGACTTTTATCATCCTCATCTAAATTGTCAAATTTTTTCTATTTATGCCCCTAACTCCACAGGGAAAGGGCTCTTCTTTGGGATGGAAAGATCCTTCAAAATAATACTATTCTTCTAGGTGACTTCAATATGGTAGAATCCTGCAGAGACAGGTGGAACAGAAAGGAAACACTTTATGGGGTAGGGAACTATCTTCCTGGAATGCTCTCAAAGATTCGGCTATACTCATTGATATCTCTTCAGACGCATCCTTCACCTGGACTAACAACCAATCGGGCCTTCTCCATAGGAAAGCAACAATAGACAGGATGTACTATTCAAGAGATATTATAGACTCAACATTATGCTTCAAGAGCGAAGCCCTTGCTTGACCACTTAATATGCTAGATACTAGCTATAATTTTTTGTCAAAGCTCTACTAGCTATTAGACTCAGATTCAAAATGAAAGATTAGATAAGGGAAGAGCAAAAAGGCTTCATTCAAGGTTGACACATTCTAGAGGCCCCATAGAGGCCATTCTGACCCTATGGGAAGGTTTAGAGCACGTAGAAGAGACAAACTAGGACATGCTTTCTAAAAGTAGATTTTGACAAAGCCTATAATAGAATGGAGTGGGGATTTGTACTGTCTTCTCTTCAAGACATGGGAGCAAGACTAGGCTTTATCTCATTTGTAGATACTCTCCTCAATCAGGCGAGAGCCAAGGTGGAAGTGAACGGATCAATCTCCCCCTCTTTCTCCCTTAAAAGATCTACTAGACAGGGTTGTCCATTAGCTCCACTTCTTTTTGCCATTGTGGCGGATGCCCTAGGTTGGCTTATCAAGGATGAAGAAGACATCGGGAATATCAGAGGGATTCAAGTTGGCAATGGGGCTCAGATAGTGTGTCAACAATTTGCAGATGACACGAACCTCACTCCGAGCAATGATATCAGATCAGTTGAAAGCATCCTAAAATGCTTGGACATCTTCTGTACAATAGCCTCAGGATTCAAAATCAACCATGAAAAAATAGGGGTTTTCGATACTAAGGCTGCTCCCCCCCAAACCCTCATTGACAAAGGATGTAAGATCCTCAAGGAGGGAGAGGTTTTTCGTCTTCTCGGGATTCCAATGGGTTTCAGATGTACAAACAAAGACAGATGGGATTGGGTCATGGACAAGCTTAGAGACAAAATCAATAGGTGGCAAGGCCTTCAACCGTCCCTAGCCACCAGGAGAAAATTTGTATTAAACCACTACATTTACCCTTCCACTTTGTATCTTATAGCCTGTTGGTTTCCATCAAGAAAACATTTTAATCAACTCAACAGACTTTTTCGAACTTTCTTGTGGGGGGGCTTCCTAGATCATAATAAAAGCTCTAAGGTAAGATGGAACTTTTGTACTCTTCCTAAGACTGAAGGTGGACTAGGGGTGGTTGATATTGAAAAATCCTCAGTATGGTTTATGGCTCAATGGATTCTAAAAGCCTATCAAAAGGCTGAATCAGCGTGGGCTACCCTTATTTTAAAAAACTTGGGGAAAGTCAAACTGGACCGATGCAAACAATGGAAAGATATACCTATAGGCTCTCTTCTTTTTGGGCAAGAAATCTATGTTGCAAAAGGTTCAAAACTATGGAAGGGCATGTGGAGAGCTTGGATAGATTTGCAAATGAAGAATCCACCTTGCTGGATCAAGCTATGGAACTAGCAAAACTGGTGGAACCAAAAAAATAAGAACTTTTTCAGATCAATCATGCCCCAACCCCCTTTGTCACTCTGGATGCCTCTACCCCCCCTCATCGGTACCTGTTTCTTCTGTGGGCCTAGTAGTCGTCCACCCCTCCTCGGCACCTATGGTTTCCCAACTGGTCACTCCCCCTGTCGTTCGTCCTTGCAAGAGGCCTATCTCACAAGCAAACCCTTTTAGTGTTTATTATAAGGTCCATCGAGAAACATATTTGTAGAAGAATTTATGGAGTGATTGTGCAATCCTACTACCTCTCCTTCAGCCCTTCCTATCCCCGCTCCTGAAGTTAAAGATGAACCAATCTAAAGCAAAGATCTCATCTCTGTTCAGGTTACTGTTCCTGCTAAAACCTCTTCTGTTGATAAAAGCAGGGGTGATTTGGACTATTGCAATCATTCTGATGTGGCCCCTACTTTTTTGGATCCTCTGCTCTGTCGGCTATGTTTTTCCCTCTTCACGCTTTCCTATTGTTCCTAGTCAAGTATTTCCAATTTTTGATGATCAAAGGATTTTTGTATGGTAGTAGACTTCCCTGTCTGAGAAAGTTCTTCAACTTATAGCTCTCCCTAGAAATATATAATCGTTTGATATATTAATACAAACCCTCATTTTTGGAATCACCCTGGTGATGAACTTCTCTGCCACTTCAGGCTCAAACAATTTCTCGTTCGCGAGTTGAGTCTCCAGATTCTAAATCCACATCTGATTCGTGGTCTCGTACTGATTTTTCAAGACCGTCCATGCCTCCTCCGTTGTGCTGATGTTGAATTAATGCCATAACGGAATCACTTACACTGCAGACAATAGAGCACAGCGCATCTGCATTTCTTCTTGTCCACGCAAGAATCTCATCCGCAGTTGGTACTATCTGTTGTCCTACATTGGCTGGATCCCCGGTCTCACAACCAGCTTCACGTCCACCCCAGTAGCAGTATCCCAAAGCTCATATGCACTTAGGATGGTCTTCATCTTGAACTTCCAGAGTGGATAGTTAGAGCCGTCCAACTTTCCACTTTCACCGAACGGTGGGATTCGCAGTCTTGCGGGCTGGGTTATCTCTCACAATCTGCTCGCAAACAGAAACACACTACCAAATCTTCTTGCTAGAGTCCAGGCTCCGATACCATGTAAGAAAGCAATACAACGTCTGTGCTCAACAGATAACAAGATTTCGTACGCAAGAGAGAAAAATAGATAGTATGGAGAATCAAAATTTTGATTACTGTAGATCTGATACAATCGATGGCGCTGCCTCCCAGCTGTGCGCTCTTGTGAAAGAAGCTTCAATGGCGAGCTGGAAATAGTAGAGGACGGCGGAGGCTGGATGATAAGGAATCAGGGTTGCTGTAGCCAGTGATGAAATGGGCTTCACGGGCTTGCATTATATAGCCACTAGTCGTAGTCGGTTGGACCCAATTGGGTGACCCAGTCCGCCCAAAACGGTCGACTGGGGGTCGGTCCCGAAATAGGCCACCGACCACATGATAGAACAGTGGCGTAAAATAGAGCAACTTACCTATGGTCTTCGTTCGGCCCACCATCCGGGATCATCTGGGACTCCAAACGTGCCCCGCAACCCGAGAGTGGGCTACCCTAGGAAATGCTCCATCTACCCTCAATGCGGTCAGTCATGGGATGCCTTCCCACACTTGCATGTAGCCTAATTGGTAGTGTGCCAACTCCGTCCAGCCATCAGGCCACACATGGCCCCCATCTGGTGTCCAAACCAGGACCTATCGGATAACCGAGCTACTCAAATGCCTTCTCCTCATATGGGGGGCTTACAAGTAGAGTTAGCTGGTTCCCGCGTAGTTACTCGAGAGTGGAGCATTGATATCTAAAAGTACTTAGGATGCTAGGTGGGCATCAAAATCTCAATGATGTTGTGAGGATAGTCAACGAAGTACTTCGGATGCTAGGTGGGCATGAAAATCTCAATGGAGCACTTGGTACTAGAGAGTGTGTGGTGCAATGTACTGGAGGTCAGATAGACTTTCCTTAGCATGGCAAGCTCCTGTCCCATGTGTTGATGTTTTCATAGGAGCTGCATGGGGAAGCTCAAGCACTTGGGCCACAAATTCTTATGGGCATGATCATGTGGGAGCTCTTGCTTCAAAACATGGATTCTTAGGAACCCACCCCACATAGGGGGCTAGTGCCAAGGGTCTTGTTGATGGATATTTTTAGAGGCCTCCCTTACTACTACGAAGGGCTCACCACCACTGTTGAGGGGTTTATAGGGTTTGATAGTGGCTATTGGGGTTCTGATTTGGGCTAGCCAGGAGTTTGAATCCCAACCACTTCTTTGGCATTTAGATGTTAAAGATCACGATGGCTTCCTGTTGGGATAGTAGATGCACATTGGCTGGGCATAGTGGGATAGTGCCCCAGCTAAGTCTTTCAAATAGGGAATGGAATCCTTAAAGGAATGTGCAAGTGTGGGGGTTAAAGGTCACTGTGCCTTAACCCCGGTTATGTACAATACTCAAACACATATATAAATGAATGAAAAAGAAGATTAGGGTGGTTCTGCACCCACCAAAACTTGTGTGGCTCTCTGTCTCTCTCTCTCCTTCTTTCGTTCTTGCTTCCGTTGAGAGCACTCTCAACTGGTATCAGAGCTCAGGTGATCTAGCTGAGCGTGCGTGAATGCTAGAAGCTCAGCAACTCTGTGGGAGGAAGGAGAAGCTTTGTGGGAAACTTTGTGGGTGACTTTACTTGCATCTGAGTATGCAAAGACCTTGGAGGAACCTTTGGAAAAGTCACTTTGGTTTTGCGAAGTGGTTTTGAGAGCCTGTTAAGTGTTTTTCAAAGAAAAAGTCATTTTTTGAGCTTTTCCCTGTTCTGTTTGATGACAGAGACTCCGTGACTTATAGAGGCAACTATTGCTTGCTTTTGGTGTCCACATTACTTTAGGAGCTTGGAAACATCTTCATTCTTGAATCTGGGATCATTTCATTGGATTTCTGACTCATTGTGTCAGTTCCTGCGTTTTTTGCCCGGGTGTTGGAACTCAAGTTTGGAGCAACCATTTGCAGATCTGTCAGTTCCGGTGGACTCAAGAGGTCCTAAAACTTCTATGTTGCTCATCATTCGCACTCCGGTGGAGTTTACAGATAGCTCTGTTTCCAAAAACGTTTTTCAGTCTGTGTGTTGGACCCAGTGATTGAGACCACGGTTTCCAAAACCGTCTGTCCCATTGCGTTCCGGATGCCCAAAAACCACTACCTGTCAGTTCTTGCGGGATTCGGTGGAGGATTTTCAGAGTTATAGATCTCTGTGTATTCGATTTCGTCTCTCTGTTATGCATTTTTCATTCTAAGGTTTTGAAACCTTAGATTTATGCCACATGGCAGTGGATAAGTGTTGACTCCCATTTCTCACTCATCGGTTGGGATTTTGGAGTTTTGGTAGACGAGAGATATTTGCAGATTTTCTTGTTGATTCCGATTATGCAATGGCACCCATGTTTTGAGGCATCTCAGGTTCTATTTTCAGTAGCGCTCATTACCGTGAGACTATGATTTCTTGAGCATACCTTATGCAGATCACTTTGGTTGCAGTTTGAGCAGTGTGCGCTCATTCGTGGTATGCATGGGTTGCAATGGATGATTTATAGGCCATTTGGATGCATTGCGGTCCTTATTGGATGCGCTGATAGGCCCAAATTGTCTTGTGGGATACTATTTTTATGGACGCTTTGCACATGGATGCTATTTTAAGCTGAAGGACAGCTTTGACACATTGTTGGTGATGCACTGATAGTGCTATGCTCTCTTGGATGAGATATTATTGATGCATATGCCAATGGACGGTGTTTATGCTTGAGTCATTTGGCACTTATTGGCATTTTCTTTTGGGCCAGATTTGCTCATATGGATGCATAGTATATGCACATGAGTCAGATGCATCTTTTGATGCTTTGAGCTTTGAATTTTGGTGATATTTCACTCTATTGTGGCATACACATTTGGGTGCACTTGGTATTTGGTGTGATTCTCTCTTGCAAGCACTAGCATTTGGGATTTTGTTTCATTTGCATCATGGCATCCTCTTCCATGCCTGAAAAGGATTTTTTCAGCATTAAAAAGTTTGATGGGACAAACTTTTCTTTGTGGAAAGAACAAATAAGGGATGTGCTTATTCAAAAGAAGCAGATTAAACCCTTGGCAGGGATTGAAGCTAAGCCTGCGGATATGTCTGAGGATGATTGGAATGAGTTGGATGCATTAGCAAAGTCTACTATTAGAATTCATCTTGCAGAGTCAGTTTATTTCACAGTAGTAAATGAGCAGACTACGGAAGATTTGTGGAAGAAACTGTGTAATAAAGTTTACCTCATGAAGAGGTTGTTTGAGCTGCAGATGAAGGAAGGGGTCTCCATTGCTTCTCACTTGAATGAATTCAATATTATTTTCAGCCAGCTTCAGGCTCAGAAAATGAATTTTGATGCAGAGACTAAGGCAATATTTCTCTTATGTTCATTGCCATCCTCATGGGATACCTTCCGTACAGCTGTCAGTAACTCTGCACCTGGTGGAGTACTGAAATTTGATGATGTTGTGGGTAGCTTGTTGGCCGAGGAGATTAGACAGAAGTCTATGGATGGCACCAAGCAGGATGCAGCCTTAAATGTGCAAAGGGGCAGATCACAGTTCAGGGGGAAGTCCCAAGAAAGAGGGAAGTCACGTAGCAAATCCAGGGCACGGAACATTGAGTGTTACCATTGTGGTAAGAAGGGCCATATGAAAAAGGATTGCTACAAGCTGAAAAGAGAGCAAAAGGATAAGAAAAAGAATGCAAATTGGGGTGCAAATCAAAAGGAAGAGAGTCCAAGGGAGGACAAAGGAAAAGTGAAGATCGAGGAGATCAATGCAGTCACACATGATAGTGACAATGATGTTCTCTTCATGTCTACTTTATCTGCAGAGTTGCTTACCACTTCAGATGATGCATATTCCCAGGATTGGATTTTGGATTCTGGTGCTTCATTCCATGTTACTCCCCATGGGGAATGGTTCTCCACTTATGATAGTGGAAAGACAGGTTGTGTGCATCTTGGAAATGACTATGCATGTGACATAGTGGGAGCAGGTGACATAAAGTTTTCTTTTGCAAATGGGTCTGCATTTGTTTTGAAACATGTGAGACATGTGCCTATGCTGACCAAGAGTCTTATTTCAGTGGGTCAGCTAGATGATGCTGGTTTTCACACCACTTTTGGCTTTCAGAGTTGGAAAATTCAGAAGGGCTCTATGCTTTTGGCTAGGGGTGCCAAGTGTGGGACTTTGTATCCCTTACATGTATCAAGGGTATTTTATCATGCTGTTGCAATAACCGAGCAGCCAAGCACTTCTTTGTGGCATTGCAGGTTGGGGCACATGAGCCAGAATGGAATGAAACTCTTATGCCGTTTGGGTTATGTACCGCATTTGAGTTTCTCTAATTTTGAATTTTGTGAGCATTGTCTCTATGGGAAGCAAACTAAATCAGCCCATAAAAGAAGGGGAAAGAAAGAGTTTGAAATGCTTGATTTGGTGCATTCAGATGTATGTGGTCCCATGCCTACACGGTCATTAGGCGGGGCTGAATACTATGTGACATTCATTGATGATGCAACTAGGAAAGTGTGGGCTTATGCTATAGCTCGGAAGAGTGATGTGTTCCAGGTATTTCAGAAATGGCTGGCCTTGGTTGAGAATCAGTCAGGTAGAACGCTTAAATGCCTACGGACTGATAATGGTGGAGAGTATCTCTCTCATGACTTTCAGCATTTCTGTGATACACGTGGGATTAAGAGGGAGCTCACATCCCCTCGTACTCCAGAGCAAAATCCAGTTGCAGAAAAGATGAACCGTACCATTCAAGAAAGGTTGCAATGCATGCTTTCCAATGCAAGTCTTTCTGGTGGTTTTTGGGCTGAGGCAATGAAGATTGCAGTGCATGTGATCAATAGATCACCTAGTAAGAGTTTGGATGGTGGTATTCCTGAAGAGGCATGGAGTGGCAAGAAGCCCTCTTACTCTCATTTGCGTATTTTGGGTGTGAGGCATATGCACATGTGCCAAAAGAGCTTCAAAAGAAGCTAGATCCTAAGTCTAGGAAATGCATCTTTCTGGGTTATGGTGAAAGTGGAGAGATGGGCTATCGTCTCTGGGATCCAGAAGCAAAGAAGATCATACACAGCCATGATGTGGTCTTCAATGAGAAGAAGATGCATAAGGCACCCATGAGGGATGTGGAAATGAGGAGAATCACTTTCCAGGATGTGAATCCACCTGCATATGTTGATAGACAGCAAGCTGTCCATGCACCAAATGTGCAAGAAATGGTAAAACCAAGTACTCCCACAGGTATACAATCAAGGGTAGATGATGGATCATCTATTGGTGGAAATGATGAGCCAAATGTGGCTGATATGCAAATGGGATAGCAAGCTGAAATGCCCTTGAGAAGATCATCTAGAGTTTCTAGACCACCTGATAGGTTTGTTCCAGGGGTAGACTATGTGATGCTTACTGATTGCGGGGAGCCTTCTTGCTACAAAGAGGCTATGATGCGTGAGGATCAACGCAAGTGGGAGTATGCTATGCAATCAGAGATGAGTTCACTTATGAAGAATAAGACTTGGGACTTGGTTTCTTTGCCACATGGAAAGAAAGCATTGCCATGTAAATGGGTCTACAAAATGAAGGTCACAGGTGATGATGTGCCTAGGTACAAGGCCCGTTTGGTTGCTAAAGGGTTCAAGCAAGAGAAGGGTGTGGACTTTGATGAGATATTCTCTCCGGTTGTGAAGATGACCACACTTAGATGCATCCTTGGACTAGTGGCATTAGAGGATATGGAGCTTATGCAGATGGATGTCAAGACAGCTTTCTTGCATGGGGATTTGCATGAGGAAATTTACATGGTGCAGCCGGAAGGCTTTGAAGAAAAGGGCAAAGAGCATTTAGTTTGCAAGCTAAAGAAGAGTCTCTATGGTCTTAAGCAAGCACCTAGAGAATGGTATCAGAAGTTTGATGCTTTCATTCGGTCCCAGGGTTTTAGAAGGAGTGAAATTGATCACTGCCTCTACACTAAAAGGGCTAAGGATAATAGCCTGATAATCTTGGCACTATATGTGGATGATATGCTATTGGCTAGCAAGAATACTTATGAGCTAGATGCATTAAAGGCCAAGTTGCATGAGGCCTTTGATATGAAGGATTTGGGATTTGCAGGTCATATTCTTGGTATGCGCATCACACGTGATCGGAGTAGGAAACTCCTTTGGCTTTCACAAAAAGAGTATGTTACAAAAGTATTGCAGCGTTTCAATATGGAGGGGGGGAAGGCAGTGAGTACTCCATTGCCTCCATATGTGAAACTGAGTCATACAGATAGTCCCAAATCAGATGAGGAGAGGGCCATGATGGCCAAGGTTCCTTATGCATCAGCAGTTGGGAGTCTTATGTATGCTATGATAGCTACTAGACCAGACATTGCATTTGCAGTGGGAGTTGTTAGCCGGTATATGGCTAATCCAGGAAAGAGGCATTGGGAGGCAGTTAAGTGCATCATGAGGTACATGAAGGGTACCAAGGAGATGTGCATTTGCTTTGGTAGAGGAGACATGCGTGTACTTGGGTACACAGATTCAGACTATGTAGGGCATGTGGATAGTAGGAGATCCACTTCTGGTTATGTGTTCACCTTTGCAGGTGGTGCAGTGTCGTGGATGTCTCGCACACAGAAGTGCGTTGCTTTGTCTACCACAGAGGCTGAGTATGTTGCAGCCACAAAGGGTTGCAAGGAGGCTATATGGCTTGATCGGCTAGTGGGAGATTTGGGGATTCATACAGGTGTACCAACATTGCATAGTGATTCCATGAGTGCTATTCAGCTAGCACGGAATCCGGTCTTTCATGCAAAGACCAAACACATTGAGGTCAGGTACCATTTCATCAGGGAGGTACTTGAGGACAAGTGCATAGAGCTTGTCAAGGTTCATACAGATGATAACCCTGCAGATATGCTGACGAAGAGTCTACCTAGTCAGCGGTTTGAGTATTGTCGTGTATTGATGGGCATTGGATAGTATGCTCACTAGTTGTTCTCTGTTAAAGGCACATTGTCCTTTAAGTGGGAGGTTGTGGGGGTTAAAGGTCACTGTGCCTTAACCCCGGTTATGTACAATACTCAAACACATATATAAATGAATGAAAAAGAAGATTAGGGTGGTTCTGCACCCACCAAAACTTGTGTGGCTCTCTGTCTCTCTCTCTCCTTCTTCCGTTCTTACTTCCGTTGAGAGCACTCTCAGCAAGAGCCCTATCTCTTCTGAGGGGTGCAACCACATTTATGCTGGAGATAGACACCACCATCCCTAAGTCTTGGTGGATTGGTTTACATAGGCCCTCATATCCTCCACACACTAGTTTAGACAATTTTCTAAGAAATGTTGCCCTTGAGGATTTAGTATTTTCATTGACCCCTTAGTTCCGTCTGATCCATGCATTATAGAGTGGATCTAGAGGCCACCCTTCTCTAGCCAGAGAGGCTCAAAGATGGATGGGGCTTTGGATCTATTGGAGTGGAAGTAGATTAGAGTATTGGGCCATCCTATGAGAAAGAACTAGACCATAGACCTAGCACTAGTCATTCTAGGACAAAATAAGTTGAGATGGCATCTTTGGTTGTGGGAGGGCCACCCTCTTTGGAGCTTCAAATTAGGGCACTCGAAGAGGCATGTCAAAGTGCCCTTCTTCTCATGAATGACACGCATTGATTGTCATCTTCATGTGGAGCAACTATGTGGAACCCCTTAAGAGGGCAATAATGGGTAGATCAGCATGTGCCCCAGGGGGGTCATTTCTAGCATAGTAAGTGCAGTAGGTTATTTAAAAAATAGGTCAACATAGAAGGTGCACCAAGTCATTTCTAGACTTGTTCATGGTTGTGGATAGCCTCTTACCATGAAATATTTCATACTTATTCTATATGGTAGCCCATGGAGGATTACCGCACCAACCTGTGTGGTTGTAGAAAATGCATGTTGATGGGAGGTGCCATATATGTGTGGATAGAAAACCGTGGTTGGAGAAAATGCATGTTGATGGGAGGTGCCATATATGTGTAGATAGGAACCTCAAGACTCTCACGTGGAACTACCCTATAGCATAGAGGATCCGATAGGGGGGCCTTTGGGTTGGGAATTCGATAGAGAATCCAATCGCATTGCTTATGGAACTACCTTATAGCATAGAGGATCCGATAGGGGCCCCTATAGATTGTGAATAAGACATTGAGGATGCAATGGGACTTCGCATGGATCAAGATATCCTGGTTGTCGGCGGTGGGTAGCTTGATTCATGGAGGTGGGTAGAAAAGAGGATCCACTAGGGGGCCATCTGGATTGATAATAAGACACAAAGGATGACTTCATTTGGGTCAGGGTAGCCTCATTGATGGAGGTGGGCCACATCTTCTTGATGGACTCATTTACACCTACCTATAGGATCCAAGAATAGAGGGTTTGGAAGATTTATGTAGAAGATGTGACTCTACCTTCTTAATAGAGTCCCATATTCTCCTCAAGGACAGTTTTTTGGAGACAATGTTTGCTATTATAGCTTGGTCTCAAGCTTGGTGATGGGAGGCCATCAGATCCCCCTAGCATCCACCCTCATTACCACCATGTGGCAAGATATCATCTACACCTTGTGCTCCATTTGGGAGTGAGCTATGATGGATTCCCAGACAACCGTCGCTGAGAGGCTGGGCAGGCCAGGCACATTTTAGCAAGGCTTAGCCTATAGGTGTCTTCTATGTATTCATAGAGTGAGGTATTCATTGGATGTATACTACCCCACGCTAGTTGTTGGACCCTGTCTTAGAGAATCCCTAGGCAGTGAGCTATGCTCCCCTTGTGTTCTCTAAAAATAGGCTGGGTTTATTGTCAATTCCTTTCTTTTACTTTCTTTTGCAATCTGTGCCACATGGATTGTTGAATTGTATGGTTGAAATTTTCTCAAGAATATGTAGAAAGTTATTTTCTTTAAAAAAAAAGGAAAAGTATGGTTTCCCACATCAGGATTCATTCCAATGTGGTGCATGCCATCCAATCATATAAGGAAGAGTGGTACCTCTACCTGGATGCACCACTTGTAGTCAATGATCTTCACACCCTTTGCCACTAGAAGAAAAACATGATACATTAGGACCCTTCCTCAATTCCAAGAAACAATGTAAAAGACACACGAGGAGTGCATGTGGCAATTTGGGTCCCAACCACTTTGATTCAAAAACTGTGGAGGACTTTTTGAATCCACAATGGGAGGGTTTGAAATCCCATACATAGGCTCCAAATAAAGAAGCACATGCTTGGTTGTGCAATGATGTAGAGAACCACATGCTTGGGTGCTTGCATACTTAGCAGACGTCTTTTTGGATGTTTTGGATTGTTAGTAGATGATTGTGCAAATATGATGTTTGTTTGTAATTCTCTAACCAGGTGATTCATTGCTCAAATCAATGGGATGCAGATTCATAGCTCTAGAGTAGTCTTCTATGTTGCTAGGAGTAGCATTGAATGTTTCATCCACCATTGTTTAGTGGATATCAAAGATAGTTGTGATGGTGGATGCAACACATTTTGTATTTCCCTAATAGCACAAACTATAGAGTTTGGTTGATGGCTTTCTCTTCACCTTGTCTACTGATGTTCAAGGTCTTGTGAATGGGAGGTCTGTGAAGGTTAGCATATGCATATGCATGAGAGAGAGAGAGAGAGAGAGAGAGAGAGAGAGAGAGAAGGGTAAGGTAGAAAAATGAAAATACTATCATCACATATCAGATCTCTCCTTAGTCTTAGTCTCAAGATGTTCATGAGGTTGTCTCTTAGCTTGTTAATGGTGATTTTCTTCTTGGGAAGCTAAGGGTGGTGTTGTCACCTTTATCATTTCTATAAGGGGAGGTTATCATCTTTCTCCGATGTTCAAGTATGACTTAAATCATCTTCTATCCTTATGACCTCTATTCAAAGGTTGCAAAATCTATAATTCTTGCTTTATTAAAAGAAAGAGTTTCTCAATTTGTTTATTTAAGCTTCAAATCAAAATTATAAGTAGGTTATGATCATTGGATTCCTCATAATTGTGGATTATGTAATGTCAAGGTATTGGTGTGTGAATAGTAGGACATAGGGGGACTTTTTCCCTCCATAAGAGGGCTTTCCCCCCATGCATCATCTCCTTTTATATTTGCTCCTTTACCTTGCAAGTTGTACATGCATTAAGGCCACATCTTCTTGTGATAAAATTCCAAGCCTTGTCACCTCCATCTCATCTTGATTCTGCAATTGATCAAAGAGTTGCATAGAAGATAAAATATGGGCCTACATGATGAAGCATTTACTTGTGACCAAGGGCCCATGGGGTATGGTTTTAGGAGAGGAGGTTAGATGTCCCTTGCTAGCTATGAAACAATAATATGCTTCTAGTGATGTGTGTATCATATGTTATTTAGGCATTCGCACCATCTATTGCAGATCAATGCCACTATAATGCTAGAGATGTTTGGGCTCATGCACTCATTTCCCTTTCAATCAAGAGGAGCATCATTCCTCATATTTCCTCATTTGTGCCTACTAAGTTAGTGTGGGCTACCCTTGCAACACTCTATCAGGTGCACAAGGCACAAGCCACCTACTTAAATGAGCAATTGGACATGCTCTATTCAGGTGAGGGGGTGAATCTATGGATGATGTACCTACTAGATTTGAATGACCTACATGAGGAACATGCCGTTTTGGATAATTCTCTTGTCACGACCATCCTCAGTGCATTGCATTCTTATATCTTTGCTACCACACTGAGATTGCTAGAAAAGGTAGTGCAAATCTTGATGCAAATTCCTTCTCCTTTGATTATTTGTCAACTTGTCCTGAGTGTGTTTGAGGTGTTCAATTTCATCGTGGATAGCAATGCATGCCACATGGATTGCAATACATGCGACATGGCTAGAATTGTGGAGAACAATACATGTCACATGGATTGCATTGATGTGAGGGCTAGCTAGCTAGACTTTTGAAGCCCTTGCAAGGGCAAGAGTGAGAAGCAGAGAAGTTGCTTTTTATCAATCCTCTAGTTGGCTAATTATTTTGACTCTCAATCTCCCATGTGTGGTCTACAAGGGGCTTCTAGTAGAAGGCTTCCAAGAATGCTACCCAAATAAAGATTTCCTTGAGGGGTAGAAACCTCCTAAAGGTGGAAGAAAAAGAGGCTTCAAGGAATGCCAAAGGGGAGGATATCCTTGGATTTCTTGCATACCTTGTTGGTTGTTTAAGATAAAATTATACCAGGTGTTAGTGAACTACAATGATTTAGATCCTTATTACATATGATCACATGTTTCCTCCCTCAAGTTTGTAGCATTAATATGGATAAATACACTTTTGAAGGCTCAATTCTCAATACATCATATCACATGTTTTCTCACTTGAGTAGTAACGCTGAGTAATCCACTTTTGAAGGCTAAATTCTATTCTCAATAATTTAAATTACAATAACATTGAATCTATAGTAATGTTAGATTCTTACTACATGATATAACATGTTTCATCCCTTGAGTTTGTAATGGTATTACTGATTCATCCACTTTGAAAGCTTATATTCTCAATACATAACATCACATGTTTCCTCCTTTGATTTGTGATAGTAATGTTGACTCATCCACCTTTAAGGCTTAAAAAAAGACCACAAATATAGATATTTTCAAAGAGAGTATTGTGAGTCATACTCTTCCTAGAAACACATTCATGTGCCAAAAATATATGAATTAAGAAAAGGTAGGAAATTCAATAATTGTTGGCTACTATTATAAAGAAGGAAGAGGATTGTGTCATGTTGGGAATTGAGATGGGTAATGAATGATGTTTCCTAGAGAAGGGAATGAGGATGAGATCCTGGGCGCCAACTCAATATGTAATATGTTACTATGCTCATCCAAAATCTAGGGTATGGGGGGACAAGGTTCATATTATATAATATGCATGGATTTCCTTAAAAAATTTCAAATATGCAAGCGAAAAATCTGAAAGTTTCATGTCCCTCCTCCCACAAAATATGAGGTATATACCTTTAAAAAGATGCAAGATTTTAAGATTTGTGCATATTTTTCATAATATGTGAGGCCCAAGGGGGGGGTCTTTTGGATGGGGGGGTTAAAACAAAAAATACACTAAAATATGAAAACCTCTCTCTTTTCAAATTGATGCAACTTTTTCATGTATTAACCAAATGTGTAAAGACACATTTGAAGCTCTTTTAGTGTAGAACACCATATTAATTTGAATAATTTCTACTTCTCATACTCAAGATTTTGATAGGTTTTCTTACTAAAGGGAGTTGGCGCCTCAGGGATGAAACAAATATGGGTGCATGCAAAGGGAGTTGGTGCCCCAGGGATGAAACAAATATGGGTGCATACAAAGACTGAATAGATGAAGAATGACATCAACATAGAAATTTAAACTTTACAAGGATTAGGTTGCCCCTTGAATCTCATTGAAGCCATCTTTTTCCTATGGAAAACGATACATAATTATTTTTGCTTTGCCATTTTCTTTGGCTATTAACGTGCACACTAAAAGTCCACTTTAAGTTTTAATGTTGGGAAAGTACCTTTCTTTAAAGAGAATCATATGCATTTACTAGTAGCTAATAAGCCATTAATATCCTAACATTTAATTGTATTAAGTCTATAATTCAATCATGACTTGCACGTAGTATAAAAAGCTACAACACCTAAAGATACATGCACATTATAGAAGAAGTCAGCACATATCTTAGGTAATCAACATAGAAAGTGGAATGGAATGTAACAAAGATTAGGCCACCCCTTGAATCTCATTGAAGCCATCTTTTTCCTATAGAAAATGCTATGGAATTCTTTTCCTTTACTAATTTCTTTGGCTATTAATGTCCACAGTGAAAATTAACTTTAATTTTTTATGTTAGGAAATTCTTCTTAAAATATAGAATTATCTTCATTTACTAATAACTACTAACCCATTAACAGCCTCACATTTAATTGTGTTATGTCTATAACTTGATTATGACTTATGCATAGTATAAAAGGCTCTAAAACCTAAATATGCAATGTGCACACTATAGAGAAACTAGCTCATATTTTAGATAATCAAATTCAACAATGTAGTGCAAGCATGGCTACTGCTAGAGGTGCTAACTCTTCATTTACGAACTCTTACATTTGCTAACTCTTCTTTTGCAAACTCTTTCATTCTAACTAAAAGAATCATAAGAAACTCCTTACTACTTTTGTCCATGAGGTTTGTGTGGAGATTGACATCTAAACCTTTCCTTTTTTGCTAGTAATTGTCTCCATGATGCTTCCACGCAAACATGATGCATGACATTGACAACATGCTAGGGAATTTCATGCTCCTTCATAGCATCATACATATCATGACCATAGATCGAACCATGAGATGACTAGCCTAAACCAACATGAGCATAGATCGAACCATGAGGTGACTAGCCTAAACAAACATGAGCACTTTCCATTTTGGGCACTACAAAGTCATGAAGCCTGCATGGACTGTTGGTGTACTATATTACATAATAATTTTGCTAGCTTTCCAATACAACTGAATTGGAAGGATACGTTATGAAAGAACCAATGAGCAATTTACAAAATCTATAATTTTAGAGGAGGGTTAAAGTGAAGTTCAAGTGGACCCTCATGAATCCGATAAAGAACATAATAATCATCAACCATTAGATCAGGGATGATTTTTTCATGTTAGTCTCGTTATTACGAAGAGAAACTTTTATATTGGTGTCGAAAGTTTGTATGGCCTAATAAAAATAAATGTTTGAAACATTCGCCAAGATTTGAAACTTTTATGTGAAAAATTGGTTTGCCAAGATTTACATATTTTACTTCAAAATTCAAAAGAAAATATACAAAATTATGCTATATGCTATCACTATTGTGAAACTTAAAAAAGTAGCTCGATAAACTTTTGCCAGGATTTTAGATTAATATATAAATATGCCTTCGATAAAAAAATCCATGCATTAGATAATGAAGACATCCATAAAATTTTTAGCTTTCTATTACTTCAATGAGAATGCTACATTGGATATAGCAATGCCAAAATTAGAGGGTTGTCAAGAGTGCAAATGAATGGATCCATACATTAAGAGAAAAACATCACAATGTGTTCTTCCAGTAGCATTTTATTTATTGAAAATAATTTCATAGGGAATATAACAACTCATTAGATTATATCATTGTTTGATTTTAGAAACTTTGCAAGAGGTCGGGCCTATGAAGTTCCATTTACAGAGTATCTATCTAATTCCCATCTCATTCATAGGGGCTTAATTGTTCATGTGCAATAAATGCATATATTTCTGCCTTTATTGCTCTACATTATGCATTATGTAAGAAAGGGAGTGAAAATCCTAAATGCATAGAACCCTTTTCTTGTACTAAGTGCATGATCTATTAAGTATTGTTCTTTGGGCAATTTCTACAACAACCCCTACCTTGTAGCTAGTAGGAACATGCTATAATAATTAGGTGGCCCCATGAAGTTAACATTTTGAGCCGTAGCAGCAAGGGCTAGTCATAGACCATAAAGACCATAAAGACAAAGGAAAGAAACGTGAAAATATTGGTTGACCTATCCACATCAGTATACCACTACATAGTTTTCATTTCCCAAAATAAAGAATTACCAAACCAATGAATTATTGAAGAGCACATACATGATTCCCAGCCATGAATGCATTTCAATATATCAAATCAATGTCAAGAAGGACTTGTAAGATGCACTTCTTTGACTTGAAGGTAGCAACACCGTCCTATCATAGCTTTAAATCTCGCTTTCAATATGGTGCAATTGGAAGGAAGCCACATGGTCGTATATTTCATGGAAGTTCAAACGAAAATAAATTGTTTTCTACTTGTGCAACAAATGGCACCACTCAAGTACAATAATAATAAATTTTCATAACTCACATGTATAGGCTTAAAAAAGGATATGAATATTTCAATAAAGGAAACGCATCTTCTTTGAGTGATGTTTTTCATGTTGAGAGAGGTTGAAACATGACCTACTAACATTTTATTATAACGCCAAGTGTAATGACTTATCAATGGTGTGGGATTCTAACTTCATTGTACAAGGCTAGATGTACGAAATGACAATTTGAGAGAGAGAAAGAGAGAGAGGGGGGGGGGGTGAGCGCTAAATCAAACCACAATGGGAGTGATTGAGGCATGGCCACTCTGAGGATTAGTTATTTGGGTGAAGTTGAAAAGGGTAAAAAATTTGGAGGGGCTAAGATGCAAAGCAAAACTTAATGAGAGCGATGAAGGCATGGCCACCCGACGGATTAGTTATTTGGGTGAAGTTAAAAAGGTTATAAAATTAGATGACGTGCTTCTAGTAAGAAGGGTTATGATAATTGAAGAGGTTTTTCTTAAATAATGTTAGTCGTATTTGATCCAAATAGGAGTTTGGATCAAATAGGTTTTCCTTAAAGAATGTTAGTCGTATTTGATCCAAATAGGAGTTTGGATTGAGATGGTAAGTCAAACAATAGTCATCAATGTGATCAAGTACATGCCCAAGGTTTAAGGATTGGTGAGGTGAAACTTAGAAGAGGGAGATGATGCAGTAAATTGAATTCAAGTACATGGAAAGGTGAATTCAATGACAACTAATGCAGTAAGACGAGGAGATTGGAAGTGCTTTGGGCATGGAAGCCTTAAACAAGAGGGTTTCATGGAGGAAAAGTGAAGATTATAAGCTAAAGAATATGTGTGGATATCTCAAGCACATATGGATTTGCACTCAGATCATAGATAGATAGATAGATAGAGAGAGAGAGAGAGAGAGAGAGAGACAGAGAGACAGAGAGAGAGAGAGAGAGAGAGAGAGCTTGACATTGACCATACACGTTAAAGGTGTAGTGCTAGTGGATTTAATTTGTTTTTGCAAAATCTACAATGATGGTTGCATCCCATATATTTGTAAGGGGCACAAGGTGCCCTCCTTTTCCTTCTCTTTTTTCCTTGTCCTTTCTTTTTCCAAAAGGAAAGCGATGAACCACAAGCCAAGCCAAATCAAGCAGTGGAACATGGACCAAACTAGAAACTTGAAAGTAGCCTAAAATTCCAATCCTTAAGAATGGCTTTAAGAAAACCAAAATGTTTCCAATAGGATTCCATTAAATGTGGCATCAAATCCCCGTTGAGTACATCTTCACAAGGGTTCATCGAGGCTTCTACTCGCCCATACTCCCACATAGCCACTGTAAACAATTGTTTAGAGTCTAGTCTTTATAACATAGATCTTTAGGGGTTTCTCTTGACATGGTGTTATTATTATACCAAACAATGCCTTGGCACATTGGCGGTAGACCATGCAAAAAACAACTCTTTAGGGTACATCCCACTAGTATGCATGCCAAGTAATATGCATGGGGCCAACCCCATTTGTATATTGTGTGGGAAAGTCAAGAGCTAAGTGGCCTCTTAATTTTTGTTAGCCTCATTTCTACTAGTAGTGTGTGGGAAAGTCAAGAGTTAACTTCCCTCTTAATTTTCACACTTTTTTAAACCTCATACGCTATGCTTCCCTTCATTTGTGTTGGAGCTCCACATTTCACCATTTTTATGCCTGCGTCCTTAGGGGAAACTGTGGCGTTTTTACTCCCAATGAACATGGGGATGGGTAGGATTGAGAGTGAAGTGTGTGGCTATGCAGAAGGATGGGTTGGCATGAGAGAAAGGTACGCAAAGGAGGGGATGAAATGAAGAGCAAGGGCGTGGGAGGATTTGGTGACCCGGCTTTTTATGTGTGGCACTTGCATCCAGTAGACATCTCATGGAGAACTCATTCACCCCACTTAATGTATTCGATGCAAGTAATGCAGGGGGGGAGCAAGCGGTGGGAACATTTGGTAGTTTTGAGAGCTAGCTTTCTGTGTGTGGTACTTTTACCGAACAGACATCTCATGGAGAACTCTTTTTTAGCATCCGATGTTTGCGGCACCACCACAAGTGATGCAAGGGGGAGCAAGGGGGTGGGAGTCTTAAGAGCCAGCTTTTCTGTGTGTGGCACTTCCACAGACCAGACATCTCGTGGAGAACTCTTTCACCATACATCTCAAGGAGAACTCTTTCACTAGACATCTCATGGAGAATTTTTTCACCGCAGCTGATGTCTTCGACACCATCACAAGTGATACGAGGGGGGTTGGGAGGATTTGAGAGCCAACTTTCCGTGTGTGGCACTTTCACACACCAGACATCTCTTGGAGAGCTCTTTCACCAAAAGAACTCTTTTACGGCATTCGATGTCTTCGGCACCACCATAGTGATGAAAGGGGGAGGGAGGGTTTGAGAGCGAGCTTTCTATGTGTGGCACTTTCACCCACCAGACATTGAATGGGGAATATGCTGCTCCCATCTATTTGGTGCGATTGCAAGGGGTGGTAGTTTTGAGAGCTAGCATTTTGTGTGTGGCAACTGTAATTGGTGCGATTGCAAGGGGTGGTAGTTTTGAGAGCCAACATTCTGTGGGGGGCAACTTACATCCACCAGGCATCCACTTTCATGACATCTGATGTATTCCATGCCACGAGGGTGATGAAGGGGGGGGGGGGGGGGAGGCGAGAGATCGAGGGGAAAAAGAGGGGGAAATTGTCACGTCGTGAGTCACGTACCACGTCATGTTACGTGGTAAAGCCCCTTTTCTTTGTTGGTATTTTTCTTTGTTTGTTTGTATTTTTTTCGCTCGGGGTTTATCTATTTGTTTGCACCCCCCGTCTTCTTCAAACTCCACTCTTCCCTCTGCTGCCTCCCAGAAGATCAACCGTTTCGGGAGCTCAATCGCTTGGCACGGACCCCTTCCAGATTAGCAAGACACCGGACCCGCGGGATGGCGATGGTTAACGCGTAGTCCGGGAAAACCCAATCAAAACGGACCAATAATAGCTGCCGCCCTTGACTGCGAGAGCGAAGAGAGAGAGAGAGAGAGAGAGTCTTAATAAACCTTCAAACACCCAGAGCAGCAATTGCAAGAGCAGCCAGCCACCCAGCCAGCGAGCGCGAGAGCAAGAGAGCCAAGAGAGTAACAGAGAGCCAGAGCGAGCGCGAGCGAGAGATCTGCAACCTCTTTCACCATGAAGGCTCTCATCTTGGTCGGGGGATTCGGCACCAGACTCCGGCCCCTCACCCTGAGCTTGCCCAAGCCGCTCGTCGATTTCGCCAACAAGCCCATGATTCTCCATCAGGTACGGGCTTTTTGTGGTGCTTGCGGTTTGTCTCTAAGACAGGTTGCGATTGCGCTGTGTCTTTCTTACCAGAGATCTTTCGCTGCATTCGCAGATCGAGGCGCTCCAAGCAATTGGCGTGGAAGAGGTGGTGCTGGCAATCAATTATCAGCCGGAGGTAAAGATTTCTGCTTCTGCATGCAATTTCTTCTGGATCCGAAGAGTTCCTCTGTGTGTGTGTGTGTGAAGGGTGACGCTTTTTCTTTTGCTTTTTTCTCTCTTTCGTCATTATCTGAGCCCAAAGCAGCACATGCAAGGCTTGTCCTTTAAGCCGGTGCTAAGATCTAAGTCACAGACGATGACGTCGTGAGTTGTTCGCCCTCATCATGATCCAAGACAGACACACCACCGCCCCCCCTGCATTTTCTTGTGCATGTGCAAAATGTAGATTCGAGGAGCCTGGAGCAAAATTGCTAACCAGAGTATTTCGATTTTGGGAATGTAGGTGATGTTGGGTTTCCTGAAGGAATTCGAAGCCAGACTTGGCATCAAGATAGTTTGCTCCCAGGAGTATGAGCCAATGGGTACGGCAGGTCCTTTGGCGCTAGCCAGAGACAAGCTCCTAGATGGATCCGGTGAACCATTCTTTGTTCTCAATAGTGATGTTATTAGCGAATATCCTCTGAAACAGATGGTGCAGTTTCACAAGTCTCATGGAGGTGAAGCGTCGATTATGGTCACAAAGGTAGTAATTTTTCCTCGATTATCTCTACAGGCTAGGACCCCTTTAATTGTCGCAATTAATCTCATCACGACGGGGGTAATCTTTTTCATGTCTTGCTACAGCATCAAGTGCTTCATGATTTTCTGGGTACTGCTTTTCTGACAGTAGCATTTGATTTTGGAACAGGTGGACGAGCCTTCCAAGTACGGAGTGGTGGTTATGGATGAGAAGACAGGCGAAGTGCAACGCTTCGTGGAGAAGCCACAAGTGTTTGTAGGAAACAAGATCAACGCTGGGATCTACCTTCTGAATCCCGAAGTATTGGACAGGATCCAGCTGAGGCCTACATCAATTGAGAAGGAAGTTTTCCCCAAGATCGCGCAGGAGAGCAAGTTATTTGCGATGGTATTGCCTGGGTTCTGGATGGACGTAGGGCAACCCAGAGACTACATCAGCGGCCTACACTTATACCTAGACTCCCTGAGAAGAAATTATCCAGAGAAGCTTGCTAAGGGGGCAAATGTGGTGGGGAATGTGATTATAGACTCGAGTGCTCAGATAGGGGATGGCTGTCTGATTGGCCCGGATGTGTCGATAGGACAGAACTGCGTGATCGAGGCAGGGGTAAGGCTGTCAAGGTGCACCATAATGCGAGGGGTGAGGGTGAAGAAGCATGCCTGCATATCTGGAAGCATAATAGGGTGGCATTCTACAGTTGGGCAGTGGGCCAGAGTGGAAAACATGACAGTTTTGGGAGAGGATGTGCATCTTTCGGATGAGATCTACAGCAATGGCGGTGTGGTTTTACCTCACAAGGAAATCAGATCCAGCATTTTGAAGCCAGAAATTGTGATGTGATGGCACGCCATCTTCCAAAGCAACCCACAAGGAAATCAGATCCAGCATTTTGAAGCCAGAAACTGTGACTCCATCTTCCAAAGCAGCCCATATTATCTTGCCAACCCTCTTATCCATCCTTTTTCATTTTAGTGTACCTACCATTGATGTCTTATCCGTCTGTCCTGGCTTGTAGTGGTCTTTACAACCTGCTACTACATATTCTTTATTTTAGTGTAACCATCATCGATTGATCTATCTTGACCTTTCAAAGTGTGTCCGGAAGTAATGAAACTCTTTTGCTGGCTTGTTATAGGCAAGCCTTGTATGCAGGGGGACCTCTTCCCCTGCGTACTTATGGTGCTTCAGCAGAATTGTATGCCGATAATTCAAGGTGTTTTCTTCCAAAAATCTGGACCTTGGTGTAGTTCTAAAATCTGATTCTCTTTGCAAAAAATCAAAGTAGCAGTGCAGTTCATTCTGACTCACTCGTGTACACGTTATGCCCCTGCACTACTGAAACAAACTTTTCTTAAGTTAGCTCCTATGATGTTTCTTGCCAGAATAATTCCATTCTGAGCATCGTGCAAACTTGCTTTGGATAGCATTGGTCTGCACATTACTTAGGTTTGTCAGGTTATCGAAAAGGCAAAGAACCCGCATGCGAGTGGTTTAGTTCGCAAGTAAGAGTCCACATACTCAGAGATCTTTTGTTCATTGATTCTCAAACTATTTCATAGCTAGAAGGGGGATATGCATGTGCAATACATCAAACATCTAAACCCAATTCAGTACTTGTGAGTCTACCGCTCTTTTTTGTCAAGTAGATTATTCTGCATGAGTTTTGATGGTCAGTCCACTTGTAATGCTTTCTTTGCGCTTAGGTACAGTGTCCCCACACTTGATGCCATAAATCTTTGAGGGCTGTGGCCATTGCAAGTCGTAGACATGACCAAAAGTTTCTATAGGTTTGACCATGTCTCAGCACAGATAGAAAGGATCCCAAGAGTCTAAATGCAGTATTGTAGTAGCTTGAAATCTAGTAGCAAAAATAAATGCCAGAAAGGAGTAAAGGCTGTTCAGTCGCAATCATTCCTTATCGTGCCAAACCATTTCAAGTCAACCCGCATTGGTGGGAAGAAAGATGAACTGTCCTGTAAGGTCATTCGCGTAAATTTAACGTGAAAACTAAAAGCAAAGAGAGAGGTACGCAATCTTATTTGCTGGTAGAATGGGAACTCCAAATGTGAGGGGTATCTGAATTTGCTTACATTGTGGTCAATCCTCTAGCACTTTTCCTAGCTTTAATAATCCACCTCCAACTAGGGGACACTTGAACCATCACACAAGTTAAAAGGATATTATTTTTTATATCATTAGGGGGGCTAGATGAGGTACTTTTGAGGCCAAGAAAATCCAATGGCTTTCAAGGAGCAATTGGAGTCGTACAAACATGGAAGCCAAGGCTGTCCCGATGAAGTCATTATAAAGTAGTGTAACATAGGTGATGCAACTTTGCACATACTTGGGAGCAAAAGAATATAGCCTCCCAAATTTCATCACAAAGTGGTGTAACAAAGGCGATGCAACTTTGCACATACTTGGGAGCTTTGGGTGCGAAAAAGAATATAACCCCCTAAAGAGTTTTAAGGCATAATTTTGAGTCAATTGGTAGGTAGAGTTTGACACTAAGGGGAAATAGCTCTTTTGAAGCGTATGCCACATGAAGAGCTTGGACTTTAGGACGGGCGGAGTTTGTCACTAAAGGGATACTAGACTCTTGTGCTTTCTTTCTGCCTTCGTTTCTTAACAATGTTCTCTTTGAAAAGGCTACATCTTGTTGAAGCTCTAGCATTATCGACACGAGCCTTATATAGGCTTTACACAGGTCCTCCTTCCCCTCCACCAGCTTTTCTGCCCCCCCTACTTCTTTCTTTTGTATTCCCACTCTCAAAGTCTTCATGTGCTTTTAGATATGCTTAGCATATCTGAACTCCAAAATATAGAATACTCATAGTTTCTTGCATGAAAAGATTAAGCAGTATGACGCCATCTCAAATTTTCTATCTTCCAGTTTTCAAATTCTAGTATGACATTTAATTCAAATTTGTAATTAAGTTTTAAGTAGCTTTGAGATTGGAGTTTTTTAGATTTGGTAATTGTTTTTCAAAATAATCATACCAACATCTAATCGAACGAAGGATCCAACCCAAATGAAAGAACAAAGTAATTGGTAGATTGATGAAGGAAGAAAAAGACATGAAGGCCACCTAAAACCACGAGGAAAGCTCACATTGTGATATTAAATTTCTAAATGAAGGCCACAAAAACGACATAACCAAAAAAATGCTACAAAAGCCACATAACCCAATGTTACCTACTTAAAGGTATATACATATTTTAAAGCTTTCAACGTTTGGCTAAAAATTACTATCTAGAGTGCACAATTTTGGTAGCACACTTGGATTCACAAGGGTTCACAAAAACAAAACTTGGGTCGAGGGTGCCTACCACAATAATGGAAGTTCAAAATTCTCGACTCTTACACCATATCCAATATCTTTATGTTAAATATGTTGAAAGTGAATACAAAAGCTCATTACAAACTTCGTATTCTCCTCATGACAGCTAGGCACAAACTGTCCATTACTCAGTCATATTAGAGTGGAGCGAGAGGGTACATCCCTACCTTACAAATCTATGTTGCACCATAGAGTTTAGCAGACTTTAAGCTATCAAACTTTATGCCAATGTTATGAGAAATCACTATGTATCATATAATCTGGCTATCTGAGAAGGATCCCTAACATGGAGCTCATTTGATTCATGAGGACCATGCTGGCATCTTGCTGAATTGTTGAGTGCTACAATTGTTAAGAACCCTTTACTTGATGCTAATTATGCAAGGACCATATCAATTGAAAATGGCCACGAGCTGTGACAAACTAATAGAATCAAAGAGTAGATGCCCTAATGCCCTAATGCATTCAGTAGCCCTATTTTGCCAGGCTTCAGGCTCTATATGCAGCTGGGTTAAGTCTTATGGAGTCAGGCTCTTCTCAGATACCCCCGCAGACTGGATAAGTGGATTGCCAGTTCAATGGATAGGAAAAGGTGGAGTCATTAGGTACCTGGGGGCCTGATTTTGATCAGCATCTCTGTAAAACAAAGATTTCCGTGGTTTAAAGAGAGGTTTAAAGCTAAACTGAGGGTATGGCATGGTGTATCCCTCGGTTGGAATGCAAGATTGCTAATTGTAAAGCACATTCTGTCAGCTTCAGTCACTTACGTAGCCTCAGTTTGGGCGTTCAAGCATTCACACTAGAACGAGATTAGGTATTCAGAGCCTTTCTTTGGGCTAAAGATGATGGTAAAAGGCGAATACACTACATTGCATGGGACATTTTAAAGAACCCGAGCAGCTGGGAGGTGTAAGGCTACCAGACATTTCCACCAAAAACCTCTCTTTGGTGGGGAAATGGCTGCCCCACTTGCTGCATAGCAGTGCCCCTTGGGTGGTGTTAACACGATGGTTTATTGAGCAGGGGAAAGGTAAGAAGGTGGGGACTTGGAAAGGCCTCCTATGGTATGAGAAGCTGCTCTCAGATTTTCCACTGAAAGCAGATGGCTCTGAGATGATGCAAGGGTTGATATATGCTTGGAAGACGTGCATTGCCAAGATGACGTGGAAGGGATTGGGCGGGCTGAAGGGAGATGCTAGCCTGAGTGAATCAATTTGGTGGAGCAAAGCAATAAAAATGGAAGGTCATGCTATTGCAAGACAAGACATGCAGAAAGCACGTGCCATATGCAAGAAAGGCCTAAAGTACTGGTCTCAACTGTGGATCCCGGCAAAGGGGGATTGGAAGCCCATTGGGGATGTTTGCTGCGAATTCTCTGTGTCAATTCAGGAGACTGCATTCGTACATAGAATTCTGCGCGGCCTACCCGAGGATTGGCCCACGAACTGCATTGACCAACCCAGCTGTAGAAATTCACAATGGCCGCTTGGAAGGACATGCCTCAAAAAGCTGACTGCAAAAGGGATTTACAAGAATATCTTCCCAACCCCCTCAGTGTTCCCCGACCTTAGAGGGCTTCCCCACGCAGGCTAGCAGGGCTATGCCAGCTCCACTAGCAGCAAGATTCCACGTCCCCATGGCTGCTAGCAATGCTGGAGATCAGTTTTTCTGGCATTGGACTGCTGAACCAGCATCCCTGATTGATAATAGGTCACTTCAAATCTCTGCAGAAAGATGCTGCTAATGTTATGGATAAAAGAAAAAAAAACTAATAGAAGCAAAGAACCCTTTACTGATAGAATAACAGAAGGAAGTGGGTAGCTTCATCTCCTCCCATACTACCCTTTTTCGAAGCACACACCCCCTTCTTTCTCCTACTAAATAGTGGCCCCTGAATTATCTTATCATCCAGCCAATAGTTCAGCCGTCCTCCACACATCGTCTCTCGCTCCCTTACTAGCATCCATGGGAATCCTTCCCCTCATTCCTAAACACACTTTGGTCCTCAGATCATGCCTGTACAAAGTCCCATCCTGCAATTCGTATACTTTCCCCTTCAATCCCCTCTGAACTTTCCCAGCTTTTTGACTCTAACCATAGGCTGCCGCCATTGGAATTCTCTGATCTCTTAACCAACCATCTGAATTTGCGAATGAGTGTGATGCAAACCCAAAAATAAAAACATGGCTGTCACTTGCTGTCATGGCCTCCACCCTAGTAGTTCAGTACCTGTAGGGAGGGAAATCACGGTCTGCCTTGATGCAATTTAAGTGTGGGTGGGCAGGATGTTCGTGCCATGCATCTTGCTGCACATCATATATTTGGCAACTCCTCGCAACATCTGATTCATAAGAGAAAATCCTACCTCCAGATGAAGTGCAACGGAAGGACTTAAGTGGACAGATCATATTCCCAAACCTGTTGCAAGCTCGAGCACGTGCATGCTTGCTCTAGTGGAATGATTTACAGGGTGACATCCGCCCATCACATACAGGCGACTACCCACGGAGACGAAACGACAATGCTCGAGAATGCGATAAGGCAGGAAATCCGAGATCGCAGGAATAAGCTGTCAGTTGCGGCAATGAGGGAAGTAAATGGATAGGGCGTATTGACGGAAGTAATTTCTAAATGGAAGCTCGTGGGCAAGGCCACTAAATTTGGAGGCCTGGTCAAGATGGATTTGGGATTCAAGGTGATGGAGAAGGATTAGACCTTCACGTTGCAAGAGACAATAGGGGTACTGAAGACAGAGGGTCGATGGAGCAGGGAATGCCATGACTTGGAGATGGAAGTGAGGACGAAACGAGTGTACCAAGGTAGGCGGGGAAGAGGAAAGTTGATGACTTGTCTTTGACGAGATAGCATGAAACAACTAATATCGACGCACGTGCGCGCGCGCACACACACACATGCATATGCGCACATACACACGCACGTGCGCCACGCACACACATAGGGGGGGGGAGAGAGAGAGAGAGAGAGAGAGAGAGAGAGAGAGCAATACCAAGTCAAATGCAACACATCTTCAAAGTCACTACCATACAACGGGCACACTAGGCTAACAATATCCCAATGGCCATCTGCCCCCTCATTGTATACATAACCTTCCACATAAAAAAACTCGCCTATGATCACAGATTGCTTCACAACTTAGATGGATGAATGATGATTTCTCCACCCGACCACCCTCCATAGCTACATGAACCTTCCTTTCCACCACCTTAGTGATCTCCTAAGTCTTCCCCACTTCTCATTCAATTGCCCTCCTAATCGATTTCTATAAAACACCTTAGTTGTATCCTTTCTTAACCAGTGGTACCTAGACTCTACTAGTTAACTTTCCAAACATTATAAGAACTACAGTTAGACAGTCATTCATCCCATACATTCTACACTAAAGCAATCTCCCTACTAGAGAGGTTGAAATGCTCCACAACTACATAGATTGGCCACCAACAAGCCCTCCTAGGATCCCAAAGCTGCTTCCAAGACCAAACTCCTTTTCAAAAAGCAAACCTCACCGACCTCAAATCAATCCATGCTAGTGCTTTACCCTGCAGGGTTACTACCCAAATCCACCATAGACATTCTAGAAGACTAGAATCCCCTCTTAATCCAGATCTTCCCTTTCGTCACATCAAACAACTACAAGATCTCTAGGCATTAACTAGACTAGACATCAAACCTAACCCCTTAACTTTTAGGCGAAACTAAGAGTAGAGTCTATCATACTAGTCATTTCTTTCCAAGACCTCGCAGCTCTACCCACCCCATTCTTTATAAACCACTTCACACATTCCATCCAAGGAGCATGACATACAAATAGCTTGGGCAACCATTTAAAAATCAGGGCAACATACACCCAAACCCCCATTGGATTTAGATAGCTTCATGGCATCCCACGAGATGTAGTGCCATTTTCTATTTTCCCTACCCTCATCCCACACAAATTGCCTCATCATTTTTCTATTTCAAGCCATTGAGTCTTTTTAAATCTCCAAATTGTTGCTAGTAGGTAGCACTTGCAGCCAACACATGCTTGACTACCAATACTCTAGCATTCTAGCCCAGCGTGGCCCTAGACCAAAACCTCAAATTCTACCACAATTTTTCTTTCAACTACTTTAACTAAAAACCAATGGGAAAGCCTCCATGTGCTACCATTTAAAAAAAAAGGATACCTTCCATAAGGTCAAACCACAATCAAGACCAAAAGTATGAAATGACCTCATGGGGAACCTGCTGCTTAATCTAGTGTCTCTTATGCAAATGGGCCAAATGGTTGCCTCCAACTAAAGATAGCTTCCAATTAAATGGTGTAAGAGAACATGTGAGCCTACTCAATCTTGTTCAAGTGCGTTACACATGTTGGCCAGGTTCACTCCCTTAAATCCCATTGGACCTAGCTGAGAGGTCGGCTCTCCCATAATCAAAGATGCTACCTTGTCTCCTCCTGCCAAAAAAGCAACTAGGTCAATTGTCCAATTCTTGTCTAAGTGGCCCACCACTCTAACTCTCTACCACTCAAGTGACTCAAAGCTTCGTGTGTCCACATGAAGAGTGCTTTTTTGGATCTGTTATGAGTGCATTTCCTACTCTTATAGGTGACCTCAATCCACTGTAATCACTAAAGCTCCTCCAACACCGAGGGAAATTGCCACCTTCCGGCCTAGAAGGATAGTTTTGACATCATAGTAAAATGGTCATAACTTTCTACTCCAAACTTGGATTTTCACGAAAGTTATATCAAAATCTTAGTATTATCAATCTCTATCTAGTGATGTATTCAGATATCTAGTTTTAGTGGAAGAGAAAAAGTTATTGGTTTATGAGCAACTAGGTTTGTGTTTTGGGACAGTTTTACGAGTCTCTAGTAAAGCTGCGAGAACTCTTTGCTCAAAGGTTTGATTTTAGTTATTCTTACATGGATGAAAATATCTCTTGAATACCTTTGATCCTACAATATTAGTTTTTCATAAGAGTTTGTGTTGATATTTTAATCCATCTCTTTGTATAGCTGGTCGGTCTTTCATATAATTAAATTAGTGTGTTACCCATCGAGTATGCTATAGGGTGTATCATTGTCTATAATCCTTGTGTTTAGCCTTATCTTTGGGCCTGGTTGAGATCTAAAAATGCTTCATTATAATCATTCAATTAAGTCTAATCAACCTTATCAATTTATGCCTTTCACATATGTTCACATTGTGTTGATCCATAAGATGTTCTTTCAGCAAAGGCTCCCCCTTACTTTTGGGGCTAATAGATTAGCTCAAATAAATGCTTCCCCTCGTCCCTTCTTATTTCCAATGCCAGAGTACAACCTCACCTTTTACGTCTATATCTTTGTATTGATATAGCAAGGCAGAGATTAACCCTCTCTTTTAATTCATTTAGTGTTGCGACCTCCTTCTCTCCCTTCAATATGTGTTTTGGAGATGTGACCAAAACTAGGGGTGCAAAATGTCCACTTTCCAAAACACATATTGAAGGGAGAGAAGGATGTAGCAACATTCCAATGGACATTTTGCACCCCCAGTTCTAGTCACATCTCTAAAACACATATTGAAGGGAGAGAAGGAGGTAGCAACACTAAATGAATTAAAAAAGAGGGTTAATCTCTGCCTTTCTATATCAATACAAACATATCGACGTCAAAGGTGAGGTTGTACTTTAGCATTGGAAATAAGAAGGACTGAGGGAAAGCATTGATTTGAGCTAATCTGTTAGCTCCAAAAGTAAGGGGGAGTCTTTGTTGAAAGAACATCTTATGGCTCAACACAATGTGAACAGATGTGAAAGGCATAAATTGATAAGGCTGATCGGGATGAATGGGACAACTAGGACGAAGAATTTTTAGATCTCAACTAAGACCAAATATAAGGCTAATATCAAGGATTATAGAGAATGATACACCCTATAGCATACTAGGTAGGTGACACTGATTCAACTATATGAAAGACCAACCGACTATACTAGGTGGGTGACATACTAATTCAACTATATGAAAGACCAACCAACTGAACAAAGAGATGGATTGAAAGATCAACAAAACCTCTTATGAAAAACTAATATTGTACGATCAAAGGGATTTAAGAGAGATTTACATCCATGTAAGAAGAATTAAACTCAAACCTTTGAGGGAAGAGTTCTCACAACTTTACTAGAGACTAGTAAAACTATCCCAAAACACAGACCCAGTTACTCAGAAACCAATAAATTTTTCTCTTCCACTAAAACCAAATATCTGAATACATCACTAGATAGAGCTTGAAAATATAAAGATTAACTTTTGTGCAAATCCTAGTTTGGAGTAGAAAGTTATGACCGTAAAACTGTCCCTTCCGCGCCCAGACTTTGGAAGGTGGCGATATCCCTTAGTGTTAAAGGAATTCAAAGATTTGTAGTGGATTGAGGTCACCTATAAGAGTATGAAATGCAATCATAAAATATCTGGAAAATCACTCCTTATGTGGACACATGAAGCTTTGAAGCAAGGAGGGAAGAGATAAGAAAAGGCTGAGGCAAAGAAAGCATAAACTTTATTCAAGACATCCAAAGCAAAGAGAGGGATACAAGGGAGAACCTAATGTTCTAGGGAGAGGGAGAAGGAAGGAAAAGATAGATACAAAATGATGGAATAGCTACAAAGAGAGAAATGAGATGCTTGAGAGAGAGGAGAGAGGCCTCTTTTATAGAGGAAATCTCACCCTCCACCTTGTTGCATTTCCACCTATAGTAGATTCCTTCACCCCTTGGTGACACAAGGGCAGGGGTCACCATCAAATGTCCTTTTTGACAAGTTTCCCATATGTTTCACCGAGCTGACCGTATATCTACCGTGGGACTTCTATGACCAGTGTACTAGTCACTTGGATGTGTTTTGCATTGATGTATGATTTGTTATCCACTTTTGCCTTTGTCTTTGCATTTTTCCTTTTGCCTTTTGCCAGCTCAAGCCCATAGACTAAGTACGATAGTAAGACATGGCTTTCTACTAATTGGCTCAATGTGTGCTAACTTTTTAAAGTCCATGAATTTAAAATTAATAATTTTCTAGTTGTGTACTCTAACTAGCTATCATTTTTTCTAATCTAGTATAGGTTTGATTTTTTATGGAGTACTATAACTTTTAGAAAACTAACTAGGGGAGTAATATAACTTTCAACGAAATAGGCTCCATGTGTGCTGAATTTTTTAGGTTGCATGAATTTATAAGTTTTCCAAGGACCTATTAACATATTTGTTGATGGATGATTGCCTCAATAGATGAGTGTCCTTGGGAGATTTTCCTTTGCATGACTGACTTCCCTTTGCATAAGGTTTCTAGATATGTAAAACAAAAATATCAAATGTGCATCCTTCAAATGCCCAACATGAGGTGTCACCTACTAGTGAGGTCACAACTCTTCTCATGCACATTACCTCCAAACCTTTTTTGTATCTCTTTGTCGGTTCTACAAAAACCACCACTTTGATTGCCAAGAACGCTGAACCAAAAAGAAGAAGTATGAGTCAAAGTATGAAGAAATATCCAAAAGGAAAAGTACCTCTCCCAAATGTGTCGCTCTCAAGGGTATTTACGTACTGGCTCAATTTCATTGCCAAAACCTTCACCTTCAATGCCAAAATCCTATAAAGGAAAGGGTTAGATGCCCTAAATGGTTTTGTATATATTCTACATTTTCTACTAAATCTAGTGTACAGTTAGTCATTTGTGGTGTGCTCTCTAGCTGTGCCCTCTCTCCTCATCTCCACTCTTCTCCTCTCCCCTCTTCATATTTTGTCAAGCTTAGCACATTGTAGAAGATGTTGCTCGCTCAGGCAGAAGAGTTCAGATGTTGAAGCGACAAAGGCGTTCTCTTTGTTTTTGGTTGGAGCTGTGTGCCCATTCTTTCAGTATGTCTTTACCTCCTCTCCCTCCTTGGTGGAATGAAGCGGATCGATTTTTGGAAAAGTTTTATAATAAGCACACTTATTTTCCTGGGTTACGTGATCCCCCCTCGTTTGAGCCTTTGGTAATCCAGCGGCTCGGCTAGCTACACAAGAAGAATGCTGGCAACAGCAATTGCCATAGGGTGCGTGGATTGAGGAGATCCTTCCTACTGAGCAGTGGCCTGAGCATCAGTTGGTGGATTGGTCAAGGCCGCATCCATTGCAGTGGTTGATGAATATGGAGCAGGATCGGCGGTTTAAGCTCTAGTTGCGAAAGAGGCAACATGAGACCGTTGATGCAAGTTCGAGTGGAGCTTAGCCTGCAAATTAGTTGCAGAAGGAGTTGAATGAAAGCAGTGATGCAAGACCAAGCAAAGTTGGGGTAACTAGTGCACCTGTACAGTACGTTCATCACACACGAACCTTAGGCTCATAAATTGGAAAAAGAGCCAGTCATTTTGCACTCAGAGGTGCAACGTTAGGAGGTTGTTATCCTCATCCCGCGACATACATTGATTGGGCACAATGGGATAGTGGGCCACCCAAGTCCTTTGGGACATGCAGATGTCTCCTCGTGGAGGTAGAAACACAATAGCAAGCACATGCACATAGATTATAGAGATTGAGGAAGCTACCCATGAGTTGGTAAGGGTGATTATGCAACCCTTTGGCACCCCACCATTGGTTTGAATAGTTCTTGAGAACTAGGGTGCCTCTTAGAATTCAGTTTGTGCAGCTTCTTCTAGAAGATTATAGAGTATGGCCTGGGGACCTTCTCCAGCTAAAGACTTGGAGCCAAACAAGATTCAAGGAGGAAGAAATAAGAGAAGGATGAGGCAAAGGAAGCATAAATTTTATTCAAGACATCCAAGAGAAGAGAGGGATACAAAGGGAGAGCCTAATTCTCGTGAGAGGGAGAAGGAAGGAAAAGATAGATCCAAAGTGATGGCATAGCTACAAAGAGAGAAATGAGATGCTTGAGAGGGAGAAAGAGGCCTCTTTTGTAGAGGAAATCTCACCCTCCTTCACCTTGTTACATTTTCAGCTAGTAGATTCCCTCACCCCTTGGTGACATAAGGGCATGGGTCACCATCAAATGTCCTCTTGGGAACATTTTGACAAGTTTCCCATCACAAGAACATGACTCTTTAAAATTTGAGAAAGTGAAGTGTCTTCCCCTTTGAAGCCCATAGGGTCCTCTCTTTTCCACATGTCAAAATCCTCCATATTCCACATAGGAATTCTAGAAGGATTCCTCTTGACTCTACACTCCTCCACATGGCTTCCATGTGCTTGGAATGTTACCTCCATATTTATTTTAGTACATTATTGAGTCCATGTAGTCATTTGGCCCACTCAGAATACATAACTCATTTCTATTTTCCCAATACAATCCAATAATATTTCACTCCAAATACTCTATTACCATACCAAGGTATTTATGATTCATACTCATGGTATTTACAAATATTCACTCCACTCATACTCACATACCACACTTCTAAATCATTGCTACATGAGCGATCATCATCATATAATCGCAAGCCATAATGGAGACTAGCGGCCGTCACCACCGCTGTCGCTGCTACTATTGCCGTCCCTCGCTGCCAGCTTCTTCATCAGCTGCTTGGTCCTCATGTCTCTTGTCGCATTATCTTGTGGGCCCCACAAGCTTATTCCACAAGTATTAATGTTGCAAAGCCTCTTAGATATGTACAAAATCAAGATTGGAAAATATTAATTTTTGGAATCACAATACTTTGCACGGGCCTCAAAATCACCTATTTTAAGGCCTGTGCAAAGTGTCATGTCCATTGGGTACCATTGGCATGGGTGGGATACGATATTTCCTTGATTTTCAACATGGATCATGCATGCAAATTCAAAACATGCATCAGTGTGCTTCTATCCATGCAAATGGTACTTGATGGTATGATAATTTTCACAAGCCTTAAGCTAGGTGAGTTTAAGGTTCATGCAAAGGAGCATGACCATCAGGTACCATCTCCCTGGGTAGAAGCATGACAATGCAAAATTTTTTATGCCCATGTATGATCCATGGTGAAAATTAAGGAAATACGCTATCCGAGTCACATCAAGTGGTATCCGATCCACATAAAATCTGTGAGTACAAAGTTTATGTTCCTTCACCCCAAGATGAAAGAGATGAAGATGTTGAAGAGATCGGGAGGATAACATGAGTCCTAAAGAGGAGAGCTTATGACATGAAGCCATCACCATGTTATATGAAGGGGCAAACAAATCTCATCTTGCAGTAGCAATTCGTTTGATCTTAAATTTACAAGCAACCTATGGATGGTCAAACACTAGCATTTTGTTGATACTTCGGTAAGAGTCCTGATGTGTTTCAAAGTATAGCTCCATTACATGTACTTCCACTTTGATGCTTTGAATATTAGGAATGGATTACAAGTCAATTCATGCATGTATAAATGATTTCATCCTTTTTAAAGGGACATATGAGCACTTTACAACTTGTCCCCAATGTGGTGCATCTCAACACAGGCAAGACACACAAGAACTAAATATTAGGGGAAACGTTTTGTGACTTAACACGCATCTCACATCTATTTTATTGTGGATCATTAGCTAGACTTATGGATTGACATGCTTGAAACCACTCCATGGATGGAGCCTTAGGGATAATTGTGGATGGAAAGGCTTGGAGGCACATAGAAAAGAAGTGGCTAGATTTTGGGCTTGAGCCTTGGCATTTGCATCTTGGATTGGCTATGGCCGATGTTAATCCATTTGGACATCAGTCCACATCATGGTCCATGTGGCCAGTAGTAGTCACAATCTACAACATTCCTCTTTGGATGACCATAAAGAAGGGGCGTTTGATGTTGACACTCATTGTGCTAACAAGCACAATGGATGTGTATCTGGCCAACTTGGTAGACAAGTTGCAAATTTATGGAATCACGTGCAGGTTTATGACATTTCAAAGCCTTTGGGACGATACCATTTTCAAGCAAAAGGCATTCTAATGTGGACCATGCATAATTATCCCAAATTGCATGATTGCTCAGATACAAAGTTTCTATTCCTTTTGACTCACCAAAATTGATTTGTGATTGATTGTGTTCTTCTTTCACTTATCAAGACTATTTTCTTTTGTCCCAAAATTTCAATAGGTCTCCAAGTGTCCAGATACAACACATATCCATATTGTGGAGATAGTTTGTGCAGCCGGTACTCAAAAAATATTTCCAAGATGGTATATGAGAAGCACATGAGGTTTCTTCCTATGGAGAATCCATATCAAGTGGATCCATCCTTTGATGAGGTAGAACTAGCTTCTATTCCTCCAGTCATGATATTCGCTAATTGGGAGTAGCTTTGGCATGATCCACAAGTCAAAACACCTCCACCTGGCATGCAACATCTTTTCATATTTTACACTCTTCCATATTGGAGGCATCATAAAGTCACATATCAACTAGACCCAATGCATATATTCAAAATGTGTCAAAAAGTTTGTGGAAACATATGATTGGGGACAGAGATAGTCCGAAAGTAGGAGAGGACTTGAAATTGATGAAAACCAAAGGACCCTTCTAGCCAAAACAAAACCGTACCGGCAAGGTCATTTTACCAACGGAACCATGGGTGTTGACAAAAGAAGAAGAGGCCTTGGTGAAGAGTGTTATCATGGGTATGAAAACCCCAACTAGGTACACGCATAACTTAAATGGTGCCTTTACTTCAAATGAATAATAACTGGTCTAAAGTCGCATGATTGGCACAAAATGATACAGGTAACATATTTTAATTCACTTGATTTGGAAACATTTTCCAACTCTTGTTTCGATTTTATTAACACATGATTGTTACTAAAGTATGTACTCTAGGTTGCTTTGTTGGGATGTAGTACTAAAGATGCATCAAATGCCATCAACAAGCTTAGTGTATTTGTGAAGTATGTCAAATAGTATGCAATTGCCTGTCTAATTTCCCTTCTCATTGAAAAATTTAGTTACATTGCTTACCAATGAGTAGATGCAAGAGGATATCATTAAAAGAAATCAAGAAATCATCCATTTTATAATTGAGATTTATCTCCATCAAAGCAATATGTTTGATTGAAAAGGAATTTCCAACAAGTATCATGGACATCCAATTGCATCTACTTGTGCACTTGGTAGATGAAGTGGCATATGCACGCACTTTGCATAAACGATGGATGTGTTTCTTGGAATAGTTTATGAAGGTGTTGAAAGGGTCTGTAAGACAAAAACTAGACCAGAGGGAAGCATGGTAGAAGGTTGGCTAGTGCAAGAGTCAATGTTTTACATTATAGAGTTTCTTGTACAACTCATGACAGACATGCCTCAACTTTAGGATGATAGCAAGATGACCCACGAGTTGTAAGAGAGATTGGACAAGGGAAGGGTAAACAAAAGAAAATTGAGTGTCTCCCTTCAACTCAAAGTGAACACCTTTTGCCTTTACAATTGTGGAGAAATGGATCAAGTGATATGATGAAGAAAGGCCTAAAAGAGAGGAGGATAGAAAAGCATGGCGAAGGACCAATAAAGGTAAGGAGTATCCCCCAAACTTAGCAAAAATGCCTGCTAAATGCTAGTTGAAGAGGGCAGATTGTGATAGTAGATATAGAGGAGGGATTTGCACGGGTTTATGATCTAAAGGTATATACATTCATGTTGCTTTTATCTACATTCATTTATAACATTTTTGTATATATTGCTAAGGAGAATCCATTGCCTTTATGGTACCATTCATTGAACGCAATGTGGTCATATGGTAATCACTACATGGTAATCACTACAATGTGGGCATACGGTAATCACTACAGAGTAGAGAAAATTGATTTGAGGCACAACACATTTGACTGAGGATTCATGGCCAACTTTTCACAAGACAATAGAGCTAGTGCAAGGGATACAAATCTCAACAACAGGTGAAATGAATTATGTTGGAATCATACAAGATATTTTGCAAGTGAATTTTAGAAAATTAAAAGTATTTATATTTGATGTGAAATGGTTCAAAGTCATCTACAAGGCTGCTTAAGCTATAGTCAGATTGGATCCAAGTGCATTTTTTGTGATTGACGCAACAAAAGATTGGGATGACCTTACTGACACATTCATGCTACTCCTATACTATGAGAAAGTAAGAATTTTTCTTATATGGATATCAGTTAGGCCCAGTTAAACTAATGCACTACGCACAGAGGTGCAAAAACTGGTAGAAGCTGGATTCATTGTTCTAGTCACCTAAACGAGAGCATGGTAAAACAAAAGAAGAAGAAGAAATTAAGGAAGAAATAGATGAGGGACATTAGGAAGAGGAACAACATAGTAAGAAAAAGAAGGCATGTAGAAGGAGAATTAGCCAGTCAGACTTTCCTTTAGGACAAGGCATTGGAAGCATTGACTTGTTGTCCAACCTTAAAGAAAAGGAAGATCATATCACCTTTGATCAGTTACTTGCTTTGTCTTCAAAACTATGGAAAGAATGGGAAAAGCTATCAACCATAAGGGTGTCAAAGAAGAAAAAGAAGAAAGGTGCCACCCCTGTTGTCCAAAAGGTAGATATAGATGTTGGGGATGATGTGCCTATGGTTGATGTGATCATTGATGGTCAAGTGATTTCTAATGTTTACATTGATAGATGTGCATTGATTAATGTCATGAGTGAGAAGACCATAAAAGATGTTGATTTAAAATACTCATAGCCCTATTCCTCACCACACTTGTAGAGGTCACAATAGCAAGAATGGGACTCCTACAGGGGCAGTGTAGCTTGGAGGGAGAGAGCACCCCCAACAGGTTTAGAGGAGAGGGAGAGGGGGGAGAGAGAGTAAGAGAGATAGACAGATAGAGGGGGCGAGTAGGAAAGAGCAGCTACTACAGAGAGAGAAAAAAAGGAACTATTGTAGCCAAAATCAGAGGAGGCGGAGGGGCCAAAAGAAAGAGGGGGCAGAGGGCAATTGCAAGAACGGAAACCCCATATTTGAAAAATCCAAGGAGAAATAGGTTGGACTAGAATAATGGACCAGAGAAGAGGGCAAACCACCTAGAGAAGAGGGGGGGGAAACAAAACTTCCCCAAGAGGGCCCACCTCCTCTTGAATGCCATTTTGGGGTTCATTTGGGAAAGGTGGACATGGGAGGAGGGTTAAGCATGGATTAAGGGGGGGGGATGGTTTGGGTGGTCCCTCTACTGTAAGGGGAATACCTTATAGGGGCTCCTTGTAGGCCTGCCCACCCTCCACCTCAACATACCATCGTCCCACACCTTAGAGCACTCTCATTGGTACACCTCAAATCCCTCCCTAATCTCTTGAAATTAGGAGACACTAATTTGAGGCCCTTTTGAGACCCCATTTCTTCGCTAATGATTTTAAAATACAGATTTCAACCACTAGTTTTACTAGTAAATAAATTATAACAACATGTTGTTCCAACCACTGGGCTAGTTTTAAACCTACCTGATGGCTAGTGGCATGCTAAGAACATAAAATCAAACTATTAAAAAAACATAGGTCTTTCAACCATTGGTCTAGTTGGAGAAGCAATTCAAGCAAGCTAAAAATACTTATTAACCTACAACAAAAGATAGAATAGAAGAAAGCACTGAGTTGGTTTAGGAAAATCACATTGACCTGGTTGTTAAGGCATTAATAGTCATAGAAATTTAGGCAAGGATACCAAGTGGTGTAGGGTGAGGTGACTACTAGTCTAGTAGTCAGTTGCTAGTAGCAATCTCGAGGGATTCATATAGCTGTCTCCGGACCCTTGTATTCATTCATACATTCATCGCGGATTATGCAATAGATGGGGGTTCCTCTTGCCACCTTTGTGTTTCTTGTGCATACTATGTATTTCTATTCTACATGAGTGTCACTCTAAGTATTTTGATATGTTATCTCTAATGATAATATGTATTGTTTACCATGATAGATAGGGGCACTACAATTGGCGACCACAATCTTCCTTCATTTATGATATGGTGCATTCTTTGATTCCCATGTCATCTTCCCAGTGTTCTTGCGATGGGATGGTGAGCCACATGAATTTGAGAGAGGTGTACCAGTGCATGTGGAGGCTCAAGCATTGATCTTGCAGAGGCAGTAGGAACTCCAAAGGGCTCAAGGTGCCATCAATCCTATGCAAACCACTCCACACAAGAAGGCATGTAGTGATCTGAAGTTGGTTGGCACCCTAATTTGATTGGCTCAGATCATTCGAGTAGAGATTCATGCTATTTTTGGTCCTATCTCAGTGCAAGTATTGTCATGCATGTATATTAGTGCAAGGATCCCCGAAGCTACTAGTGCTAGCGACATGATAGCCACAGTGCCATCAATGAACCATCTCAGATGGTAGAGGTCCTCTGGAGGAAGATGATGATAAGTACGAGCCAGATGACCCTGCAGAGAGAGGAGAGGTTACACCGCCCGATGTGTAGAGGATATCGCGGTCTGTGACTGCAGTCTGTGACTGCAGTGTAGGCTCCTTTGGATGGCTAATCCGTGTTGAGTAAGCCATCTTCACCAATTGGGGGGGAGACTTCTTCTATTGCTCAAGGCTTGAGCCAAGTTATTTTATCACTCTTCTCACTCTGATGGGTCTACTTGGGAGATAAGATGAATAGAGAATGAATGTGGCGTGATCAATTGTGACTCAGCTTCAAGATATGAGGTATGCAAGTGGTTAGATGCATACGCATCCACAAGATATTCTTGATATGACCAAGGACTTATATGCCAGTTGTTTCAGTCTAAGGAGGAGCCTCCCTTTAGTTCTTGTAGCTTGAGAGGCAATGTGTGATCAAATTTTGACAATGATCCCTCTGAGCTTGAGTAGGAAATTGGAGGCCCTATTCATTGATAAGGAGCTCTAGAAAGCCCTCAAGGGATCCTCAAGGTTCTCCTGCCTCAACAATGCTTTTGAGGAGGATGGATTGACTTTGTTTTTCTTTGAATGCTCTTGGGGCATATCTTTGCCCCACTTCAGATGGATTTTAAGAGATCTTTGACTCAGGCTCACTTCCTTATTCCTTGAGTTTAAGGTAGATTTGTTTGATCCTAAAGAGGGGGAACCAATCAGACATTCATCAGTGGAGATCAATCACCTACCTATACAAGATCTTAGCCAGGGTCTTAATTTTGTGGTTGAGAACTAATTTTGCTAATATTATCCACAACACATAGATAGGCTATGTTTAGGGAATGTTATTGCTATCCATGTGCCGAAGACAACAACGATGATGTAATAGCATTACACAGGACGTTCAAGACTCTTGTCTTTGCAATTTGGACTCAAGAAGCAAGGGTGTCCTTGAATAAGAAGATGTATGTCAAAAGAGGGTGCCTACCTATACAAGATCTTAGCCATGGTCGTAATCTCACAACACATAGACATGATATGTTCAGGGAATGTTGTTGCTATCCATGTGCTGAAGACAACAACAATGATGTAATAGCATCACACATGAAGTTTTCAAATTGCTTTTTGATTTTTTGGAGCCATGATTGCTTTGAGACTGCTTTCTGATTGGTTGTGGAGCCATGATGAACTGCTTGAGCATGCTTTGAGACTGCTTTTTGAATTCTTTTTGATTGGTTATGGAGCCACAATAAACTGCTTTGATATTGTTTTCTGGCTTGTTTTTGTTTATTTGGAGCCCTGGAGTAACTGCTTTGAGACTGCTTCTAGCAATTGCTTTGAGACTGTGCTCATACTGCACAAAGGGGGCACAAAGTGGTCTGATAGTTTTGGCCACAAAGAAACCTATGGGATGGCATGATGAATTTCTTTGAGAGTTGTTTCAGATTGTTTCTTGACTAGTTTGAGACATCATGAACTACTATGAGTAACTTCTTTGAGATGTATGGGATGGCATGATGAAGTGCTTTGAGAGTTGTTTCAGATTGCTTCTTGACTTTGAGACTATTTCCAATAATTGCTTTGAGAATGCTCATTATTAAGAGACATCATGAACTACTATGAGTAACTTCTTTGAGACCTATGGGATGGCATGATGAAGTGCTTTGAGAGCTATTTCAGATTGCTTCTTGACTTTGAGACTACTTCCAATAACTGCTTTGAGAATGCTCACAATGCACAAAGGGGGCACAAAGTGATATGATAGTTTTGGCCACAAAGAAACCTATGGAATGGCATGATGAACTACTTTGAGAGTTGTTTTAGATTGCATCTTGACTGGTTGGAGACATCATGAACTGCTGTGAGAGTGTTTTTAGACAGTTGCTTTGAGACTGATTTGAGTAGCTACTTTGAGACTGCTTTCAGGGCTTTGAGACTGCTCATAATGCACAAAGGAGGGACAAAGTGATATGTCAATTTTGGCCATAAAGAAACCTATGGGATGGCATGATTGTTGGACTTGTCTAGAGTCAACCTTGGTTGTTGTAAAGTGGGTGAGTCTATGATGAGAGCACTATTGTTATTATGTAATGAGAGCACAATGCCGGTCTTTTAAAAAAAAAAGGCAGATAATTGATAGTATGTGTTACTATTTCTGAGAGATCCCTTGATATGTACGCTGCCATAGGTTGAGCTCTTCAAGTGATTCAAGAACACCTTTCCAGAGATCAAAATTCATCAACGCTCATTTGAGTGCTTGAAGCCCTATTTCATGCAAAATCTGAAGGACAGGTATGCATGCTACTACAATTATCATGTGCAGATGATTTTTATCAAGGATGTGTTGAGATATGGTGCCATGTGCACATATATTAAAGGCTAAGGTATGTGATAAGGAATGTATTAAAGTAGCCACCCTAGGACGTGGACTACATGATGTGGAGATGTGGATTGAGGATATCCACAAGGAGAGATGTGGATCAGAGGATCCCCCAAGTGTTGACAATTCAAAGGGCACTCTCTATATAAGAGGCCTATCATGTATTGTTGAATACACATTGCAAGAGATATAGATTTGCTATCTTCCTCTCATGTCTTATTCAGTGTGCTTTGAGCCTCCTTAGTTATTCCGCTAATCTTGTGTGCACTAAGCTAGTATGATCCGCACTTTGTCATGGTATTAGAGCTTAGGTCTAGTCTCCTAGATTAGTTGTAGACATGCCTTAGGAGCTCATGTTTTTCTCCTAGGTTAGTTCTAGTTTAGATTGAGAGTTATCTTCCATATGGAGAGAATTTTAGTTTGTTTTGGGGAAGTTCCACTCATTGAGAGAGCTTGAAAGCTGTTTAACTTTGTTCTTTGAGAGAGAGAGAGAGATGCTTTGAGAGCTTTGAGAGATGGAGACTCTATGCTCCAAGCACCTCCAACAAAGGTAAGCCTTTACAAATGCCTACCTCGACTAGCTTCAAAGGTTGTGTTTGGACTCCATTATGCAACATCTGGCATGATTCGCTCTGCTGGACAGAAAGTAAGAGCTTCTACAACCTGTGCTCCATAGGACCGACTACACAGCTAAGGCCATTCTATGAACAACAAGCACAGTGGCACATCCTCAACTTAGTTGCAACTCCATGCTTAGGTCACCTTCAACAATATATGAGCCCCATGCCATCCTTCAAGATAGCCTACGATGACCACCTGGGTTCTCCAATGCTTTCAACCTCCTATGTGCTTAAAAGCACCACAACTGACTAGTAGTGGTGGCTCCAACCTAGACCTCCATTTACTTGCTTCGGCCAAGCAGCCTGTAGACGTAGTTGTATCTTTGTCTACCCTCTGCTCTACAAATGTCTCCTACGTAATGCATGCAATGGTCTAAGAGCTGGTCTAAGAGCCAGCCTCAGCATACCTTGTCAGCAGTCGATGATCACGAGCTCCATCCTGCAACGAATGCTCCTAGTGCCTGCCTCTCCAACACGCACGCGGACTTCCCACATCACATGAGCACGTCTCGAATTGACTTCATCATTCAGGCTTCCATTGATTTCATTCCGCTGTTACTCCCCTCGATCAGCAGCTCCGCCTTCCTTGTGATTGCCTTGCATCTCATTATTTTGCCACATCCGCAGTAGCAATCGTTTCAAGACTCCTCCATACTTCAAATCTGATGAATATGCTCGCTCTAGAGTAACTTGCATGGCTTCTTTGTCTTGTCTATCAACAAAAATGACAATGTTGCAAATTGCCACTTTGCTAATGGTGGTATATACTATTCTATCAATGAAGTTATGGATATCATCGCTAGAAACTTCATTGATGAAGAATAGTTGTGGCTTGTCCCATGCTGACTCATTCTTGATAAAGTCATCTTCTGAAACTCCCCTGAAGTTCACAAGCTTTCCAAACTTTGACATAACCTCTACATTGAATTGAAAGCTTTGGTGCATATCTGTCAACATCCTTATCTCGCTGATCAATATTTCCACATGCAACCACCTGTTGTGGGATTTCTTTTCTCATGTAAGAGGTTACTATTTGTGACCTATCTTCATCCTTTTTAATCCACTTGTTTGCCCATAGCTTTACCTTGGGTGTTGATAAAGAAGCTATATGCTTGACCACATTATAGTCAATGTTATAATGACTAAGTGGGATTTGTTTCTCTGACAGCAAATATTGAATGGCACTATGCACTACATCATGCCTCACTTGTACATTGATGCATTCTTCCAAGCAGTGGTCTTTGTCTTTCTTTCCAAAAAACCATTCTTTCTTTAAAAGTTTCTGTGCTGCCATGGATGCATACTTGTCAAGTAAGTACTTTATAGGCCTCCACATCCTTGCCGTCAACTCCTTCTTATCCATTACCTTTGACTTTCTGGAGACAAACAAAGGAAATTTGTAAGTCAACTCTCCACGCTCACATGCAATGCACACTTCAAGCATCTCATTGAACACTTCAACAGGATGAAAAATGATGGAAGTGTAGTCGGCATATCTGTCTCTCACCACCTTGAGGCTTGTCATATTTTCTTCTCGCTCTTGAGTTCCCCTAGGCACAACTGCACTCAAAGAAGTAAAGAAGTTTGTGAGTATGTCGGCATCTGCTTTTGTGACCTTTCTCTTCAAATCAGGGTTTGGAGAAACAAATGTTGTCCATACAACCCTTGCCTTCTGTAAGACCTCTGATGTTGAGGATATCTTACGCCTTCCATGGACATAATAATTAAGTCTTTCGGACTCAATCAAATACTTGATCTCATGCTTGAATATATAGATGGTTGCAGGATAACAATGGAATGAAGATATCTTTGCAAATTGTTCTAAAGTGAGTCTTTTGACCTCCTTTGCTTCTTTGGCAATCTAATGACAAGCATAAGCCCAATGTTGACCATCAATGGGCTAGAATCTGCAATTAAGGAGGAATTCATTCTTTGCTTCCTTCAACATATTCTCACCTTGTGGGCCTCTTGGCCTTGCTCATGTGGAATATTTTTAAGAGTGTCTTTAAAGAATTGAGTGAAGGTTTCCTCGAAATGTGTAGGCCTTGTAAATGTACTTTGATCCAAAAAGCTATTTTTGATTGGACAAAACATTATTGGACGCAAGACCACGTTGCTTGCCACAGGTTTCTTTCTGTCTCTCAAAGCCTCATATATTTGTAGTGCATAGGATATATCAAGGTTCCGGCTATTAGTAAAGATAGCTGCAGCTTCCACATCTCTGGCACTCACAAACCGCATCCTTTGACCCCAGATATATCCCACATCATCATCTATTACTGCTTCATTAACACATAGATTGAGATTTTTAATTGATGTGAGTTCATCCTGATCATCTTCAGCTTTGGGTTCTGAGTCTTCTTCATCTTTCTCTTCTTTTAACCGTTTTCCATCCACATGATCTTTCTTTATAGTGGGACGATGCCTTTTTCTAATGCTTGGAACCGTGGCTCTTGTAGTACTAGCCTTTTGCCTTTCATGTCGTGGTTTGCCAGCAAGAGCTTCTACCATAACTGCAGTGGATCGACCTTAATCTTCTTTAATTTTTTTAAATTCCCATGCACTCAAGGCTTGTGTTTCATCATCCTTAGTGACATCCACCATTTCTTGCTCTAGAAGTTTGTGCTCATGTTCTACACGTTCATGACAGTGTGCATGTTCTTCTTGGCCTTGATGGAAGTTTGTGCTTGATCTTCTTCATGTGAAGATCCTTGAATTTGAGGTGCATATTGTGCATTCTGAAAGTACTCAAACATAATCTTTGCATGCATCCTTTTTGCCACCACACTAGGAAATCGCTCCCAACTATATGCAAGAGCCTCCAATGCACTTTGCAGCTTTGGAAACTTTGATGGTTGAGGAGGAGGCATCACAAAGTCTTTGAGTCTCTCCTCGACACAACAAAATGAAGACCGCCAACTTCAAGATCTGAACTCTTTGTGAAAATATCCATAAAAGTCTGTTTTGGCTCTATCATTATGCCTACTACAAGGCTCGAAGTCATATCTTTCTTAGAGAATGTAGCATCCCATGGATCGTCACCATCATTGAACTCCCTTTTTGACATAAGTAGAAAGAGTCTCTTTTCCTTTTGATGAAGAAACCAAGCTCTTTTGCCCATGTGATATCGAGTCCACCTACCAAAGCCGTTGGGGCTATATTCCTTTCCTTTCAAATTCAAAGTGACATTTGAGACCCATGCTCTAATCTCAGAGTCATTTAGACTAGCCCCCACATTAGTTGATTGCTCCATAATCCTACAAGAAAAGATAATGAAGAATTTAGATACATACAAGTAAAGTACATTATATAAGGCTTGATATAATAAATGTGGGAAATAGCCCAAAAGGCTTTACAAGGCTTCATATGGCAATAAATGTGACCAATAGCGGAGAGGGCTTTACAAAGTATTTTATAGCAATAAATGTGGGAAATAGGCTAGAAGGCTTTACAAGGCTTAAATATTTGTACAAATGTAAGAAAATTAGCTAATAAAGCTTTACAATGAAATAAAATGCCCACTCTAGTGATAAAGCTCCAATCTTCCTGATGACATGTAATATGTCCATCCATTGATACCCAACTGATGCAATCTACCCACTAAAAGTTGATAAAATGCATTGTGTTGGTATGGATCTAAATGCTCTACCAATGCACAATCAAATCAACATTGTAAAGGCTTGATCGCCTAATCGTGACAACTCATAAGGTAATAATCGGCTAGAGGTAATAATAAATAGGTGAGCAAAGGTGAGGGATTGAGGGGAGCAACCATCGTGCTACATGGACAGGGTAGGGTAGGGAAAGGTGGAGCAAAGGTGAGGGGGGCCAACCTAGAAGGAGAGGGGATGGTAAGGTGGAGCGAGCATGGGAGGACAAAGAGCAACCGCATGAGGAGGTGAGGGGTCGAGGGAGCTGGCATGAAGAGGAGGGGTGAGGGAGTAGCCAAATGAGGAGGTGACAGGTTGAGGAAGCTAGCACAATGAGAGGGGGTGAGGGAGTAGCCACGAGGAGAGGGGAGGCTAAGGGAGCTAGCACGAAGAGAGAGGGTGAGGGAGTAGCCGCGTGAGGAGAGAGAGAGAGAGAGAGAGATTTTATAAGATATTTATTTATATTTTAAGATTTAGTGTTCTGTGTGTGTGTGCGCACGCGCACGTGTTAGTACATATGTATATGCTTTTCACAAATTTTCATAAACTTCCTCAAAGTTTAAATTTTATAAATGAAACCTTAAATTTTACTAAACATAATAGATGATCGCAACTTTGAGACCCAGTGGAGTGGGTCTCTAGCCCCCGTCATATATGGGTCAGTCAGGTTACTTGTGGTGGCAATAGGGACATAGAACACCTTTGTGAGCCTGCAAGAGGGTTAAGATACGGCTAGACCTTCGAATTGCAAAAATTGCACAGCAAACACAAGGTAACATGCATACAACACTGAAAGAACGTATCTAAGTCATAAGAAAAATGGCCAAGCTGTAGAGAAAGGATTGGGGTCTCAGTAATAAACGGAATGATTTCTAGATCTGCATTCTTTACATATTAGTGCCCATCTGCATATAGGAAGTAGTGGGTTTCGTGAACGATCAAGTAGTTTCCAGTGCTCACAAGACTCTCACAAGACCTGGCTTTTAGTGTAAAAATACAGGTTGCAATTGAGAAATCCCGATTGGAAAAATGATATGCCTTTTTTAATAAAGGGTTCAAATGAAGGTATAAACTTTATTTTAAAGGCACACATGAAAATAGACTTTAATTAAAAGGTTCTTGGTATAGATAGTCTTTAAAATGAAGGGTGAGTCTCGAACGTGCCTTTATTAAATTATGTATATATATACAATAGTACTATTAGTAGAATATATTTTATAGCTGTAAGATTAAAGAGGCTAGAACCATGTATTAGTATAATATATTTTATATGAACTCTAAGAGCCATATTTCAAACTTCAATCCTCATGTTTGTCTCAAACTAAGGTCGAGTCATAGAGTGATCCTCTTTAATTTTACAACTAACACCCCTCCTCCTTTTCCATCCCATCCAAGTTTGAACGACCCACCCATGATGATCACGACATCCCTTCCCCATTCCCACACAGTGCACTCTGTCTCCCCCCCCCTCATACTATAGTGATCCTATGCTACTCCTACTTCTCCTCCTCCACCTCCTCCCTTGCCTCATCAGGATTCAGCTTCCCTCCTCCTCCCCATTGATTTTGGCCCCTTGATTCCACCCTCTTGTAGCTTGACCGGCAGCTGGAGCCCAATTGCATATACTTGCAACCGACTAGTGCTCCAAGTGACCCTCCTTAGTAGCGATGTCTAATCTTAGTGGATCCTAAGATCGGTGGCTGACTTTGTTGGAGATGTAGAACATGCTTTCATCGTCCATCGGCACCACCGATTGCATCTCGGCTCAGCAGAGAATTTCATCAGATCGAAGCATGCCTGACTTCGATAGATCCTAGATTAGATCCGACCACGCAGGGGCGATATCTGGCTAGACAGGGCAGGCCACAGTAGTAGTCTTTTGCCTACTAGAGTAGCAGCAGAAGTTTTGGTAAGCAGCTTGCATCTGCAAGCATAGCAGCAGAGCAGCTCCGTATAAGCGTGACGGCCAGGGACAAAATGTGAAGGCCAAATTGCGAAGGCATCGATGGCCAGAGGACCAATCGCATTCCAAACTTCAAAGTCCAGGTTGGTTGAACTTTGAGGTTTCACGGAAGACTCCAAAACGTAATACTATCGATGTGGCTAGTGCCAAGCATTCCCGTTTGAAGCCCTTCATAAAAAATATGCATAGCCTTTCTCCTCCTTCTAGACACGAGGCGATCAACAGATTGATAGTGTCAAAAGGTGATCTTGCCATGGGAGCAACCGATTGTATATTAGAGCTTATGATTCTCATTGATGTTGCTAGGTTTGCGGTTTTGGTTGGCATACTAGATATGGGGATACAGGACAAATTTGTAGTTTTGGCCAGCAAATTTGTAAGCTAACCTTCAGTAACTTTTGGGATACGGGGCTTGATGCTTCCTTGTCATTTTGTAATGTCGGATGCTATCATTCCCATTCAAGAACACATGTCAATAGTTGAATGAAGAAGGCTTCGGTTTCAAAATCTAGAAGTCTTGTGATTTGTGTAAGCAGTAGTTAGTTGCTTTAACTTTTTATCTCAGAAACCATAGAGCAATGAGAGTCGATTTTGAAGGCAATGTTCTTTTGTCATTTTAAGTTGGTGATAGGTTATGGCGAGGTTTAGAGGATTGCATGGGTTAAATCTAGGTAATCTTTTTAATAATGTGTAAATGACGTTCGGCCTGATTCGTCATATTAAGGGTTATCATAATATGTGTGTTTGAAATTAGAGGTTACCATTATAGACTTTCACGTAATATCCTTGTATATGTAGTCAAAAGTTTTTGCTATCATGAATACAAGCTGCTATAGGAGAAATACCTAGGAGATGTAAAAGAAACACACTATTCAAAATTTTTGGACTTTCTCTTCTGGTTTGGACCTTTTTTGGGAGCATATCCTCTCCACTCAACTTCACTTAGTGAGCTAAAAAATTAGAGCACTAAATGGGTCACTTATATACAAATATGGCCTTATCAAGCTAAAAAGTCAAGTGGTGACCTCTAATAAAAAAAAATATGGCTCAATGAAGCTATAATTCCCAAACTTATGCATGGTGCCCCCATCCAATGACTATAATAATAATAATAGTAGTCTACTAACTCCACTTCAATTTTAACACTATACTGATAAAGTGAAAATATGACACCATATGAAAAGAGTTTGTTGAATTCAACAAATAAGTGGTGTATAGATACACCATTTTTTTGAAAAAATAGAGTTTGTTGAATTCAATATATAAGGGGTGTATAGATACACCCTTTTTTTGAAAAACAAAGCATACAATACATTATCTTATTGGTGGTGCATAGATACACCATTTGTATGGAAAAAAGCATACAAAACATTATCTTATGCATCTAAATCTCGTTCAGAGTCATCAAATTCATGTAATGTATTTGCGCTTGATGGGTCAAGTCTTGGCACGACTTGGATCAGGGATTGTGATACATTTTTCAACATTGTATCCATGCTTCTTTTTAAAACTTCGTGTCCTCGATTTTCAGCAATGAATTATGCTATTGACTTCCACCTCTGTTAGTCCCTCATTATTTGGAACCCATTCACATTTCTTTTGCAAGCATCCCTCATAGAGTTGTTGAAATCTTCTGGATTTATCTCTGATAGTGCATTCAACTCCGTCAAAGATGACTCTGTAGTTGTGTTCCGTCATTTGTCCTACTGACAGGAGGTTCTTACTGAGCTTCGAAATGCATGCAAATTTCACCATTTCTTGATTCTCAGGGTTCCAATTTTCATGTGCTTTTTGTGTTCCCAGAGCTATCCCTGCAGACATGGGGTTAGACCTAAGGCAACGATCGGTGGGATAGAGCTAAGGCAACGACCCATGGGATAACAGGTCAATGGGATAGAGTTAAAGCAACAACTGGTGTGATAGAGCTAAAGCAATGAGTGAACGCCTGTTTGATCGATGGGATAGAGCTAAGGCAACAACCAGCAGGATAGCAAGTCGGCGATGTTGGTTCATAGAGAAAGCAATGAGGCACAATGAACCAAACTTTATTCATGAGTGGTTACATATATAGGCAACTACCTAGTGTCCCCTCTATGGCGATCTAGTCTACTCTGATCTAGATCTATGTTGAGAGTTCACGCTCAACATCATGTGATCATGTGTGCATAGCACCATCACATGATCATATGTGCATAGCACTAACCTTATAGAGTGCTATAAAGGAAAGGGTTACATCCCCTAACCCTAACCCTAAAAGGGTTTGTATATATTCTATTTTTTCAACTAAATCTAGTGTACAGTTAGTCATTTGTGGTGTGCTCTCTAGCTGTGCCCTCTCTCCTCATCTCCACTCTTCTTCTCTCCCCTCTTCATATTTTGTCATGGTATCAGAGCTCCCTTGCCTTCCGCTGAGGCATTGCGATTATTGAGAGTGTGAGAGAGTGATTGAGAGATTGAGATCGAGTTTTCTCTTCCATGAGAGAAAATTTCCGTTCATTGAGTGTTCAATTTCGTCCATTGGTGTGAGAATTCCTTTCATTACTCATTACTGAAGAGAGAGAGAGAGAGAGAGAGAGAGAGAGAGAGAGAGAGATCATTGAGAGATTTCATTAAGTGTGTGAGAGATCTCTAAGAGAGATAGGTGGGAGGATCTACAGAGAGACATTGACTCTCTTTGAGGAGTACTTTCCTTGCTGTATGAGCTTTCCTGACAAATTCCAGCATGCTCAATCTGCTCCACAGTCGCAACCCCTCTGAAGAGAAACCTCTCAAATTGCTGGCAGAGAGCATGCCTGCTAGCTTTCTTCCCTTCGCCAGTGCAAGCATCGGCATCGTATCCTTGTCTGGTGGAGGCTCCACTATTGCAACTGCTGATAGAGAGGCTTGGCTCATGCATTTTAGAGTATTGACCAAATTCATGTCGGCTGATACACCAAAAACATTGGGCTGCACTACTCCTAGTACTTCAACGCTACGCGAAGTGATGAATCGGATGCTAGTCAAGTCGAACCGAAGGAAGTAAATAAGGTCGGTCTGTGTTCGCATCCAGTATCCAGGAGAATCCCTCCTGCAATGAAGCAACACCTCTAAAGCATTCGCAAGCCTCCTCTGCAACAAACCTCTAAGGCTCACAGCTATCAACGATGTTGTAGATCCTTGAGATCTCGTAGCTCACCTTCTACGGGTTCCTCGAAGACCTCTACAACAGCGGCTCCCATATGCACCAGCAGCTCCATAGCCGACTCCAATGAGCTCCAGCCCATGCAACCTCCTATGAGCTCCTAGCCAACGACTACCTTGCATCTCCCATGGCTCCAGCGACCTTATAGCCAGCCCATCCACCAGTCTGCAATCCGCCATAGCTTCGTCTTTGACTACTTATTTTGGCCAATGGGCCACCTAGCTCTAATGATTAGCCTCCCAGCATAGCCGCCTGTCGCACTTGGGCGACGACTCTCGACACACATCGCTCTAGCAACGAGCCTGCACGCCATATCCGAACGAAACGGCTTCGTTGTCTCCCTCAACTTCTCCAAGGTCTCACAGAAGTCGACACATGGAAGACCACATCTAACTACAGTTAGATTAATTTAACCTTTGCTGAGAGGCACAATTAAGTTTCCTTAGGTTAGGTTTGGTTGATTGAGAGACACGTGGCACCTCATCTTATCCTCAAGGTCACCACATCCAAGGGCTTGTTGGTCAAGGACCAGCCACGTGGCGCCTGATCTACCACATCACCCTTTTGCCATGTCATCACTGACTGCCACATCATCACTGACTACCATGTCATCATTGACACCCACATCAATAGTCCACATCACTTGTGCCATGTCATCAGCCACATCAACATTGCCACATCATCTGTTGACATCATCAGTAGTGCCACCTCAGCTATCCAGTCAACACTGACCTCTGCAGGCACACACAGTGCTCTACAATCATTGCATGTGACCACCCCTGCCACCTCAACACAGAGCTTCACTGGCACACCTCTTGCTAGGCATAGTGCCACATCATCACTGCATGTGACTCACAGTGACACATCATCATTGAGCACATTTGCACTCCTTTTGCCCCTCCACCTAGATCAAGTCATATCTCTTGATCTAGGAAGAATTTGAGGGTGCTCCAAAAAGAAAAGTCGCTCGTTTTTTTGTGCTCTACATGCTTGTCACATCATGCGCACATTTCGGCGCAAGTTACACTCACATTTGAGCCTCGTCAACAAAACCACTTCCTTCACGCACATTTGCCTCTACATTGATGCATCTGACCCAGCACTTAAAAAGAACAAAAGAAAAGGAATTATTTGCTGTTCTTTCATCGATCAACGGTTGGTTTAGATCTAGATCAGAGTAGACTAGATCGCCATAGAGGGGACGCTTTGAATTTCCCCAAGTTGCCAATCTAAGCCATGCCCGAAATTCCCGACGAGTACCTACTCGGAGTCAGTCCATACACTCACATACGGTTTCACATCATTACATTACCTGAAAACCTTACGTTCATTAGTTCAGTGAGCAGACTTCAGAGTTCAGAGGCATTGCAGATTGTTTCAGTGGGCAGATAGCATTTGATTTCACACACACATGCCACCATTGTAAAGCCTATTCCGCTATCTCACGGCATCGTGCACATCATTTTAGCCTTGTAAAGCCTCTTGGCTATTCCCGGCATCATTGCCACAAGCCTTGTAATACAGATCAGATTTTATATTGCAAATTTATCTTCACTGACGGTACAGAGATTTCACTTGGCATATTCAGTGTATTTGCAGTTGATTCATACAGAGATCTTCACAACACTTTTGAGTATATTTCTTGCACCATGTCGACTAGCAACCTCAATCTGGAGGCATCTGCTAAGTTAGACAACTCCAATTATGGTACATGGAAATACCGAATGGAGACCATTCTTGTACTTGAGGACAAATGGGAGTATGTTGATGGGTCTACACCTAGACCATTGGATGATCCATCCACTAGTAGCTCTACTCCATCTATTGTCACAGCACCAACAACGGGATCTACATCTACACAAATAGTTTTCACACCAGTAGCAGATCCTGCCATTGCCCGAGCTCAAGCAGAATGGGATAAGAAAGACAAGTATGTCTATCACCTGATCAAGCACAATGTGCAAGATGTCATGCTAGGACAGCTCAATACAGTCAAGACATCAAAAGAAGCATGGGATATGTTCGTAGCTCTCTACAAGTCCAAGAACACATCCAGGATTCTCACCTTGAGAAACCAGATCAACCAGAGTTTCCGCAACAACAGTAAAACTGGTCATGCTTATGTACTCCGCATAAAAGACTACAACAATCAACTTGCAGCAGCAGGAGAGACTATGAACCCTGCAGAAATGGTTCAAGTAATCCTGAATGGACTAGGAGAGGGATACGAGAATCTAGTCCAGAGTATTGCCATCCAATGGTAAATTCCGACACTGGAAGAAATTCAGTTAGTCCTACTTGGTAAAGAACTCAGGACTCAGGCCATTCAAGCACGTAAAGGTCATTCTAATGATCAGGCATTCACAGCTTCAGACAGAAGTAGAGGCAGAGGTAGATCATACCAGAAAAGTGGTCATCATCAATAAAATCAAAGTCAGAATCAGCATCATCATCAGCATCATCCTCAACAACATCAGAATCAGCAAAGAGGAAATCATTCCAACCGAGGAAGATTCCAAGGATGAGGGAATGCATCCACCAATGTGTCAAACATTCAGTGCAACTACTGTCACAAGTTTGGATACTATGAAAGAGATTGCCACAAGAAGCAGTACGACTAAGGCGGTCAATCCAGCAGTAATCAAGGGAATTCCCGAGGTAGAGGAAATCATCGTGGTGGACATTCTAGTCACACTCATTTTGCAAATGAACATGGAAATATGTTTCTTGCAAGTGAGGAAATGCATCAAACTGATACAATGTACCCAGACACTGATTTCAATCCCAAAGAGGATTATAGCTATCAAGTCGACCAAGTGGAACAGGATCCTTGGTATATCGACAGCGGTGCATCATCTCATATGACAAATCATTAGGAATGGTTCACAGCAATGAAGCCATTAGAAGGACAGAAAAATGTCATCTACACAGTAGACAATACAGCGAATCCAGTTCAAGGGAGAGGTGTTATCCCTATGAACAATTTCACTGGTACAAAAGGATTAGTCAAAGATGTGCTCTATGTTCCGAAGCTCAACAAGAACTTGTTGTCAGTAGGTCAAATGACGGAACACAATTACAAAGTCATGTTTGACGGTGATGAATGCACTATCAGAGACACAAATCCAAAAGATGTCAGCTAGTAGCAAAAGGTGTCACGGAAGGACGCTTATACAGAATGCTAGCTACAGTACTAGATAAGCATGCCATGTCAGCTCAACCGCAACAGATGCCACTATTCACAAAATGGCACAAGAGATATGGTCATGCCGATTTCAAGTACTTGTTAGATCTCAAGAATCAGAATATGGCAACTGGGATTCCGAAGCTACAGTTTCTTGGAAAATTTTGCAAAGCGTGCTACTTCGGCAAACAAAAGCGAACCAACTTTGTCAGAAGTACCTCTCGTGCATGAGGTATTCTTGATTTGATACATACAGATGTATGGGGTTATGTCCAGACCTGCAGCATCAATGGTTCACTTTATTCCTTGACCTTCATCGACGACTACAGTAGATATTGTTGGGTCTACTTTCTGAAAGAGAAATCTGAAGTGTTTTCCAGATTTCAAGAATTCAAAGCGATGGTAGAAAACCAAACAGGCAAAAAGATCAAGGTCATGAGATCAAATAGAGGAGGTGAATACATGTCTTCAGCATTCATGAACTTTTGCAGAAGTCACGGCATTAGAAGACAATTCACATGTGCAGATACTCCTCAGCAGAATGCAAGAGCTGAAAGGAAAAATGGGACTTTAGCAGACAGTGCTAGAGCAATGCTTAGTGAAAAGCATCTTTCGAATCAGTATTGGGCAGAACCAATAGCTACAGTGAACTACTTGCTTAATCGGCTTCCTACCGAACCGATACAGGGTATGACTCCTTATGAAGCATTCACTGGACACAAGCCACACATTGGGCATCTCCGCATATTTGGTTGCATAGCATATGCCCACATACATGATGATCATCGTAGGAAATTGGATGCGAAGTCACACAAATGCATCATGGTTGGCTACAGTGAAGAAAGCAAAGCATACAAATTGTATGATCCCATCAACCGCAAAGTCATTCTCCAGAGATGTAATCTTTGATGAGGAATTAGAATGGAAAACCTCACCTACACTAGAGATAGAAGCATCGACTTCACAATCATCTATAGAACAGGTTGATGAAGAAGAGCAAGAATTGCCAGCAACACCCCAAGCAGAGCCACAACAGCTCAGACGGTCTACTAGGGAAAGCAGACCACCAGCCAGATTGACATATTCACAGAAAGGCAAAGTGATTCACGTGGAAACCACCAACTATGCTCTTATGACTACCATCATGGCTACAAAAGAGCCAGTGTACTTCGAAGACACAATAGACAAGCCAGAATGGCAAACTGCTATGAATGAAGAAATGGATGCTTTGTATAAGAATAATACTTGGGAATTATGCGACCTTCCACCAGGAAAGAAGGCCATAGCAAATAAATGGGTATACAAAGTGAAGTACAATCCAGATGGCGGTATTCAGAGATATAAAGCCAAATTAGTTGCAAAAGAATTTGCACAACAATATGGTCAAGACTATGATGAGACTTATGCTCCAGTAGCAAAGATGGATTCCATACGGTTCTTGATATCACTAGCGACACTCAGCAAATGGAATGTGTATCAGCTTGATGTCAAGAATGCATTTCTCAATGGTTACCTAGACGAGGAAGTCTAGATGCAACAACCAGCAGGTTATGTTGAACCAAGAAAGGAGAATAAGGTTTGCCATCTCAAGAAAAGTCTCTACGGCTTAAAGCAAGCACCCAGAAGTTGGTACAGCAAAATTGACAAGTATTTTGCTAATTTGGGATACATGAAGTCCAATGCAGGTCATACTCTCTACTACAGAGTTCAAGGGGAAGACATTACTATTGCACTTTTGTACATAGACGATCTGATTGTGATAGGAAGCAAGGATAGCTTCATTAGAAAACTGAAACAAGACTTATATGCAGGGTTCGACATGAAAGATCTTGGACTTATGCTCTATTGTCTTGGAATTGAGTTCTGGAGAGATTCAGATAGCACATTCATGAGTCAGCTCAAGTATGTTGACAGTCTCCTGAAAAAGTTTCATATGGCAGATTGCAAGATTGCAGCCACTCCCATGGAACAGAGTTTGAAACTTACTAAAGATTCAGAAAAGCCTATAGTCAATGACAGATACTACAGGCAGCTCATCGGATCTCTTATATATCTGACAATCACACGGCCAGATATTTGTTATGCAGTAAGCTCACTAGCACAGTTTATGGCAAATCCAAAACAGTCTCACTGGAATGCAGCCAAAAGAGTCTTGAGATACATCAGAGGTACAAGACAGTTTGGGATAGAATACAGAGGAAGTCATCCACGGTTGCATGGATACTGTGATAGTGACTATGCCGGAGATCATGAGACCAGGAGATCGACACAGGGATATGCATTTTTCCTTGGTCAAGGTGCTATATCATGGTTGTCAACAAACAGCCAAGTGTTTCTTTGTCTTCGACTGAAGTAGAATATAGAACACTCACTACAGGTGCATGTGAGGCTATATGGCTCAGAAGACTATTGTCAGAAATAGATTACTTTGATGAGTCAAAGCCAACAACAATATACTGTGATAATCAATCGGCTCAAGTACTGGCCAAAAATCTAGTATATCACTCCAAGACAAAGCACATTGATGTCAAAGAGCACTTCATCAAAGAAAGAGTGTTACTTGGGGACATCACATTGCAGCATTGTGATAGCAAAGAAAATGTTGCAGACATCTTTACCAAACCACTCGGTAAAGAGTAATTCGAGAAACACCGACTAGCTCTTGGTTTGACGCAGAGGAAGGACATTCCCATTAAAGGGGTGTGATGGAATGTAATGCTCAGTCCTTCTTCGATTCCCCAAAATCATCATCTTGAGGGAAGGCCTACTTCATGATGTTGATCTTAAGTGAAGGTGTTGAGAGTTCACGCTCAACATCATGTGATCATGTGTGCATAGCACCATCACGTGATCATATGTGCATAGCACTAACCTTATAGAGTGCTATAAAGGAAAGGGTTAGATCCCCTAACCCTAACCCTAAAAGGGTTTGTATATATTCTATTTTTTCAACTAAATCTAGTGTACAGTTAGTCATTTGTGGTGTGCTCTCTAGCTGTGCCCTATCTCCTCATCTCCACTCTTCTCCTCTCCCCTCTTCATATTTTGTCAATCTATACCAACCTTCAATCGATGAAAGAATAACAAATAATTTCTTTTCTTTGGTTCTTTTTATGTGCTGGGTCAAATGTGTCGATGTAGAGGCGGATGCGCATGTAGGAAGTGGTATTGTCTGGCAAGGCTCAAAAGTGAGTGATACTTGCACCAAAATATGCATGTGATGTGACGAGCACGTAGAGCACAAAAAATCAATCGTTTTTCCTCTCTGGAGGGCCCTCAAATTCTTCTTGGATCAAGAGATATGGCTAGAGGGGAAAAAGGAGTGCAAATGTGCTCAATGATGATGTGGCAGCCAGGGGGTCACATGCAGTGACTGTGCCTAGTGAGGGTTGTGCCTGTGGAGCATTGTGTGAGGTGGTAGTGAGTGGTCACATGCCAAATGAAGACTGTTCCTGTGAAGAGTCAAGGGTGCCCAATTGGCACTGATGAGGTGTCATTGCCACATGGCATGCTGACATGGTTGTTGAATGGGCAAGATAAGGTGGCACTTTGACTTGGTCAAAGGATAATGTGGCACAGCTGAGGTCAACCTGTTGATGTGGCACTAGGTAGGTAAGATGATGTGGTAGTCTGGTTGAGTCAATGGACCTAGACCATGGTTTCTTTGATCTGCCACATGGCAAAAAATTGACCAACCCTTCAACCTAGGGTCTACTTCACTTAACCTTGGTTAAATCTTACCTGCCACATGTCAAAAGGCTAACCAAGCCTTGCTTACCTATGGTCTATAGTTAACCACCTGTGGTTGTGGTCTTTGGAGAGCCACGTGGCCTTATCTGCCACGTGGCATCATCTCTCTCAGAGAGACTGAAGGCCGGCCGTTGACGACGGGCTTGAAGATCCATCGATGAAGGAGGCTGAAGATCCATCAATGAAGGAGGCTTTGCAAACCCGGTAGATGAAGCTACGTGAGCGTGAGGCTTTGAAGAAGCTTGTCTATGGCATCGTATGTAGGCACGGTTGCTTAATTGAGGAGCTCCGTGGACTGTGCCTCTGCCTTTGTTGAAGGCGTTGTTTGAAGATGTTTGGGGCTACCTGTTGTAGGGTCGCGTGCGTTAGCTTATGCAAGCAATGGCCGGTGGAGTCTCGTGGAGGCTGGGTGTACGCTTTGAGGCTAGAGGGCCTTGTATCATTCGAAGGCTTGTGTTGGCATGGCTATCTTTTGTCTGGTGGCGGCTGTTGTTTGCAGGTTAGCTGGGTGCCGGGAGTTGCTAGTATGCCACCCGTGAGCGTTGGTTCCCTGCAATTAGAAGGATCACTTGAATGTCGTTTGGACTCGCCGGTAGTGTCGGGCAGCTATCGCCTTAGGGCTAGAGTCACTAGTAAAGGAGTTGGTCATCGAGGCACTAGCTGTAGAGCTTAAGCATAGACTTCATTTCGAGAGGCAACCAAGTCGCCTTCGTCTACTAGAGCTACGTAGGCTTAAGGTGATGGAGAGGCGGCTATTTGTTGTAGATGGGCTGCGTGCTGCAGCTCATTAAAGAGGCCTTTGGAGAAGCCCTTTGGAGAAGCATCTCATTTGGAGAGCCTCTCGTGAGCATTGTTGCCTTGTCGTCCATTGAGTCACGGGATACTTCCATGGGCGTTGTGTTGCAGGAGTCGGTTAGTTGCTTAGGAGAGGTAAGGCGGGCTAGCACTGCTTGATGGAGTCGACGGTTGGGCTATAGAGCCTAGTTGTTGTTGGGAGCCAAGAGCCGCGGCGTTGTTTGCTTGGCTGTAGGTGGCTAGTCTCTTGGAAACTGCCTTGTACTGGGAGCTTTGGAGTCGAGTCGTTGTAGAGGTTGTAGAGTTAAGTCAGTGCAAGATATGTCCCTCTCTCAAGCTTTTCTCTCAAAACCAGTAGAGCTTTGGGCTCTCTCTCTCAAACAATAGGATGTCTATTCTCCCCTTATCTATCTCTTATAAGGACAACTCTCAATCTATCTCACAATGGAAATCCTCACAAAGAACTCAAGCAATGAATAGAAAACTCTCTCTCTTTCAATAGATCTCTCACGAACTCTCGAAAGAGATGAACGAAAATCCTATGGATGGAAATTTCTCACAAAGGATGGATGAAGATCTCTCACTGGAAGTGGACTCTCATGGAGAACACTCAAGAGAACTCTCAATCTCTCTCACTCTCTCAAGAAAGGCAATGCCTCAGCGAAAGGCAAGGGAGCTCTGATACCATGACAAAATATGAAGAGGGGAGAGAGGAGAAGAGTGGAGATGAGGAGAGAGGGCACAGCTAGAGAGCACACCACAAATGACTAACTGTACACAAGATTTAGTTGAAAATGTAGAATATATACAAACCCATTTAGGGTTAGGGTTAGGGCATCTAACCCTTTCCTTTATAGCACTCTATTGGGTTAGTGCTATGCACATATGATCACATGATGTTGAGCGTGAACTCTCAACACATACTGCATGAGTATTCCTTTGACCTAACAAAGAGGAAAAGTGATGATTGCATTATGTAACCTAAGAAGCTCTTAAATTCCCAAGCTAAAAGGTGGTTTGGGGGTTCCAGATATTGGGATGAGGAATCTATCTTTCCTCTGGAGATGGTTGCCACACTTGTTTGAATTGCACGGCCCTTGGGTGGAAATAACCAAATGGTTTATTGATCATGGGAAAGGCAAAAGGGTGGGGATCTAGCAAGGTACCTGGTATGACATTGTGCTTGCAGTTTCCTTTGAGGATTGTAGGGTTGGACCTTATCATGGGACTCGTGGATGGTTGGAAGTCTTGTGGTCATTTGTTGACATGGAAAGGGAGAAATTCATTTGTGAGGTGTGTCTGTTTTGTTGTTTTGTTGTGATCCTGTTTGCACTTCTTCGCTTACTGCATGTTAGATACTAGTTATCTTTGATGCCTCTTGTGGCAAAGCTTGGAGGTCCATTGTTGCACGCTTGCGTCTATTGCATGTCTGGCTTGTGGCAATTTGCTTGTATGCTAGTTGTTGTAACTCACATACATTGAGTGTCTATTTGTAGCTCATTGCGTAAAGGTCATCCTATTCTTTACTAGTGTTGAATGCTTATGTTGCGTCAATGTCACGCTAGTGTTGAGTCTGATCTGTTGAGTTTGTGTGTCAAGCGACTTGTGTTGTTCTACCTCCTTGTAGTCTTCTTTGTAAGCACCATAGCTACTTGGATATTCTGCTAAGAGTCAAGACTAAAGATGCCACCTATTCTAGCAGCTCAATAAGTGAGGTAACTCAAGTAGTATAACCAATTCAAAATTCGAAGATGGGTGTGGCCTTTCTCCTTGGAGATTGAGGAGAAAAGTCGAAGGAGAAAACCAAGGCCAACTTCAATTGACTATAGGAATACTTCAGCTAAAGACTACAAGACTTTTTTTAATAAAAAAATTAAACCTGTCGAATTTATTAATCAAAAGACCTAGATACAAAAATTGGCATAAAAGGGCTTGAGCCCATAGGCCTACGTTGCGAATAGCTGGGCTTACCTAAGGTAAGAGAGCTTACAACGGGGTCTTCCTTGTTCAACTGTCGCAAAATCTCTCAAATGTGACTTGACTAAGGCAAGGATCACCAACACTCTAACCAAAGCTGCACTTGATGTTAAAATATATTATTATTCCTTGTTTCTCTTATGCTAATGATAGCCACGGCCCTTAGCTATGGCCAACATGCAACAAGGGTTGACAAAAGTTTCCATGTATCGCCAAGGATAGGCATCGCCCAATTAGTACCTATTGTCGCAAACATGGCCATCAATCCATCACTTCGCAAAGGGGCACTTCAACATCAAGTGATGCAGGTCGTCCAGTACTCTCGTGCACGGAGTACAAGCGGGATTCACTTAAATTATTTTGGCAAGTTTACCCTTAACCAACAACCATTGGTTCAAGACCTTCCATAGAATAAACTTGACTTTGCCAACGACAATCCCCTCCACATATCCCTCAACCGGGCCTTCCACCAGGCTGAGTTCTGCCTCATTCCCCATTTACTGTTAAGGTGTAGAGAAACTCATATCCTGTTGCTCAAACGTCTGTAAATGATTTTAGCAGACAACTTATTTAGAGGCATTTCCCCCACCACCCATTGACTATCCTTCGCTCCTTTAGAGGTGATTACATTGGTCGGCCACCCCTTTGGAATTGGCTCCATAGTTTCCCTAAGGAGATTGAATTCTTCATCCGACAATGGAATCTGCTCTCTTATCTGCCCGATTGACTTCTAATAAGCTTTGCGCACATCCCACACATCCATGCAGGTCTTGATGCCTTTCTTAAATAAATTCCTTGCCCTCACCATGTCGTGAAGTGCAAACACCTCACCTTCTCTACCCGGTGCGGTGCTCCACTAGATGCTCTCGTGCAAGCTGCTATAACCCCTAAGGCCCTTTTTGCCTTTCCATGTGAAGAGAGCACTGACTAGGCCCACTATAAATCTGAGCCAACAATATGGATAGGAAATGGTGACAACAACTTGTTGTACTAGCTAAGGCCTCTGCATGTCCCCTCTCCTCTACTCTTAGATCTTTCAATGACCTCCGCCCAGGGTTATTGAATGTCAATCAAACAGGGAAGCCACTTCCCTACTATTAGAGAGATGTTCCAAATCCTTGCATCCGCCATACCTATTACCCCTTGCAGTTTTGGGGCCTTCAAAGGCTCCCCCATGGTATGTAATGCATCTTCTTCTTACCTTTCTCCTCGTCCCAATGGAATCCCCTGAATAGGGCTTCAATCTCACTGTGATTTCTTGAATTGCCAAATAGAAGCGACATATGTGATAGAGGCAGTCATAATATGTTGCACTACCAAATAGCGGGCATTCCATCCTAGGCAAACTTCACTCCATGTTCTCAGATTGGCTTTAATGTTTAACTTGAACCTCCTTGAACCACTTGAAGTGTTAACAAAGCGCGACACACTATACCTAAAGGAGCTCCAAGATATCTGACAATCTCGCCCTTCTGGACAATTTGCACACCCAGGTTCTTCATCCACATCGGAGGGGGATCCATACTACTTCTAAGAGCAAACGTTTTGGCCCCAACTACACTTCGACCCAGAAGCCTTGCAAAAAACATTCATGGTCCTTAAGGAGGCGTAGCACGCAATCTTGATCTTCCTGCGCAAACGTGATAGTGTCGCCTGCTAATAGTCTCAGGGGGGTCACTATGTATAAACCCTCTATATCACGTGCGTTCAAGGCCTATATTTAAAATCCCTTATCTGTAAATTTTTTCATTAATAAAATGTACCCCTTTTCTATACAAATCTGTAATTTTTTTCCAAAACTATTTTAAATAATCCCTTATGTATATTTATTTCTGTAAATTTTAGAAATAAAAAATATCCTTCTGTTGAACTCACGTGATAGGGTTACATATGATGAGTGACCCCCCCGAGCTAATAGTTGACTACACAACTATTTACCTGAGGGAAGAACCATTCCCTTGATTACTCTAGCCTATGCTTGCTTCTTCAGCATCGACATCTGCGGAAGCATGCATATTGCAAAGAGAATGGAGGCGATGGGGCAACCTTGCCTCACCGACCTCCTAAGCTCGAAAAAACCTACCGCTCTCTCGTTGATGCACAGAATGGCCCCTGCATTATGAAATAAACACCTGACCTTATTTATGAAACCAGGTCCAAACCCCGGGTGCTCCAGGGTAACTACGATGAAATACCACCTAATCCTGTCATAGGCCTTCTCAAGGCCTATTCCAAACATCACAATTTCTTGACTCGTAGAACTCGCATAGTCAAGAGCTATCCCCACATTTAGAGTATTCTCATAGGTATCCTGTTCTATTCCCTCTCCAATACCTTCTTACAAAGGTCTCGAATCCACATTTCCAAAGCCTTAGCGATGATCCTGTACAAGGTATTTAGCATGGTTATGGGCCTCCAGTCTCCCACCCTTAGCCTACTCTGCCTTTTCGGGAGGAGATTCATGAGTCCATAATTAGCATCCAATGATAGCCCACCCTTCTCCACTGCTTCATTAGCCGTCTCTATCAGATCTCGACTCACCGTATCCCAAAACGCGTGAAAATTTTTTGCGTTGAGGCCATCAGGGCTAGATGATTTTTCATTGTCCAAATTCCTTGAGAGCGTCCTGCAAGAACCAAGCTGCAATAATTTGAAGAGATACGCCTACAGACTTTGCCGGGTTAACAATCAACATCCATCTTAAACCCACTCCTGGACTTACGTTTCTCAAGTGAGAAACCATCGAATGAAGGAGGTTTCAAAATTCTAAGACAAACTAGTACAATTCATTGTTTGCCTTCTCTTCATTCAAACAGGTCTTGCCTCTCGAGCAAATTTGGGCAAACCACATATCGTGATGACTTTATATATGCTGATGGAAACAACAACTCTTCTTCCTGAACGACTAATGGATACGACTGATGCACAGCAAAAAAAGGCTTCCCCACTGCTTCCCTTCATTGTGTATGGATGCAGACTTGCCGTGTATATCTACCCTAGGTGTATGGCAAGCTTGCAAAGATATTCAGAGTAGATTCAAGGGCAGATTTGCAGCTCCTACTAGATAATTTGCACCGATATGTTGATTTGCACGCTTAGGAGAGGATGCCTGCTACTACTAGCAGTGAGAAGCACAAGAAATAGGCCTTGCTAAAGGTTACAGGTTGGCAGAGTCGGACGGATGTCCCCTTCAACACTCAAGGTCTTCTACGAAATGTGAGTTGATGATTGTGAGGGTAATGAAGCTTGCTAGCTCACAAAAATTTATAGAGAGGGACTAGAATCATGAGATGCTGCTATGCGGCACTGGGAGAGCCTAAGCTTTGGGCCCGTAGCATAGGCAGAGCGCAAAAAGAGAATTTAAATGTGCAAAGGAGCTTTTGTGTTAGAAAGGCTTGCTGGTGGAGTAAAGAGTTATAGACACAAGGCTGTGAGCATAGTATGTAAAGGTAAAGCCACAAGGCATGCAGAGGCTCTGACGACTACTAGGCGGTTTACTCAAAGGCACTCTCTCCCCCACTTGCATGCAGTTTCACTAATCTAAACACGCTACTACCACAAAGTGATTGCAGAGTGTCATATAAGCTATAGGTGGCTGCAAAGAAATAAGAGAAGAGGTAGAGCATTTGGTGGGCTATTGCTTACGCAGGTGCAGGCACCAAGCCTGCCAATGCCATCAAACACAAAATCCAAGCTCTCCTTGAGCCACTTGTCCCTCTATTTTTTTTAAGAATATATATATTATGCAACAATATTCTTTAAAAAATACATATTATGTAATTGTGTAAAATACATTATGCGATTTGCACAATACACGATGCAAGATCCCAAGGAATGCACATACATTATGTGATTTGCACAATACACGATACAAGATCCCAAGGAACAACACATTCCTTAGTCTTATAATTTTTGGAGAGAAAGTGTTCCAACTCTCCCCCCACATGAACGTGTAGTTACACGAACATGTGGTTATATATAACATGAAATTTGTGCCCATATGCTCATGCTCATGTTTTCACATGATTATATAGTTATATATACTGCCAACTTTCTATCCACTTGCCAACTCTCTATCCACATCAATGTTTTTACATTTGCAATATAGGCTAGAGACGTGACCTACAATTAATTGACGTGGCTTGTCATCTACACCAATATCACGTGGATTGCAAGCAATTGATATGGGTAGTTATCTACAAGCACATCTAAAGACTAGGTACTTTTATATTCTAATTTGCTGTCATTCATAGAAATGAAACGAACATTTACTGAAAAGCCAGTATGTGCTTATCATAATAGTATTCAAAATAAGAAAAGACGATTATACACTAGTGCTCCATCATGGCCATTCATCGAAACATATTTAGAAGTGTGGCAAAAGATGTTTTCCAAATATATAACACAAATGAATACTTCTCCAGTTCCACCCTCGAACATCAACACATCATTCACTTTCACAATCTAACAGCTGCCTGCCCAGATCTAGTTGTTGCGCTACACAAATCCCACAATCTTCCCCATCCAGAACCGTAACTAGGATTGCATCTTTCGGGTTGTCCTTGAGCGGCTCTAAGAGACTCTCTAACGATCGTGAGTGACTCACACTGTACCTTCCAATCTGGTCGGGCTTTATGATCTGCCTCCTTTGCTGTCAAGAGGACCCTGTGCAGTGCGGATGGTGGCATCCCATCTAAGAATTGGATCAAAGATACCAGTCGTCGTCTCCTTGTAGGCCCGTTCGATCCTCCTGTAGAGCCATCAAGCTTGAGTTAAATTTGAAGGGGATGTCCCTTGCTCTGTCTATCATATGCAAGGCACGAAGGACCTCCAGAAAATCGGTAGGTGATCTGAAAGGGAGGTCGAGGCCACACAGTTTCCTTTGAGCGCTCTTCTCAGCCACCATCCTTCTTGAGAAACACAATACGAGTCCAACCTCCTTGCACGGAATTTTGTTCCTTTCCTTCGGTTGCACCAGGTGAAGTCACGACGAAGACTGGAGAGAGTTCACATGCATCTATTAATCCCGCACTCCCACAAAGGTTCTCCTAAGCCTCACGTTCAACTGCAATGATAATAGCACCCATGTGCGACCTATCTTCTAAACTCTTAGTACAATTCCAATCCCCCCCAAGGATCCAGTGATCGCTCGTTAGTTCAGAGACTAAATAATTCCAACACTCCATCCACTCATGAACTGTTTTCGGTGCATACTCTGAATTTGCAGCCCTCCAGGTTGGCCTTCACTCCCATCAACCATCCTTTCTGATTCCTAAATACCTCACTTGGTTGCATCTGCTTACGAGCTGGCACAGCCACCCCCTCCCCCTTCCCCTATTTGTGCCATTTGAGAAAAACCAAATAACCTAACCGAACAAATGCAAGCCACAGACCATCTTCATATCCACACTTTACCTCTTGCACGAGCACAATGCTGGGTTATTCTATAGATTACAACAACCTCTAACATTCCATGAAAAAACTCTCACCCATGAATGTATCTAAGCACTCTTCCCGACTCTAGTTTTTCCCAATTTGTTTCCTCAAGCAACCTGTTTTTATGGTTTGCATCAGACATTTCTTCTTTTTTGGGAAGGCCATTTTCATCCTGAGACCCATGAACCTGTGGAACCTTGCTAAATTGTGAAGGCTCGTTAGTCGCCACCGTGCTCCTTATGATCATTACCAGAGCTACCTTGTACAGGGTGGAGCAACCACCTGCTTGAGCTTCTTCAATCGTTCCCACTCTCACCTTGCCTTTTTTTCCAACAACCCTCCATTGATCTTCAATTAGTCTTGCAAAGCCTAATTATCCATGACATCTCAAATGTGAGTTTCCTTCGTGCGGATAGGAGATGGAAGCGACTCTTGTCCCTCGACTTCTGCCTTGGAAACATTTTCCGTCTCTTCTTCTATCCTTGTAGGAGAATCTATCCCCTCCTTGACATGCAATTTTGTTGTGTCCATCCTCTCGCACAGTGCTAAGGACATATTGCTCGATTTGAGAGGGCCATTCTTAGTGCAAACGTCGCTATAAGTGTCACTAAAAGCATCGAAAAAGGACCGTTGCTATAAAGCGTCGCTATATAGCGACACTAAAACGTCGCTATATAGCGACACTGTTAATCGTCGCTATATAGCGATACTGGTAAATGTCGCTATATAGCGACGATTAACAGAAGTTAAAAAAAAGGGTTCGTGGGGCTAAACAGGGCTTCCTTTTGGCCCTGTTTAGCCCCACTAATCCTTTTTTTTTTTTGTAATGACAAAACAAAGTTTTTTTATAACAAAATTTCCCTTGCGAAAAGGGTGATACAAAATCGCTCTTGTGAAATGATGAGCAACAAAAGCATATACATGTCGGACATATACAACATTGTTTGTAACAAAATTACCCTTTCGAAAGGGCGATACAAAATTGCTCAAACGAGCGGATATACAAAATGCTACTACCACTACTACTCATCCGAATCCGAATCATCCTCGTCTTGTTGGCCTGTTCCTTGGTCCTCGACACCTGCGTCTTCTCCCTAGTCCTCGCCACCTGCGTCTGATCCTTGGCCCTGTTGATCGCTCGCCTCCGATGATGGGACGCTTGAGCTTTGACCCTAAGAGTGAACCATATAAATCAAAAATTAGATTGGAACTTAAATTAAAAAGTGAGATTACAAGTAGGAGTAAACTTATACCGTGCGAGCAGCCACCTCAGCCCAATCGACCGTCGCTCCCATTGCCTCTTGCTCAATGAACCACGGCTTTGTTCCTATCCGAAATGCGCATCGCGTCTCTACATCTGTAGGAAGACGACCCATCGCAGCTTGTTGTGGATCCAATTTACGAGAGTTAGAGTTAGCTAAAGTGCATGTAATATGTAGTAAAACAAATAGAACAATACATTAAATGAGAAGAAGTAGACTTACCATGGTTGCCTCGAACGCATACCGTCCGCCTGCACCAAAGTGCGAAGTACCTACGACGTCCAGCCGTCTCTTCGCATCCCTCCTCTGACCCTCGAACAATTCAGGATGGTCCCTATGTTGCTTCTTGAAGTACTTCCAATCAGCTTTGTCTGCCCAGCTGGGTTTAGCCAACCCCTTTGTGATGGAAGTACGCAAGGTTGATCTACGATGCTTCAAGACCAAACCCATGCGCTCTCACATATAATCGTCATTAAACTCCACATTTGGCAGATTAGGGTATCTTTGTTTTAACTCATCGATGACCGCCTGCTTCTTTTGGGCATCTTAATACCGCCAATCAGTATTTATGCCGCTCTTGAAGTGATGACTCATCAACCTCCTCATGGCGGCCATCACTGCTTTGCCCTTTCTATCTTCTATTATCTCTCCGGTAGTTGTGATTTGATAGGAGAGATCCCCTGATGAGTAAGGAGGACTGACGGTAGCAAAGTCAGAAGGAGTGGAAGCTACGCGAGCGCTTCCGGAGCGAGGAGTAGCAGTGGGAGTAGGAGAGGGAAAGGGACCTGACTGATACTGTGTCTCCGAACCAAGTGGAGACCTAAAGGAGCGTAAGTGTGCTGACTCGTCTACATCTCCCGAGTCAGCACAACATGAGCCGCCCATCCTACTCTTCCTTCCCTTGCGAGAGGCATGCGCAAGTGATGACCCCGCGGTCGAAGGGGCACGAGGGGACGGCTGAGCAGTACGTCCACCTATCGGTGTAGGGGAGGGAATTGCTGAGGTCCTCTGAGATAGCAGAGAGAAGAATCTCGCTGCCTCCTCATCGCTCATCTGCGCTACAAACTCGTCGGGACTCTCAACAAAGCCATGCGCGGCTAGCAAAGGAGTTTTCCGAGGGGTAGTCACAGTGCTACGTGGAAGAGGAGTCGGACCAGGGGTAGTCGTAGTGCTAGGTCTGAGAGGAGTCGGACTAGGGGTAGTCCTCGGGGTAGTCGCCTGAGAGGAATCAAAGTCCTCTGGAGCATAAAGATCATGAGCTCTTCTCCTGCGAGGCTGTCCGTACTCATCGGATGAGTGACGTGATCCCATGTCTAACATAGACACAAACACGAAAACAAAAAACAAAAAAACAAACATAAGCATAGGCATAGGCAAGAAGAAAGAAGAGGGAAAGGAAAGAAGAGGGAAAGGAAAGAGGGAAAGAAGAGGGAAAGGAAAGAAGAGGGAAAGGAAAGAGAGAGGGAAAGGAAAGAGAAGAGGAAGAAGAGGGAAATAGAGAATAAGAGTTAGAGAGAATAAGCTCATGCTTATGCTTATGCGGAAATAGAGAATGAGAGAAGGGGGAAATAGAGAAGGGGGAAAGAGAGAAGCTAGAGAATGAGCTTATGCGGAAATAGAGAATGAGAGAAGGGGGAAATAGAGAAGAGGGAAAGAGAGAAGCATAAGCATGAGCTTATGCGGAAATAGAGAATGAGCTTATTCGGAAATAGAGAACGAGAGAAGCATAAGCATGAGCTTATGCAGAAATAGAGAATGAGCTTATGTGGAAATAGAGAATGAGAGAAGGGGGAAATAGAGAAGGGGGAAAGAGAGAAGCATAAGCATGAGCTTATGCGAAAATAGAGAATGAGCTTATGCAAAAATAGAGAATCTCTCATTCTCTATTTCCGCATAAGCTCATGCATAAGCATAAGCTTATGCGGAAATAGAGAATGAGAGAAGGGGGAAATAGAGAAGGGGGAAAGAGAGAAGCATAAGCATGAGCTTATGCGGAAATAGAGAAGGGGGAATGAGAGAAGCATAAGCATAAGCTTATGCGAAAATAGAGAATGAGAGAAGGGGGAAATAGAGAAGGGGGAAAGAGAGAAGCATAAGCATGAGCTTATGCGGAAATAGAGAAGGGGGAATGAGAGAAGCATAAGCATGATTCTCTATTTCCGCATAAGCTCATGCTTATGCTTATGCATGAGCTTATGCGGAAATAGAGAATGAGAGAAGGGGGAAACTTAAGCATAAGCTCATGCTCATGCTCATGCAAGAGCATAAGCATGAGCTTATGCTTATGCATAAGCATAAGCACAAGCTCATAAGCAGGAGCATAAGCATGAGCTTATGCGGAAATAGAGAATGAGAGAAGGGGGAAACTTAAGCATGAGCTCATGCTCATGCATGAGCATAAGCATGAGCTTATGCTTATGCATAAGCATAAGCATGAGCTTATGATTCTCTCATTCTCTAGAGCTTATGCGGAAATAGAGAATGAGAGAGGAATGAGAGAAGGGGGAAATAGAGAAGGGGGAATGAGAGAAGCATATGAGCTTATGCTCATGCATGAGCATGAGCTTATGCGGAAATAGAGAAAGAGAGAAGGGGGAAATAGAGAAGAGGGAATAGAGAATGAGAGAAGGGGGATTATGATACCATCCATGCTTGCCGTAATGATTGTATTCTCTTTCGTCGTGAGCATGGAGATTTGGCTAGTTGTCCAAAGTGTGGGGAACAACGATATAGAGATGACTTGCAGGGTGAGCGGATATCGGTAAAGGTCTTGAGACACTTTCCCATCATTGCAAGAATACAAGACATGTTCCGATGCAAATCCATAGCGGAGTTGATGACATGGCATGCATCTCATCGGTCCACTGATCACACATTGAGGATTCCCGCAGATTGTGCAGCTTGGAAGCACATAAATAATCAGTGGCCGGACTTTGCGAGGGAGTCACGCAACTTACATCTTGGGCTAGCCATGGACGACGTGAATCCTTTCGGGTTACGCTCGACATCTTGGCCGACATGGCCCATAGTCGTGGTGAATTACAATATCCCACCATGGCTAACAATAAAAAAGGGACACCTCATGCTTGCACTACTTGTGCCAGGAAAGTACAAGGCAAAAAACATGGACGTGTACATGGCACCTTTGATAGAGGAGTTACAGATATTATGGAGTGGAGTGCAGGTCTTTGATATTTCCAGAGCTCCTAGACATACCAATGATATTTTGGTCAGGGGTATCTTGATGTGGACCATGCATGACTACCCAGGATATGGAGAGTGCGCAGGTACGTGGTTGTGTCTTTACATGTACAATGAGGGATTATGCTTTTTTTACTCTCTTTTGCACGCATGTCTTGTACTAACACATTCATGCTTGCGTGCAGGACTTGTTACAAGTGGGTACCATGCTTGTCCTGTTTGTGGACCGGCTCTGAAATCGCTTGCACGCTACTCCAAACATATGAGAAAAAATTTTTATGAAGGTCATGCTCGATACCTTCCGCTCGACCATCTCGCACGTGGTCAGCTTGATCCACCACCATCATATTTGAAGGCAAGTGACTGGATTCAAGCTTGGAGCGCGAATGGAGAGGAACCTCCTCCTAGTATGAAGAGGCTATCAATCTTGCACGAGCTTCCTTATTGGGGTCAGTTACAAATCAATCATCTCTTGGATCCCATGCATATCTTCAAGAATGTGGGGGCTACTATTTGGGCACACTTGGTTGGTTCCAAGGACTTGAGAGGAGTGCGAGAAGACTTGCGTGCTATGAATAGGATGTCTTGTTTGTGGCCCCAAGTGCATGCTTCGGGAAAAGTTGTCCTCCCGAAAGCAACATGGATCCTCTCTACAAGGGAGGAGGCAGCGGTCAAGGTAGACATTGCCTCTTTTCAAACACCGACAGGGTACATGCGTTGCTTGAAAGGAGCATTTTCAAAGGACAATAAGCTTAGTGGGCTCAAGTCCCATGATTGGCACAAGGTCTTACAGGTATTCTAAGTAGAATTAGTGTACCGATAATCGTGATGCGTTAGCGTAATTATTATTATGTTATATTGTTGACATGACTTCATTGTTGCTTTGATAGTTCATCCTCCCAATTACAATAAAAGGGTGCTTACAAGAAGATGTTAGAAATGCTATATTCAAGATCTGTGGTATTGTGAGGTATGCTTACTATCAAATGGCATTATGTATTTTCTTCATGGACATGTGAAATAGGTGGATATCTCAAATATCTTACATATGCATGGACATGTGAAATAGGTGGATATCTCGAAAAGAGATCTCTATATCAAGCATCGAGAAGGCTAGGGTGGAATCCATCGAAGCCGTATGCTTGCTTAAGAAGCACTTTCCCTCGAGCATTAGGACAACTCAAGTCCACTTGCTTGTGCACATAGTTGATGAGGTGGCTATAGCAGGTACCGTTCATAGTCGATGGATGTTTTTTCTCGAGCGGTTTATGAAAACTTTAAAGGGGTTTGTAAGACAAAGAGCAAGACTGGAAGCAAGCATGGTAGAGGGATGGCTTGTGCAAGAGTCATTAGTATATATCACAGAGTTTCTTGCATCCACGGATCCTGATATGCCGCAAGCTTGGCACAACAAGGATGATGATCGCATCGTTGGTGAGGTTCCCCAAGGAAAAGGGATTGAAAGAAAGATGAGCGAAGAGCAAATGGAGAAATTCAATAAGTTTTGTATCCTCAATAGCCCTGAGATGCAGAAGTGGATTGAGAGATATGAAGTGGCCAAAGCAGAAAGAATAAATGCAAGGACGAGATTCAGAGTAATGTACAGGCGATCACAACCATATCCACAGGATCTGGCTCTTCTCCCTACTCACATGTCACTTGATTGGCTACAACTGGCTCTACGTAAAGCCGAATGTGATGGAGAGACAATAAACGAGCGCGAGCGAGAGTTATCATCTGGATGTATGGTGCATGTAAGTTTCTTACCTCTTGACGTAATTAAGTAATTATTTGTGGCAATATATGCTATAAAATAGATGCATCTTCATTGTTTTAATGATGCTCTTTTACAGTACAAAAAGTACAGTGCATTATGGTCATATGGATGACATTTTCACGTGGAACGCATCGATTCAAAGAGAGTCACGTATGATTGTGGAGTCATGGCTAACTTCACACAGGATAGCCGAGCAAGTGCTTCAGATACCAATCTTCTCTCCTCACAGTTGGATTATTGTGGAACCATACGCGACATCTATGAAATTGATTTCAGACGATTTTTTCATTCTTGATGTAAAATGGTTTAGATCACAGTCGAGGTTGGAGCCTCTCCCACACACCTCTCACTCATTTCACCTCGATCCACACTAGGGTCTCGTCTTGGTCTCTTGACCAAGACATTGGATCCCTTGCCATTATCCTGGCATGCGTCACTCATGCATCGAGGCCAACTCGCAGACCACTCAAGCTCGTCCCTCTCTCACCTTTTGCAGTTAGACGCATGTGAGATTTGTTGTTGGGTTGACAATGAAACTATGATCCATGCCCTTGAGAAAGCCTATTGAACGGGATTGTGATATATCCAGCTCTTTCATTTGAGGGTTACGTCGCACTAAGCTTCTCTGCTGTAGATAGGCTACTAGTTATGGCCGAACAGAATTTGAATAAAAGTATCTGTCTCTCTCTCAACTAGTTGGAAGGATGAAAATCTCCTTACGACTATATAATAAAACTCAGAAGTTCTTTACCACTACAAAAAGAAATCCTCAAACTCTCCGCAACAAATGATGCCTTAATAGCGGAAGCCATGACCGGGCTTTGATAAGTTGTTAAAACATGAGCAGCTCAGGATCTGTGAATTCTTTAAACTAGTAAGCACAGACTCAAGTTCATTTAGGTTACAAGATCGAGACTTGTTGGCATCTCAATTTAATGAGTTTTATATGATCAGGTCTTATTCATGGTGTTTTTCGTAAGAAGCTAAATTCTTTTATTAGTATGTGAAGGTGTCGTGTCGTAGGTGTATTGATGGAAAGTTTAACTATGGTGTACGTGGTAGTATTGGACCGCAGTTTCCGGTGATGGTCCATTGTTGTGTGTGTATGTGGATGTGGACGCCATGTTGGCCAGGTGTGCTGCATGTGTTTGTTTGTGGACGCCATGTTGGCCGAAAATGGCCACGTGTGCTGCATGTGTTTGTTTGTGCTTTACACGGTGGACATCGGAGCGACAGCTGTCTCCATTGGCACGTGTCTGTAGACGGGAAAGTCTGTAGAGGCAGGTGTCACATGGTGTACCATTTTAGTCGGAAATGGGACGGCGCTTTGCCAACAATGAAATGAAATGAATGAAGATTTGTGTGCAAGGAGGTGTCGGATTCAAGTTTCTTTTGGAGAACGATGGTCTGAAATGCGTTTTCGACATGCATGTGGAGCTCTGGGAGTGGGTGAATCTGTGGGGTATGCGTAAATTTTCTTCTTGTTGTGTATTTGAAAAGGCAACGCTTCAAGCATTCATGTGTTTTTCACGTCGTAGAGATGAATTTTAAGGCCCTCTAGGTGTTTCTTTGCGGTTGGATAGAGATGTTGTGCACGAGAGGAAACAGCGAATGCTTGATCGACTCTTCTCATACACATCATCTAAGTTTTCTTGGAGAGCTTGTTTCTATCGGTTTATACGTGGCCTGCTTCAATGATTGGATGAATCTGTGTCTCTTCGATGAATACTCTGGATTGATTCGGAGGCGGTCGGGCTATGGGCTACCTGTTTTTCTGAGGGGTGGTGTTACTTTGATTCTCGTGGAGATGGAGATCGCTTATGGGTTTTATATTATGCATGATTCTTGCCATAAGAGTTCTCTCGATCTTTTTGGTCTTGTTTCCATTGTTCAAAATCCCAGTGACCAAATAGAAGAGATGAAATCCGTTGAGTTATCACTCTCTGGAGACTCAATGGATACCTGAAGCTCCACCTTCCAGAAAGGTTTTCCATGTTCAACTTCAAATTCCATCTTTCTTTTCTTTCCTCTTTGCTTCTACCTTGCTAATGTCTTGGAGGTGCCTGCGTGCAGAGTTGCTAAAGTTTGCTGAAACAAAGAATGAAATCGCCGATGATGCTTCTTCCTCTCTCGATGGTATGTGCTGCCTGTAGTAGATATAGCGATTGTGTGTTTTTAGAACGTCATATGCATTTGTTGTTCGTAAACGATCATTTGTAGGTACTTTTGACGTGAAAGTAGAACACGGAGCAGATGCAACAAGTGATGTGCACGTACTGGTAGAAGACGATATGACCTTTAAGGAAAGAAATCGAAAGGGAAACAAATCATGGAAGAATCGATGATGAGGAATGAGAACGGTATAGTCTTATGTGTCGTCATGTTTCTTTGTAGATGTCGATGGAGTTCTAGAGTAACTGTTCGCTCATGTGTTGTTGAATGTTAAATTTTTTGATGCGGTCGGTGCTCCTTGTTGATTTCATTTATATTTTATCTACGTTTGTCTGTTAAAAGTAGGATCATTGAGGGTGGTCTTTATATTTTAATAGTTGTTATCTAGATGTATTTAGACACTTGTGCTCTTGAGGGATTCTTTGTAGGTACTATCAATGTGAATATTAAAGATGCAGTAGCGGTAACTAGTCATGTCGACGCACTGGTAGAAAATGATCGCATTTTGAAAGAACGAAAGCGCAAGGGCAAGCAAATAATGGAAGAACCGATGACAACAAATCATGATGGTATATTTTTATTTGTCTTTGTCTTTTCTCTTACATGTTGATGGAGTTCTAAATTGACACTTCGATTATATTTTGGTGAATTTTAACGTGCAGGTATAATCGTTGTGAAGTTAGAAAAAGGAGTAGCGGCAAAAGAAACAAAAAGCAAGGGAAAAGACATCATCATGGAAGAAGCGATTGTAAGAAAGGAACACTGTAATTTTGTCTTGATTTGTTTTAATAATTATCTCGTATTTGTCCATGTTTGAATATAAACGTACATGACGCCATACTCACAGTTGGTCTTGCAGCATCTGATGCTATTGGCACTTGGGGGAATTGTCGTATTGAGACCTATGATCCTTGTCGCAAGATCACTTTTCCAGCATCTTTGGTAGATAAAAGTACGTCGAAGAAAAATGATGCCTTGAAAGGATGCTTAGGCATTTGTAAATCTTCAAAGCTGTCAGTGAAAAGAGCATTCGAAGATGTTGCACGCGAAGATTATGGTGAAGGTATGCTTGTAACTTTTATTTCTTTATTGCAGCGATTATTAGAGGCATCTATTGACTACCTCAGAATCATCTTTACAGTTGGGAAGATTTTGCACGAGAGGAAAGGTGATGTTAAAATCCGGACACGGATTACAATAAACTTATGTCCTCCATTTCCAGAACGTCAGAGACGTTCATAATATTGTCCGACTGTCTACTCAATTTCCGAGTTGTCTTTTTGAATTTTCATATGCAGAAACCTAGTAGCTATTGTTGTATTGAACATCATTATCATCGTTTATAATTTAATATATAGGATCAGCTTTCTTGTTGTGGGAACTAGGTTGGAAAATTTTTACTGTTTCTAAAAGAAAATAATGCAATTTTTTCTTACGTTTGAATTGTTTTGGCTACTGTTTTGAGTCTGCTGTTTTGATACTATAGTTTACCATCTTCCCATCTGTACTTTTTATCCCCCTTATTACAAAGCTTCTAATATAACTCCATCTTCATTTGGCTCTCGATGCCGACTCCATTACAGCCTCTTATAAAGGATCCATAATTCTCTTCTTTTTGTTTGGAGAACAAAAAAAACCTACTCATAAATAGCTGTCCCCATTCGAGCAAACCTGTCACTTGTTATCTAATCTATTTCTAACCCATCTCAAGTTGTATTGTTCTGTCGATGTACTATCCAATGTCTTACACTTGTGTCCCGGTTTATTTGTATTGTCATTATTCGTAATGGAACCAAATTCAAAACTTGGAACCATTCTTTCTAGGACCAGTCCTCTAGACACATATTGAATCTAAGAAATATTCTTTCAGCAAATACAAGTCATTCAACGAAGCTCGATGGAGAACGTGGTAATATATTAGAGCCTTGCAAAGCTTTGGTTCCCGCGTTGATTTTAGGGCAACAAATACAAATGCTCTCCCTATGGTTCACATTGACAACTTGTGTGAATACATAAGTTATCGCTTTGCATTTGAAGGCAAAGTTCTTTGCAAGTATGGAACATTCAAGGCTAACAATCCATCATATCCAGTTTACATGAGACTGGATTTTACAGACATCTATTGCTGTCAAATAGTAACACTTCATGTTCCACACGCTTATGTCAACCAACTGAGAGATACCATCCAGGTCGACACTTTCTACATAATAGAAGGCCCAGCTATTACGAAGAAGGCAGCGGGTGAAGGTGGTATGTGTAATGTATCTCTTCATGTAGATGCAACAACAAGTGTCATTAAAGCAGAGCCATTCAATGGTGATATATGCTTCCATCCAGATACATTGATCAATGTGTACGTACCATGGTCTGCAAATCAGATTCAATCTGGAAATGGTACATTTACTTCTGTAATGGACACAATCGTGTTTGTTGTTGTTAAAGTTGAACTTGTTGGGCCTTCATCCAATCAAATTATTGTGGCTGACGGACCAAATCCCGAGGATCGAGCCACAATACATCTCCTTCTGAATGATTCTATAATCATATATTGTCTTCTTTGTTTTTTAAAAAAAAACTGTTGTGTGCAGCTCTCTTTTGTTGGTGATCGGAGGAACACATTATCTCGATTGATTCAAGAGTTCCTTGATGATGGTATAGTTATGTATGTTGCCAAAAATATATCATTCATGCGAGGACAACATTCATTAGGTGTATTTGATTTCACAATACTAGCTGCTGTCCTGGAAGCCTTGTTTGCGTGCATCGTTGGAAGAGGCTTTCAGATGCCAGATCTCAGAATTAGGATATGGGCAACAGGTAAATATATTTTTAAAGTTCTCTTATCTTAAACTCTTAGTTTGTTGTTAAAGCATATTGTATCTGCTTGGCAGGTTACTGGGGTCCTGTAGTTCATGAATCTAAATGCACCTCTTGTGGAATACCAATGTGGAGCTGGTAATAGTCCTCGTGTTACACGTGACCCAGTCCTTTCTGCTTCAACTGTGCAAGTGTCCAGCAAGTTTTACCAATACCATCATCGAATGGTCAAGTTCTGTAGAGGGATGGTACACATGTTGAGATTCAAGTTTGTGGTTCTCCTGTGGATGATCTTCTTGGGTTGCACTGTCGATTCATCGATTACCATGCACGTGGTATCATCGCTACATGCAACCTTTTAATGGAGAGCAGGCCATCAAGACAATTTACTATAAACAGTTCTGGTTTTATGACAAAGTTTGAGCCTTTAATCTAGATAGGATAGGAATTATACCTTGCACTACTTTGCTTTTTTGGTTGTTTTATCTATAGGTATTTACTGAGTGCTACACTTTCATTTTGGAAAGAACTTGTATGTTCTGCTTGAGATCATGTTGCAGCAACATTAGTTTTCAGCCACACATCAATGGAACATTTTCAATACTTTGGTCAAACTCTTTCTAATAACTCTGTCGTGTTTTCAATCCTTGTGTACAAAGTAATAATTTTTATTGATCTATGGAATGGATCTGTCATTGAACATAAGAATAGAAAGCTGTTTATTTTGAAGTTGTTTAAATTGTCCAAACATTGTTGGAAATTTCAGAGTGTTTACTCCTAAATCCAAACAGTTCGAAAGACATTTGGAATGACCGTCTTTCCTCTGCAAAAATTATGTTCTGCTAAATATGAAAATTTGGTATTTACTCTTTCAATATTAAAAGGAGGCTGCTCCAATTAACTTGAAACACCAAGGGTCTCTTTTAAAGCTCAGTTAAAGCTGCAGAATCAAAGCAAACCTGTGTATGGAACTATGAACAGGTCAATTAAACTATGACATTTCCTACTCTTCAAATTGATGATTCAAATTTGAAATGATATGTTGTAGTCTATTCTACTTAAGGTCACAGAACGCCGTTTTGAAATTTTGTAATTTGACGAAGACATTAAATCCTTCTCTTCCATTGTCTCAAAGATAGCCAACCCATGCTTTGGGTACGAACACTTGCCATGCATCTTGACAATCATAATTATGACAATAACATCAGAAAGTGATTCACTTCCACTTTTACAAGCATCACTCAGGTTCAGTTTGTAGTTGGCCTCGTACTAATTGTGGATTAAGATCGGTGTGGTTGGATGCCTTTTTTATTAAGTGGATAGATAGAGGCACAGTTGTCAAATATCTAGGTGCGCCATTGTGCATTCGTCTTACCATACGACAGAGGTTTAATTGGTTCAAGGATAAGATTTGGTAGAAAATTTTGCATGGCATAGTGCAGTCCCTGGTTGGTATGCTCGGATTATTGTGGTTAAACATGTGCTGGCAGCCTCCACTACGTATTTAGCCACTATATGGTGTTTTCAAAAATGTCACTGCCTTGAGATAAAGAATCTCTTGAGGGCTTCCATTTGGGTGGAGGATAGGCATCACAGGAAGTGGCTTTATATATTCAGCCAGACTCTGAAAACTACTATTTAACAACTGCTCACATGACAGTTTACCCATTCCTCTTACACTTGGACAACATCATGGTGACTTCCATTCTCTGCATATCCTGCTAAAATAGTTTTTCAAGATAATACATTTTGTTGTCTTGTTCTTTGGATTGTCCTCCTTATATCAAGCACAATCTGTCTGCAGACCGCACCAACTTATGAGTTATTCTTCGAGGACAAGCAATTTCAATATGGACATGGCCAATCTATTGAGAGACTTTAATGTGCAGGTTAATCATGTTTTTAACAATCAATATCCTTTTAATACGAACATTGTAAAATCCATTAAAGAATTCTATCCAGCTCATGATTACGATACACAAATTAAAGTCCTATACAAAGATGTCCTTCAATCCATGCAAACACGAACAACTGTTTGGCAAATGTTATGCACACCAAATAAAGAATTGCAAAAGAGGTTACTAACCCAACAATCCAAAATTCATCAACCTCACTAGCATTACTATTTGATTGCGTAAAAAAATTTTCTTGCATATTCCAACACTCTTTCACTATTTTACTAAGCAAAGATGGCACTATAGAGAATCTTCTTACCACACAACAACACAACCCAGAAACGAAACATACGATTCAATTAACACAATGTGCATCTACATGGATAATTGCACCTTTGCTTCCTCTCAAAGTAAAACGCACATACATACAATGGTCCACACAGGAGGAGATAAGTTTGTGTGAATTGATTGCAGACAAGGCAGGAATTTCAGCGAGAAAGTTGGCTATCATGTATGCCCAAGAACACCAACGAACAAGGCACTCGATCCAAGCAAGTTCAAACAAAATATACAAATTGCGAGTTGTGCTCACTTTGCTACAACACATACAAAGCTGGAAAGGAACCGATATTTCACGTGAAAAACATGCAATTAACATACATATCAAAGTATGTCTCGCTGCTTAATAAACTTGAAGAGCGTCTTGTTTCCATAAGGATTCCATTCGCACAAATAAGGGAGTTAACATATGAAGGCCAATATGGCCTGCACGGTAGTGTCATTAATGTGTTTGCAGATGTTGAAAGAGTGCAACATTTATTACCTCAGTTTTTAGATGACAATGCTATGGTTATGGTTGCTATCAAAAGGAAATTAGAATACGAACACAACTACATGAGTGGCACTGTTCGTCCATCGTTAACCATGCATGCTCTTCTTGAGTTGTTACAAACTCCTCTGTACAAGGAGAGCAATGTTCAAATAAATAAAGTATGGATGGAGCATATTCCCATGATGCAACAAATGGAAAGTAATAATGAAAACATAGAGCAAATTGAATGTTTTGACAACAACACAGAAGTTGACGTTGCCACAGACACATTGATTCATGGCATATACAGCAGCGAACAAGTCGTTGACTATGACGACAAAGCTTTAGTAATCGCACCATTTGAAGGCTTCCCACCCTTAAGCTTGTTCAAAGACAAACACTGTGAAGAATTGGCCTTCCCTGCTTTGTTCAGTGGACATCTGCGCCTATACACAATACCAGCAATGACACCCTATCATCAAATCGTTAAATGGGAATTGATGAACAATATACCGTTGATTCGCAATGAACATTGAGAACTTGTTCTTCAAAACAATGAAAGTTCTTGTCAAACAAGTGCTTTCATCCACATGGGTCCGTTTGCAAAAAGGCCAGCTTCAAGATAGAGATATAAGGGCCAAGGAGGCATTGCTGGATACAAATATTGAGAAACTGCTAGAATCAAACATACGATACCGTGACTTTACATTCTACATACGTCAGCTGACTATAAACGTCTTTAAAAAAATGCATTTACCATGCTGAGACAATTAGGAGCACCCACCATCTTTGTCACTCTTTCTACTGCTGAAAGAATGTGGAAACCTTTGGTGGATTGCTCACAGCAGCTACATGATCAATAGTCCGCTCCCAAGAACAGCGATCTACCAATCAATATACATGAATTGATACGATCTGATCCTGTCACTATCTCTAGATACTACGTCCATAGATTTGAGGCAATGAAAACATTGCTTCGTCGTTCGAGATCTAGAAATACTAGGCCACATACAAGATTACTTCTTCATTATAGAGTTTCAAAATAGGGGAAGCCAACATGATCACGCTTGGGAGTCACTCATCATATGTAACAGTATCACGTGAGTTCAACAGATGGGTCTTTATTAATTACATTACTTACAGATTTATATATATAAATGTTAAATTACAGAAGGGTAGTGTAAATTACAAAAGTTTTAGAAGCTATAGAGAAGTTGCAAGCATGCAACATGGACATTTGCAAACTCTTTAGGAAGAGTGGTTCATGTCCTATGACATAAAATGATCCCAAAACTTTGAAGAAAGCTTGAAATCCCTACCTTGGATTGCTACAGTGATATATAGTCTTTATGTTGTGTCAAATCAGTGAAATTTTCCTCTTACATTCTCCTTACATTGTCCCTAGAGGAAGGCAACATCCAGGGATGATTTCTCGATGATTTTTTGCATTAGTTTCATTAACAAGCAAAGTTTTATATGGCTTGCAAAAGTTTTTCATCAATGAAAATGGATTTTTATGTTCTTACTGAGTTGAGTCATCCAGGGAGTGTATCGTAATTTGGTTTGAGTGTGCCATACTGGTTAATTTGTTGTGGATGCTAAGGGGTTTGGTGAGGGTTTGGCAAGATAGTTCTAAAGTAAGCCTTGTGATGTTAATTAATGGAACGTCAAGTCTTCTTAGTGTCCAGACTGTTATGATCGTATTGAGTAGACTCATATGTAGTATATGTCGTAAATGGTTGGGTGTGTTGGCAATTGTATGAAAATCAATCTTCTAAGAAATCAAGAAGAAATCCACTCTTCACATACATAATTTAAGTATATGCAATGAACAATAAGTAGCTTTGCCACCGATGCAACTGTTCTACCAAGATGTTTCTTCTACAGACTTAGGCTCACGAAACTTTGGCTCGTGGCCTCAACAAAAGGACCAATTGTACATCATTGAGACATCATTTTGTAGTAGTTGTTTGTACATCACTGCCATACAATGTCTAGTTGCTTCTTACTACACTACCAAGTGTTAGCTCGATACTCATCCCTCCAGTCATGTCTCATTTAATGCATGGGTTAATCACCAGCCGCAGCCAGCATGTAACAACCAATCCATGCACACCATTCAAACCTTAATCACACTAACGCCCCTATGAAGATTATTCCTCCAATAGGGTGTGTCCTAAGTGGTCTATTTTAAGTGGATGGTAAGAGGTTTGACAAGGCAATTATATAGTCCTTGCATGTGAGAGGCCTAATAGGTTTTTAGGTGATAAGTTGGTTAAGGATTGATATTATAAAAATATATTTTATTCAAAGAAAAAAAGATAATAGAGCCTCAATACAGCTCAATAGCTCAATGGCCCTCTACTAAGCATGGTGTAATGTCATTGCTGCAAGAGATATTACCAGAGTTTCGATTGGCAAAATAATCATGCACATCCAAGATCCCATCCTAAACCTACCACACAAAAGTAGGTAGTGCCGCATGACACAATACAATTAGAGTGCACATAGCCCATATATGGTGAATCACCTCAGCTCTGATGATATGAGGACGATATGGAGATGATATGCCATATCATAATATTCTTATCCCCTAAGATAACTACTTTCCATCATAATTAAAAGCAGACATGTACATGCTGCAACCACCTATGCACACACTGCCATATATTGCGAGACAACACACACTCACAAAATAAATGAAAATGACTCTCCAAACACACTCGACAAAAGGTGCAGAAGGGAGATACATCCTTCTACTTCATAATCCTATCCTTGGTTGGGAATTTCCCTGCTACTATAAGCCACCGCCAAAGCATAAAATTCAATCGAGCCGAATGGGTAAGTGACCACACCTTACATGTTTGAGACGCCCACACTTTCACAGGGTCATATGGAGCACGATGTTGCCACACAACTTGCATACATCTGGGAATATCCGATCTTTTCATTTGTAATTCACCTCGCCTCTAAGGTCAACTGGCCAACTACAAACCATAGTGTTTGGCCACTGTGGCCCCGCAATCTGAGAAATATAGAACTCACAAAGCGATCTTTTGTAGGTGACTAGTTATACCTTCTGATTAGCTCAAGCATAGCACAAAAGCAAGGAATAGCCACATTCTTAAATTTGGTTTACTGGAAACCGTCTTTTGACAGGTTTTCACATTAAAGTCAGGTTCTTCCAATACTCCGACTGCTCATTAGAAGAGGGAGAGGCCATCATCTAAAACGAGGAATGTATACCATGGAGGGATGCAACCTTTTTTCAACGCTCGAAATGCAGTGACGGGATATGGCATTTTCTTCATACAATAGAGGTAGCGCTTCAGGTCAATCTCCTCGAGCTACAATGGTGCATCTAGACAGGCCTCTATCCATAGGATCGACAGTGAAGACAGCCGCACCCACGGCCCCTGCAGCTGTCCCTCCCCCTTCCAAGTGACCTGATGATGTTATTCACGACACGGCCTGTTAGATAGAGTATCGCCCTTCTTCATATTTGTTAATGATGGCAAAACAACATCACGTCTTCTTGAGTCACTCCTTCTTGAAGCTTTTGCCTTGCTTACCTGCTCTTCTTCTTGTTGTTTGCCGATATCCAGCTCCCAGAAGTTTAAGTGTTTAAGGTTTTCAATATAGGTGCATCACACCAGTGTGAGGTGCGTAATAGCTTCTTGAGGGATCGAATGGAGAATCGTTACGTAATAGGCTCACATGCGATATGACGGCTGCTTATTCCTCCCAATCCGATACCATAACAAGCAATATTAGAAAAAAACCTCCCTTCAGTGTATTTTGCACCGCTTAAATCTGGAAAAAATCGGCATAAGTTGTGCCAAGGAGGTTATTTATAAGGGCTAAATTTTATGGCAAAATGTATTTTAAAGGTATTTGAAATATTCACCTTGAAAATCTAGGCTATAATTAAAGGTTCCCTTAATATATAGGTTAAGATTAAGTAGGGACTTTTAAAAGTAATCGTATACATAATATAATATAATATAAAATAGATAATATTTAAAGTAATATAACACTAAATAGTAGATTGATTTATAGCTGTAGATCTAATTTAATGGTAGCCATAGATCTTTGATCAACCCGTTATCCACCTATGAGCTTATCTTCTCTTGCTAAGTTCTAACTTGGTGTTTTCATTGCTCAAGCCTCGGCCACACTGTGCAAACTCCAAGACTCTGGAGTCTAATGTGACCTTTCTTGAAGTTTGGATTCTTGAACCTTCAACCACAGAATCATCCTCATACTCCAGACTATACTGCACAGTGCACACTACATAGCACAAAGTTCTTCAAGCTCTCGATTCGTGAATACGTATTACGGACTCCCAACTTCCAAGCATCAAGTGTCCACAGTCTAAACTCCAGGTACTTTGACGTTTGAATTGTGAATTTTTGTGATTCAATCACAATGCCTCATTTGCTATTCGGTAGCTCGTTACTGGTTGCTTCCTTGCGCAGTGATCACACAAAACATTATTTTCAACCAGACAAAATAAGGGTAGCTTTCTAGAGTAGCCAGTATTTGAAAATTTCAACCGGTAAATAAAGACGTAAATACTTTCCAACCGGTGATATAAAGAAATTTACTCACATGAGACCTTATAAAAAGGCATATATTTTCTAAAAACCTTAAAAAAGGAGTAAATACTTTACAACCGGCCATATAAAGGTATTCAGTCATGTGAAACCTTATAAAAAGACATTTATTTTCACTAAACCTCAAAAGAAGTGGTAAATACTTTCCAACAAGCCATAGAGAGGTATTCACTCACACAAAATCCTTTTAAAAATACATTTACTTATACAAAACCAGAAAGAAACAGAGACACCTTTCTAACCAAATCTTAAAGGTCTTAAAAGCAAAAGTAATATAAAATTAATCATAAATATGGACAAGCTAGCTGAACACATTGCATCATATATATTGGATATCCAAAATGTTACAACTCCTCTCTTATAAAGTTACAACCCAAAATTGAAACTTTGTGCTAGATACGATTTATATAACCCACTCTCACATGTTAAGAGTGAATGAAGTTATAAAATATATGTTCAATGTAAGCTATATTTAAGATTAAGATCTTTATACATTGCGACCTATAAAACTATAAACGGTATGTACAATGTCAGCTATGTTGAAGATGAAATCCTTATAGTGTGCCAAGCATAATCAAGAAAGTAGGCACCATAACTCCAATAACCATTACCTTTGCCAAGACAACCAAGTAAGCTTTTTAGCAAGCTTTGATAACAAGAAATAGCAAGGTATCTTTCTCTCATAATGGTCTACACAATGGTCACCTGGTAGTAGATCTTAGCCACACATTCAAACAATCCATTTCTTAGCTCAAGATCATCCTTAGCTGCATGCTTGAATAAGCCCAAACCTGTATATTCACATAAAATCCCATGTAATGTACTTTTAGCATATTGAAAAAACAGATTTACACTACTAATCTAAATAGAAAAAACTTACCATAGATGGATCCTCTTTCAATTATTGATCTCAAAACAACAACCATATCGATACCAAAACAATAGCAACTGTATATATGTGATCCCTTACTGCACCTTAACCATTTGATTGTAGGGTCCTCTTTCAATTATTGATCTCAAAACAGCAACCATATTGATATCAAAACAGCAACGATTGTATATGTGTGATCCCTTACTGCACCTTAACCATTTGATTGTAGACAAATATCATCATAGATAATGCCACAAAAAGGGTACACAACCCACAAAATAGCCTACAAGTAAAACCATAGAGAGACGATCATACTAGCTTACTTATAAGGATAACTAAGACGTCATAACCAAGACAACGATAGCTACCATTACTTGCCAATACAACCAAGCAAACTACTAACAAGCTTTAACAATATGAGATGGCAAAGGAATCTTTACCTCATATGGTGTATACAACGGTTACTCGGTAGTAGATCTTAGTCCCATATCTTGCCCACATGATCATGATCCTAAGATATGCAGGGTTGTAACAGCAAGTAAAAGTTGAATGGTTGATTTGATCATAAGAGACTTGTCAAGCAAGGTATCCACACATTCAAACACTCCATTTCTAAGCTCAAGATCATCATCAACAACTGCATGCTTGAATAAGACCAAACCTTTATATTCACAAAAAATCCCATGTAATCTAATTTCAGCATGTATAAAAACAGATTTACACTTCTAATCTAATAGAAAAAACTTACCATAGATGGACCCTCTTCAAAATATTGATCTCAAAATAGCAATTGTATATAAGGGATCCCTTACTGCACCTTAATCATTTCATTGTAGACAAAAATCATCATAGATAATGCCACAAAAAAGGATGCAAAAAAAATATATCCCAAAAAGCAACCTGCAAATAAAAGCATAGAGAAATGATTTTACTTAATAGGATAGCTAAGAGAATGCATATTGATTTCAAGACACAAAATCTACCTAATGATTGAAACTTTAAAAAATACCTTCAACCTCTTTGAATCCCGCTGACCCTACATTCAAAGAAAGCAATCAAAGTCAACAAAACACATATACAATCACACCAAAATTATTTATATATGATAAACAAATCAAAAGCATACCTTGTGCTTTCACCATGGATATGCCTACTAGTTTTGGTACCTCTCTTCCATAATTCAATAGAAACACCAAAATAATAGTCTTCAAGAGGTGGCCCTTCGATGTGCACACACATAAGCGCATCCATGCTCCTTAATTTTAGAGAGTTTCAAAGCTTGTCCTTGATTATATTTTGTATGCTGAAACCTCTTTCACATATTGCTGTACTTGCACATTGTAGCATAGAGATATGTGCTAAACAAAGTAGCGTGGGATACTTGGTAGCCGTGGTTGGGTTTCTAGCAATAGAGACCCATGTATCCCTCAAACTCCTTCCTTTCGATTCAAATGCAGCTTGTGCCTTGAAATATTGATACTCCCATTTGGCATGCATCTTATCAATAAGAGGTCTGATGCTCTCTCCGCTTTCAAGATCCTTGGGCTCACCATAGTAGGATGCGAGTGTCTCAATTTCAAAAAACCCATAATTCTTCAAATGGTTTCCCTTTGGAAAGGTACAAGGTGATAATGCCTTGAAGCATCCAACAAGGTTGTTATCTGGAAACCTTTTAAATAGATTCTGAATTATCAGGTTAGAGAACTCCTTCTGAAATTCAAGGGCTGTCTCCATATCCATGCCATCAAGATTTCTGCGAATCAAGTCTGATCTGTATGTATTGCCACAAAGAGATGCTCTAAGGGCAGCAAGTTGTCCCATATTTTTAAAAATATTTTTTATATTTCTAGATACTATTTTTTAATCTAATAATTTTCTACATAAATAATTTAATTCAAAATATTTTATAAACATAGATAAAAGAATTTAATTTAATTTTCCTAAAATTTTATTTGATGCTCCCTCCTCCCCTCCCGTCTCCCCTCCCCTCCCCTCCCGTCTCCCCTCCCTGCCCCTCCCGTCCTCCTCCCTGTCCTCCCCCCTCTCCTCCCTTCTCCTCCCCTCCCCGCCCCTCCCCTCCTCGCCTCCCACCTCCCCGCCTCTCCCCTCCCCTCCCATCTCCCCTCCCCGCCCCTCCCCTTCGGGCGGGGAGGGGAGGGGAGGGGCGGGGATGTGGGAGGGGCAGGGAGGGGAGGCGAAAGGGCAGGGGGGAGGGGAGGGGCAGGGAGGGGAGGCAAGAGGGGAGGGGGGGATTAACCCCCCCAACCTATTGCGTGCGCAACAGGTTAGGCCCCCCTCCCCTCCCCTCCCCTCCTCCCTCCCTGCCTCTCCCCTCTCGCCTCCCCTCCCTCCGCCCCTCCCCTCCCCCTCCCCCTACCCCTCCCCTCCCCCCTCCTTGCCCCTCCCCTCTCGCCTTCCCTCCCCGCCCCTCCCCTACCCCCTCCCCACCCCTCCCCCTGCCCCACCCCTCCCCCCGCCCCACCCCTCCCCTCCCCCCTCCTCGCCCCTTCCCTCTCGCCTCCCCTCCCCGCCCCTCCCCTCCCCTCCCGCCTCCCCGCCCTTCCCCCTCTCCCCTCCCTGCCCCACCCCTCCCCTCCCCTCCCCTTTCCTCACCTCCCCCTCACCACTCCGAGGGCGAAGCGGGAGAAGAGGGGAGGGGAAGCGGGAGGAGAGGGGAAGGGGGGGAGGGGAGGGAGGAAAGGACGGGAGGGGAGGGGAGGGGAGAGGGAAGCGGGAGGAGAGGGGAAGGGAGGGGGAGGGGAGGGGAGGGAGCAGGAGGAGAGGGGAAGGGAGGGGAAGGGGAAGCGGGAGGAGGGAGAGGACAGGGGAAGGGAGGGGGAGGGGAGGAAAAGGGAGGAGAGGGGAAGGGGGAAGCAGAAGGAGGGAGGGGAGAGGGGAGAGAGGAAGCGAGAGGAGAGGGGATGGGAAGCGGGAGGAGGTGGGAAGGGAGGAGAGGGGATGGGAAGCGGGAGGAGAGGGGAAGGGAGGGGAGGGATGAGAGGGGAAGGGAGGGAGGGAGGGAGTACCTGGGTGGGGAGGTGGTGGAGGAGCTCTAGGAAAGTTGTGAGAGAGAATGAGGAGAAGTAGAGTTTTATAGGAAATGGGTAACTTTTAGGTCAAGTCAGCTTTTTTTAGTTTTGTAGGTTTTTTTAGTTCTTTTAGGTTCACTATAAGTAGAACGTTCTTCATTCTCTCTTTCATTCAAAGTTCATTCTTTCACACTCCATGCTTCTCTCCTCTCATCAACCTGTTGCAGGATTCTCAAAATTTTCAAAATGTTGCAAGAGGTGAGTTCATTTCCAACCTATTGCGTATGCAAGAACTTCTAAGAATCAAGTTTTTGTAAATTTGAATTTTTTTCAAATCCGATTCTTTTCTCAAAAACTTGTTGCGTATGCAACAACTTTAAAAAACCATCTTTTGCATGAAATCTTTTTTCCCACAAATTTCCCTCTTTACCTCAAACTCTCACAACCTATTGTCACAAATTTCTCTCAACCTCAAACTCTCCCAATCTATTGGGTACGCAATAATTTTTCAAAAAAAATAAATTAGAAAACAATCTATTACAAATTTCTCTCTCAACCTCAAAAGTGTTAGATATCAATGCTCCACTCTCGTGTAACTATGCCACCCTGTGGTGTGCTATCCAACACAGTTGTTTGGAGGTTCATTAGTAAACATATGTGTAGGTGTATATCTTCCAAGCTTGTCCAATGACCCCACCTGTAAATTATCATGGAAGATTGCATATGATCCAAGAAGCCCACACCATGGGCTTAGGTCATCATTCTTCTCATGTTTCGTGCTACCTAGAGGTGAAGGTTTAGCAATAAATGTGTGCACATGTCCATGTCTTCCAGGATTGTTAGATGACGTAGCCTGGGAATAATTGACAAAGACTACATCCAAAGAAACATGTAAATTTTCAAGTAGAGATTTAATCATCTGCAAAAAACACATACAAAGCAATGCCAAAAATACATAAAGTAGTAACCAAAACAAATATAAGGCATTGGCAAAAACACATATAAGGTAGTGCCAAAAAACAAAGCATGAGAGAGAAAACACAAAGCACATGCAAATGAGTCACGAAGAACATACAAAGTAGCTAAAGCAATCACAATGTAGTGGCATGTCACAGAGCAAGTAGAAAGAAGTGATAAAGTAGTCAAATATAGAGCCATGTAGTAACAATGTAGTCACAAAGCACATATAGTTAACTTTCAAAGCACATGCAAAGCACAAACAAAGCAAACACAAATAGTGCCAAAAGCATTGTGAATGCAATGCCAATGTTGTGTATGAAGTGCCAAAGCATTAACAAAGTAGTGTTAAAGCATTGTGAATGTAGTACCAAAGCATTGAAAAAGAAGTACCAAAGCGTTGACAAAGATTTACAGTGCCAAAGCACATGCAAAGCACAAGCAAAGCAGTCACAAAAAGAAAGCAGTGCCACAGCATTCACAAACAGTTCCAAAGCACAAACAAAGTAGACACAAATAGTGCCAAAAAGCATTGTGAATGCAGTGCCAAAGTTGTGCATGAAGTGCCAAAGCATTGACAAAGTAGTGTCAAAGCATTGTGAATGTAGTACCAAAGCATTGAAAAAGTAGTACACCAAAGCGTTGACAAAGATTTACAATGCCAAAGCACATGCAAAGCGGTCACAAAAAGAAAGCAGTGCCAAGCATTCACAAACAGTGCCAAAGCATTAACAAAGCAGTGTCAAAGTGCATGCAAAGGACATACAAAGCAATCATAAATAGAAAGGAGTGCCAAAGCACAAACAAAGCAGTGCCAAAGCATTGACAAAGTAGTCACATTCCACACACTAGGGAATCATAGAGCACATACAAAGTAGGCACAATGCAGCGGCATGTCACAAAGCAAGTAGAAAAGTAGCAGTCTCATGCAGAGTCAAAGCATAGATTGATCAAGCATTGACAAAGCATTGCTAAAGCAGTGCCAAAACACATGCAAAGTACAAACAAAGAAGTCACAAAATCTAAAAGCGGTGCTAAATCGTTGAAAAAATAGCAGTGCCAAAGCATTGACAAAGTAGTCACATTCCACACATTAGGGAGTCACAAAGCACATACAAAGTAGGCACAATGCAATGGCATGTCACAAAGTAGGTAGAAAGTAGTGCTATAGTAGTCACATGCAGAGTCAAAGCAGCCATTGATCATAAAGTGGTCATGTAATGACAAATACACTCCCAAAGCAGACATGCAAAGTCAGATATGAAAGTTTGTTGTATAATTCTTAGTAGTAGAGTAAAACAAGAAGTGAGGCATAAATACCACTTGATGACCCCAATACCATAGATTTTACTATAGTGGGGAATTTCCCCGAGCAGCCAACCAACCTACAGTGTGGTTCTTCTAAACACAAGTTTGAAAAATAGAAGGTGGTATGGATGTCGACATGCAAGCATACACATAGCAATTAATTCTTCTGTGTTAATACCAAAGACGCAGTCAGCACAACCCTGCACAATAATTACACCAGTGGATTCTTCATCATCTATAGTCAAAAGTGTAGGTGGGTCTAGGAAAATGGATAGCAGATGATTGGACTGCACTCTTTCCTGCATCCTACTCACAAAAGCATATTGCTACTACATCCTCGCAAATACAACAAACTTTTGATGTAGCTCTGCCTGCAAGTGATAACAGAACAAAAGCTTAAAATATATAACTTGAAGGATCAAGATGAAGTGAAAATAGTGAAAAGAGTGTATCAAACTATTTTTTAAAATTAAAAAATACTATTTTAAGGTTTCTAATGTTTGCAACCTTAAGGCATGCATTTGGATCCAACCATGCTCACCTCTAGTTTAGGTATGTTGTCCTCAAAATTTGGAGCTTCAGGATTGAAGACAAGGATTTTAAGTGTAGAGGTGAATGTCACAATATCCGTCTATAGGTTTCTATAGCTAAGTCAGTTGTCAAATCCACAAGGGACAATTTGGTATGGGCTGCTTGCAGCTTTCTTTGCCATGTCTCCACAGTTGCTGCTAGCATGTTTTCTTGGCACAAGTTCTTCTTCTTAGCCTTGTTTAGTACATTGATGGCCATGTCAACATCCAGACTCACCTTGTTGAGTCTCAACTTTGCAACATGCAACATATTACGAGAGTTTTCCACCTTGGCCATTGTGTACACTACGGACGGTGTACCACGGGCACTTGGGAACTAGGTCGATGATAAAAAATTCCTGACCTTAGGGGCACTCCGCGTATCTTTAACCACTTTTGTGGCTTCAGAGGGGTCAATAGAAAGACTTAGCTTTTTTTGAAATTGATCAATTTTACACTGAAGCTTGCCCTACTGCTCAACGGTGTAGACCACACTTTCTGCAAATTCAACCCAATTTGACAATGTAAGCATCCTTCTTGGGGGTTCTTGGGGGCATTCCTTGCAGCCTTGCAATGCTCAAGTGAAAAGCCCCTCGCAAATGCAAACCCAAATTGATTATTGGGAGGAGCCTCTTGGTATACCCGAAAATACAATCATTATCTTCTTGTAGAAGGTTGGAGTCACGAATGCTTTTGGACTTTATTCTATAAGCCTTTCTTGGCTCATTGAACGCAGTGAGCCAGTCCTGTTCAGGAAGGTCCACGTCTATTAACCTTTGTGGGTTTTTACCAATAATGTTGAGGCCATAAACCTTGTGAGTCTTGAGCAGTACAACAAAACCTACTAGGTACAACCCCCATAGATGACTCCATGACTCTGAGATATGAGACATGTAAGAGCTATGAGAGAAGAGACCTATAAGAGCTATGAGAGACGAGACCTTGAGCTCTTTCTCTCCAGCCCTATCGTTTTCTATGGTGTGACTCTATAAGAGATGAGACCTTGAGCTTGCTAGAGCTGTGAGGTATGAGACATACTAGAGCTATGAGAGAGGCTAGAGTTGTCAGAGATGAGAGGTACGATAGACAAGAGATTCTAGAGCTATGAGAGATGAGAGTTGTGGCATTCCAATGAGAAGTGAGTAGGCAGTTACAACTGAAGAATTGGTTTCATCATGTTTTGAAAGTGTTAGTCCAACTGGACATTTGAAACATGCAAGGTGTCCAAACATTAAGTTATGTAAATCCCACCTCCAAGCACTCTTGCAAATGTGCTCAGAGAGTTCTTAGTTAGCACACACTTTTAAGCGCAAAAAGTGTACCAACCAAACATTCATACACCCTATTATAGTATGCTAAGTATACTTCAAGTTCATATATGGATTGTATGAGAAAATTATGTTATTTTTTGTGAAAATTGAACAACTTGAAAGTGTTATGTTAGCCTAGGCAACTTGGAGAAGGCTCTAGTTTCTCCATTAGGTTAATATGCACCCCGGTTTTTGTTTTGGAAACGCCACAATATCCCTAGTATAAGATGAAGAATATGGACATGTATCTCACACCATTGGAAGATAAACTTCAAACACAATATTAAAAAAATTTGGACTTTTTCTCTCGGTTTTAACTTTTTCTTTGAGGATATCCCCTCCACTCAAGAACACGTGGTGAACTCTAAAATTGGGTTCTTGGTTGGGAGCACTAAATAGGTCACTTCTACACAAATATGGCCTAATAAAGCTAAAATTTCCTCAAAGTATTAAGTGGTGACCACCACTCCATACATCATGAAGGGTAACTTTGCAACAAAATGGGTCACCTTCACACAAATATTACCCTGATATGATGTGATAGTGAAAATATGACAACATATGGAAAGAGTTTGTTGAATTAAAATATAGATGGTGTGTAGATACACCATTTCTTTGGAAGAAAACAACATACAATGTTAAGGATGGTGTAAATTGCACGTACCCTAACCCTAGCTTCATAGTTATGTTCAATACAACATAGAGTACAGGTAGCTATATCATGTGCACTCCTCTCTCTCTCCCTCTCTAATTTATGCTATCATGGTATCAAAGGACTAGGTGCTCCCAAGCCCTTGCATCTTGTCAAGGCACTAAGCCCTCTCTGTGCAAGACATTCTTTGATCCTTGTGAGAGAGATTTTGGTTTGAGAGAGGGTGTTAAGCCCTTATTCTATCAAGGTGACAAGCCCTCCATTTGAGGTGAGTTTGAGGCATCTTCCTCTGTTGAAGAGTTCATCTTGTAGATCTCCTCTCAATCTTCATTTTTCTTTAGAAAGCTCTAAGATATGATGTCTACAGCTCAATCTATGGTGTTATGAATTTTTGTTGATTTCATCATTCTTCTTGAGAGAGTTTTGGAAGTTCTATTCATTGTGTTTGACAGCAGAGAAATAGAGTCTGATTGAGAGAGATAGGGAGTGCCCTCTCCTTTTGTGAGAGACATAGAGATAGGAATTCATATTCTCTTTGAGTTTTGAGAGATTTGGAAAGGTTTTCTACTCCCTAAGGTTTTGTATTCCCTATTATTTTCTATTGGAGATTTTCTATGTAAAACCTCTACAACTCAGAGCAAACACAACAAATCCTGACTCCTTCATCAAACAATGGCCCCCGCTAGTCTGTAGCTTGATGGAAGGAGTGCTACGCTTGCAAGCCCACTTCAACCACTGCCTCACAGCAATTGACACATGAGTTGCACTACAATGAACTGCAATGCTCCTCTACTCAACCTCTCCAGCCTACTTGCAATGCCAAAGAGGCTTAGAGGTGGATTTATCCTAGTAGACATCTCCTCCACAAGCTCTACAAGCTCAAGCACAACTAACTCCAATAGCTCCCAAGATGCTCAACACTGATGTCCTCATGCAGCTCTCTCACAGGCTTACAAGTGATTAATCTTCAACAAGTAGTGCCTCCCAACTATCAATTGACGCCTTCAGAGTGACGAGGCTTCATCGACAGGAAGCTCCAATAGCCCAAACTATTCACAGCAAAGCACTGAGCTCTCGACAGCTCCAGTGTATCACCATTAATGCCTTCCATACTACTTGCTCATCAACAACCTCCTGAAAGTCTCCTCCAATGCGTATCTCCAAACCAAGCGGCTCTTCTATAGCAGCGTCTATGCCAAAGGAGCGATGACCTCACAACCCAAGCGAGTTCCATTCTATGTTAGCATTTGTATCACTACCAGAGTCATCTATATGAGAATCAAACTCATTGTCCAAGGTATTGCCCTTGGGTGGACTTTTTAACAATCTACATCATCGTTCTGTTCTTTTAGCTACATCATATCAAATTATTGAAGCGATTAGTGCCTCGGATCTCCAATCCACTTACTGTGCTACATATCTCTTGTCTTAATCCCTTGCAGAAGTATTCTACCAATGTCTCCATTGTTGTGGGTCTTTCCACCACATCCAACCTGGCATTGAGGTCCTAGAATGTTTGTGTGTAATCTTCTCATAATCTTACACCATTAGTTTCTTCTAACAGAGTTCTCACAAAATTCTGTGGATGTCATTGTGTGTTTTGTGTTTATGGAACCTATGCAAAATAGTTGCCTTCAACTCTTGATAATTTGTGAATTGTGCTAGGCCATACGGGCTGAACCAACTCATCACCCTTCCAATCAAGGTACTCGCAAACTGTTGTAGCTTTTCTAGATCCCCAAACATCATGTAGAATGATAAATCCTAGCGGCCATGGGAGGGAGAGAAAGAGAGACTTGAGATAGACTAAGAGAGAGAATGAGTGGGATGAGGAGAGAGAGGGAAAGACTTAAGAGTTGAGAGAGAGAGAGAGAGATTAAGAGAGAGAATGAGGTGTCTTGACTATGGCTACAGAGAGAATTAGGAGTCTTGAGAGAGAGAGAGAGTTCAGAGGAAAGAGAGAAAGTTTTATATATTTACATGTTTTATATTATACTTTTAAAAAATTATAAAAGAGTGAATTTATGGTTTGTTTTGAAGGTGAGATAATATTTTTATATATATTCATCTTTTAAATTGAGAATGTTACTTTTCTTTAGATACTTGCTCTTCATTTCTCTCACATGCAGGTTTAGCCTCTACATCAAAACCCCTTCTTTTGCATATTTAAGCCTCTTAAACCCCAACACATTAAAATGAACACAGAAAAAGAAATTATTTATTGCTTTTCTTCGCTTCGAGAGTTGGTTTAGCATAGATTAGCATAGATTAGATTGCCTTAGAGGAGAGACAATTCTCCAAGTTGCCAATCGAAGCCATGCCCAAATTTTTCTGACTAGTTCTTCCTAATTGTTGTCAGTCCCTTCGTTCACATGCGGTTTCATGCTCATACCATGCTATTAAATAAAGCAATCAAAAACAAAAAATGAGAATTACAACGATTTTCAAACTCAATATATTTAAAAAATTGCTAATTAAATATTTAAAAATTAAAAATTAAAAATCAATTGAAATTTCGACCAAGGCTACTAGCATGGGTGTGAAGCTCACTACACCGGATGGTGAGGAGTATTGTTATAGCAAGTCTGCACCTGCAAGTACATGCAACCAAGCTGAGTACTCGGCACTCATTTTTGGGCTACAAAAGACACAAGAGCATCACATCAAGCAACTTGAGGTGCAAGGAGATTCTCAACTAGTGTGTGAACAAGTTAGTGGAAGGTGGAAGGTGTGGAGCAAAGGCTTGGTTCCACGACATCAACAAGCATTGGAATTGTGCCAACAATTTGAAGAGGTAAAAATTCAGCATATCCCTCGAGCTCAAAATATAGTTGCTGATTTCTTGGCACGTGAAGCTTGTACTTCAATCACGCATGATGCGAGTGGAAGCACCACCTCAACAAAGCTGCAAGCCATGAAGGAGGGTGATCATTTGTAAGGAATGCAAAGGTTGTGGTCATCATGAAACTAAGTGTTGGGCATACTTGATACGAGTTTACCGACTTCGTAAGATCATCAGAAATGTCCTCAAGAACATTGCTCAAAAGAAGGATGCCAGACCCCACACCCCTTGAAGAAATAGCATGGCAACTACAAGAACTGGAAGAAGCTGAAGGTGATGTGCAAGCTCTCCAACTGTTGACATTTGTCATGGCATTCTTGTTTGCCTTGATGACATGAAAGCATGTATGAAACCTTATCTATATACTTCTATGCAATCTAATGAAAAAACCATTATTAATGTTGGGGAACAACCTAAAAATATGACTACATTGCAGGATGTATGAAATCTTATCTTTATATTTCTATGCTTGTTTAAGCCTTTATTTGGGATGTGTAAATCTCAAAACTTTTTTATATTTTTATAGCAAAAGGAGGATGTAGAAGACATAGCAAATGAAGAAGAATACGATGTAGACCACTCTCTCAATAAGATGAGTCATGAAAGTATGACTCTATTACAGCAGATTGGAAGTTCATTCACCGCTATGTTGTTAATTGGACAACAACCTCATAGTTTTGAATTTGGTGAAGAGGAGATTTTAATCCTCTTGAATCCTAAGAAAGAGGTTAATGTCAAAGTCATTACAACCATCCTCAGGTTTGATGCAACCTTTTCCTTGGCTTTATATTTGCGTATTTTGATTAAACCCAAGAAGCTAATACTTTTTTAAAAAATAGTAATGTTATAGCAGATTTTTCTCAAAATATACAAAGAGTTTCATATATGCTCGATCCTCTTATTTCTGAAGTGCTTAGCAACAAAAAAGAAACCATAGAGGATGTTTGCAAGTGTTGAAGCATGTTCCTATGAATGAGGCATGAGTTATCTTTACAGCATATTATGAGAAGTAAGCAGCAAACCCTACTTGTTTTTTCTATTGCGTTGCTAGAATTCTCTCAAACACAGTAATTATTATTTATTGATAATGCAGCTCACATTGGAGTTTGGTGGTCGTGGACATCTTTGCTAAGAAGTGCTACTTTGCCAACTCAATGACATCCGTCCATGGCACTGTGTTAGAGTAAGTAAAGACTATACTTATTGTCACTTCTTGACATGTAGATTTATATGCAATGCACATATTCACTCTTGTTATATTTTTTGATGTGCAGATGGGCTCGAAAGTTGGTAGGTGCTATCAACATAGTAATGCAGCAACGTGACTTAGCACAACAAATAGAGTATATAACATGTCAGGTATCACATCAAGAGGATAGCCACATCTACAATTGTGGATGGAGGGTGGGCTACAATTGCTTTTTGGTACTTCGTCAAATTTTTTAGATACATACTTGTAAGCCCCCCATATGAGGAGAAGGCATTTGAGTAGCTCGGTTATCCGGTAGGTCCTGGTTTGGACACCAAATGGGGGCCATGTGTGGCCTGATGGCTGGACAGCTTCAGATAGAGTTGGCACACTGCCAACTAGGCTACATGCAAGTGTAGGAAGGCATCCCATGACTGACTGCTAGACGGAGCATTTCTTGGGGCAGTCCAGTTGTGGGGCCCGTTTGGGGAGCTCCAGATGATCCTGGATTGGCTCTGGACCCGAATGGCAAACCGTAGGTTAGTTGCTCTATTTTGTGCCATGGTTTTATCGTGTGGTCGGTGGCCTATTTCAGAACCGACCCCCAGTCGGTGGTTTTGGGTAGACTGGGTCAGTCACCCAATTAGGTCTAACTGACTACGACTGGTGGCTATATAAGAGCAAGCCTATGAAGCCCATATTCATCACTGGCTACAATAACCTTGATTCCTTAGCATCCAGCCTCCGTCCTCTACTATTTCTAGCATGCCATCAAAGCTTCTCACATAGGAGCACACAGCTGGAAGGCAATGCCATCTATTGTATCAGTTTTATGGTAATCAAAATTTTGATTCTCCATATTATCAGCTTTTCTCTCTTGCATACGAGATCCTGTTATCTGTTGAGCACAAACGTTGTATTATTTTCTTACATGGTATCAGAGCTTGGGCTCTAGCAAGAAGATTTAGTAGTGTGTTTCTGTTTGTGAGCAGATTTGGGAGATGGCCCAGCCCGCAAGACTGTAAATCCCACCGTTTGGCGAAAGCAGAAAGTTGGATGGCACTAACTATCCACTCTGGAAGTTCAAGATGAAGACCATCCTAAGCGCATACGAGCTTTGGGATACTACTAATGTGGAACATTGCACTCTTATTCTCGACATGAATGGTGTGTTGATTCATCCACACAATCATAAAAAAAGTTGTTCTAGCCACGATGGCATATTTATGCATGGCAAGTACAAGACCTGATCGCGATGTTGCATTTCTTATTCCAAAGTATGCAAAGCATTTTTTGCATTGGGCTACTCGATAGTTTGGTGTGTATATATGGAGCTCGCAGCGTATGCACAACCTAAGAAGGCATTTTGAACTATGCTTTCCTGGCTTGGTGTCTCTTATCTCAGGGTGGATGGATCAAGCATATTAGGAGACTCAGTGCATTTCACCCTTTTGGATGGGAAGCATGTGTTTTAAAGAACCTATGGTATTTCTAGGAGAAATACCCTTTCTATGATGAGTTGTGTACTTTACTTATTTATGATAGCTTTTACAAGTGTACAGAAAATCTGTCTAGGACATTCAACATACTTCCAAAGATGACAATAGTCCTTGCACACATGCATTGAAATTGTTTGATTAGACACTTGGCACCATGGTTATGGTAGTGGTTATTGTCATAGGATTGGCTGTAGTTTGCTTTTGGAGACCATTTTGGGGTTTGATCATAGACTGCGAAAGCCTACAAGTCACAGAAAGTTTTACTGTCCATCCAGCTAGTTGAGAGGCCCCAGACATATGTCAGACCCCAAAACCATGGTAGGTTGTAGTACCTTGGCACTAAATGTATTGTCATGTATGAATTGTAACTAAATGATGTTATCTATGTACTTTGTGTGAAAGTGAGGGATCGTGCTAAGCCTACTCTAATAGGAGGATCAAAGCACCATGAGAGAGACATAAGGTAGACAACACTCAATATATTCCAATGTGCTCTTGCAATACAAGAGATAGGCTTCTTATATAGAGAGAGCCTTTAGAATAGTCAAACCATGTGGGATCTCTGATCCACATATCATCTAGTGCTAATCCTTGCTCCACATCTTCACATCATGTAGTCCACCTCCTTGGGTGGCTACTTTAATTCTTTCTACACCATACCTTAGCCTCTAATTTATGTGCACATGGCACCATATCTCAACACCTCCCCTTGGTGCCATGATCCATTGGCTATTGCAAGGTGGTCAGATGTGAGTTACAAATCCATCACTACCCAAATCCATCACCTCCCCTTAGTGCATGCTACTTAAGGTGGCTATGTGTGGTTTTTATGTCAATACCTCCCTTGAGTGCATGGTTACTTGTAGGTGGTTAGATTCTATTACAACAATATAGACTAAAGGCAAGGTTTGCATCTTAGTACATTTTGTTGTTGTCACCATTTTGCTCATTGACTTTGCATAGTTGACCTATTGTTGCTTCAATCTAAAATCTTCTTCTTTGTGTCCCAACTTCTTCTAATGGTGATACTTTGGCTTGTTCTTAATCTACAATCACTTTGATAGTGAACCATCCTTCCACAAGGGTAACACTTCTTTAATGCTTTGTTGAACAATGCTTGTTCTTCATGGTTGTTGTTGTTGTGTGTTGATGTAGATAACTTTAACTCTTTATTTCTCAAGAAGATATGACATGCATTCCCCAAATTTTGGATGTGGAAGATTCTTCAAGGTTGTCTCGTTAATGCATTATACTCTTCAAGCATGCTTTTAATAAGGATTGCAAGTGCATCCTTTTCTTCTACTTTTGCATTTATGCCTTCTAACTGGGTCATAATGCTTTTGATCTTGTTGATAAATTGTGTCATGGATTCATGGAAGTTCATGTGCAAACCATAGAATTCAATTTTAAGATTAAATTCTTAGTTCTTTGCTTTTGCACCAAACACTGTGTTCAACTCATCCCATGCATCTTTGGCATGATCCTTAGAATCTATGTGATGAATTATATTTGGACCCAAGTGCAAGCCAATGAGTGATAGTGCTACTTTGTCTTTTTCTTTCCACGTTCCATTTTGTGCAATGGGTATGTCTTCTTTTACAATCTTCCAAAGCTTGTGATGCATCAATAGATACCTCATCTGTGTGGAACCCTTCCCCAGTGAATTTTTCAACGGTTGAGGTGCGTAATGCCATGGCAAAAGGTCTTACTAGGCTGAAGAAACTTTCAAATCTAGCATTGTCTAATTGCATACAACAAAACTGGCTTGACAAGCATGTAAAGCTTAGAAAACTGGTTATTTTTCCATTTTCTTGAAAGTTATGGCTTGTCAAAGTATTTCATCAACAAAGGTGAACATGATGATGTGGCAGAGGATGTTCACATGTAGCATGCAAAGTTGTGCTTAGCAAGGGGAGTGTGCATGTTTAGGTGGCATTATGCCATGTGGTAGGCCTTTACCCTTAACCAAAGCTAACAAACTCCAATTCCAATCATTCCACATGTCAATCAATGAGAACCTTTCAAAAACAAAGAAGTTTTGACGATGCACATGGGCGAAGGCGGCATAGTATGCACACAGAGGCATGAAGAGCCACGGTTGTATTTGTTTGAAGTAGCATTTCCTTTTGTAGTTGTTGATCGGATTAGCTTGTTGCTATTGCCATTGATCATGAGCTATCGTGTTGAAGCTTGTTAACAGTGGCCCCACTGATGCTGCTTGTCTTGCATTTGCAAGTTTGAGTCACTATTGGTGGTTGCTTGCTTCATTTGTTGTAGCTTGGTGTATAGCTAGCATTGATGCATTTGTGTTTGAGATTTGGTAGGAGTACCGGGTCTATTGCTCATCCGCTCAAAGCTTGAGATTGCATTGCTTGTGTTGGTGTCACTGTTGGACACCTTGCTACGTCTACTACTCTAAAGTCAGTGGCTTTGTGTCGATACTTGGTCACATGGTTTCCCAACTCTATTAAGTCATGTCTTGCTATTGATATGCACTGCTCGTGTGCGTGCTGTTGTTATGTAGGAGTCCGTGTGAGATTTACTTCTTTGCTTGCACATAGATGCAATTGCCTTGAGTCACTATAGCTAGCCATTTTTTCCTTTGTTGTAGCTTGCTAGAGCTGTAGGTTGGGCTATAGATGTAGAGCCTTATACCATAGATTCTAAAGTTACTACTCTAGAAGGCAACACTCTCAATCTCTTCTCTCTCACAAAAAAGGGCATATCTCCAAATAACCACACGAAATGATCCTCTCAGGTCAAAAGAGCTCTCAAAATCTCTAAATGGAGGAATCTCTCATGAGTATGCCAAACCCTTTTTTTTTTCCTTTCTTCATAGAAAGACCAAAACAAGCACTTCTATAACAAAGGTACACTAGCTCAACCTATGCTATGATACCATGTGAAAGTGAGGGATCATGCTAATCCTACTCTAATGCATGAAGAGCAAGATCATCAAGAAGGATCGAAGCACCATGAGAGAGACATAAGGTAGACAACACTCAATCTATTCCAATGTGCTCTTGCAATACAAGAGATAGGCTTCTTATATAGAGAGAGCCTTTAGAATAGTCAAACCATGTGGGATCCTCTGATCCACATATCATCTAGTGGTAGTCCTTGGTCCACATGTTCATATCATGTAGTCCACATCCTTGGGTGGCTACTTTAATTCTGTCTACACCATACCTTAGCCTCTAATTTATGTGCACATGGCACCATATCTCAACACTTTGTGAATCGAGCCAAGTTTATTTCAGTTTTTGGAAGGTCTATAAAATGTATTGTAACCATAGTAAGTAATATTATCATCGAGCATTGATAATTGTCCTTTGACCATAGATTTGAATGTCATGTTCATGTTTGCATGAATTCACCAGAGCATAATGTTTGTAAGAAAATAGCATGAATATATCCTAAAATGTGAATGTGAAAAGAAGAAGAATGGCTGAATTTCATAGGGGGGTTGTTCAACCAAGTCATAGATTCCAATTTTGTTTACACATATTGAGCATCGATTCCACCCCTTGATTCCAAATTTGTTCATTTATGAAATTTAGTAGTGTGCATAGGATGTTCTTGAAAGGAGTTCTATAAATATCTCATATCAAGCACTACACATATCTCATAATCAAAGTGTTATCATCCTTAACAAAGATCATGTTCAACACACAATAGAATAGGATATCTTGCTATCAATTATGACTATGTTTGACATGAAGTCCAAGTAGTCACAAATCACTTCCAAGATGTCTCTTACCCATTAGAAAGCACCACCAAGCATGGTCATAACGGTCACAAGGAACTAATCAAGCACTAAGAGTATTCACAAATCACTGACATAGCTTTCACTGTCATGAGACTGCTTGGTATTCACAAAGCACTCACATAACTATAACAAAGCTCTACCAAGCAATCATATAACACTCACATAACTCTCACAAAGCACTTCCAATTAGTCACAATGCACTTCCAAGAAGTCTCATAAAGTTCACAAAGCACTATCAAGCAATGTTAAAACAGTCGCAAATTCAAGCACTCATAGAGCATTCACAAGGCACACACATAGCTTTCATTATCATAAGACTGCCTGGTTTTCACAAAGCACTACCAAGCACTCACATAACTGTCACAAAGATCTACCAAGAAGTCATATAACAGTCACAAGGCACTTCCAAGAAGCTCATAACACTCACAGTGCACTACCAAGTAGTTTCATAACAGTCTCACAAAGCACTGATTAGGCACTTCCAAGTATTCATCACAAAGCAATTGTATAGGTTTTTTCTTTTAATAAAATAGATTTCTCATTCACTGAAGATTATGATACTGCATATCCACAGACAATATATATACCAGCATACAAACTTGCCAACACCCTTGTCCAAGATATGGCAACAAAGAAACATTGCTAGAAATAAAAGCAAGGTAGGGAAATAAATATATTAAACATCATACGGAGCCTACCTCGTACACTTCAAGTGGAAGCAAGTATAAGAGTCTCTCCCTCAATGGATTCTAGTGGAAACTTGATTGACCCTACAAGATGGGAGTATAAGAAGACTTCAGGTTGATCACATCAAGAAGCTTATATTGGTGGTGACCTTAATTGCCATAGAATAAGCCCTTCACAACATAGGAGTTTGCTACTATTATGTTGCCCCAACCATCTTGCATAGACTTTTTGCACCACTCTTTAGCTTTTTTACACTTCAAAATGTAGAAGTTGGCATCTTCTTCATTGTCTACCTCTGTGTTCACTGCAAAATTGTCCCCCATGCCAAGAGCATGACTAATCACACCATGATGGCCTGTATACATAGGTTCATCAAAGAGCTCATCATTGCTACCCAAATCATCGACATCATTAGGAAAAATGATGTGATATTCCTAGTTGGACACATGATTTTTATTGGTGCACTTTCTCCAAGACTCTTGGATACAAGCATTGCAGTAGCATGACAACCTTTCATTCCTATTTTTTGCTAACCCCTTGTGTAGCTCCCCTAATGCAGTGCATGGATTGTGTCTTGGGCACAGGTTAACAGTCCCACTATATATATCTATCAACATCTCCTTCCTTAACCTCCCAAAATGCTCGTGCTATGTTCCTTTCCTTAGATGCATAGCTGGCTTGAGCCCCATGAGACAAGTTGGTCCTCAAGAAACCCATGACATCAGATGCACAATTTAAGGTGGCTCCATTTTCCTTAAGTTGTTCATGTGTCAATGCTCTCTTCACAACATCCCCATCTCCATCATGCTCTCCCTTGCCATGCCTAGGTCTAAAGAAATTCCATGTCAATTGCAAACTTGTGAGCTATCCAAATCTAGATATGAAATAGAAAGGTCTTCTAGCCTTGAATTGGGAGGATGTGCCATCTAGCCAAACCCAATGCATGGTAAGCTCCAAACCTTGATCTATCAACCACCTATGATGTAGCATAAAACAATGCTAGACACAGAGGGTGTCATGCACCTTGTCATCTAAAATAAAGAAGTGAAATGTCATCTTCACCTCACTTTTGATGTGAACATATGTTATGTGCACAAAAATTTTAAGTTGGCTAGAGTGCCAATGCATGGACTAAACCTCATTTTTCTCCTTGAAAGAGTAGTTTTCTACAAAGGCAACCACCAAAATTACCACATCTTCAGGAAATCTTAGCACACACTCTTTGACCTGTTCAGCTTGCAATCATAGATGTAATTGTGCTTGATGAATATTTTCAGGTGCTTCTTCATTAACCATATAAGATCATTACAATCCATCTCCTTTCTCACAAGGTCTTTCCTTCTTTTTCCCATTCATAGTGGTGACTATGTCCACATTCTAGAAGACCTTCACCATCACCTTTTTGGAAACTTGACTCATCTCATGAGGGCAACATGACATTCTTTGGACTGCACTTTTTGCACTCACCCAATAGACATTGATGACGGTGGAATGCGGCTCCAACAAGTTTGGGGCACACCATACTCCAAAAGGGGAGTGACACCCTTATAAGCCTGTCCAAAAGCCCTACAACCTTTTCTATTTCCACATATGTAATAGTCCCAATTGCAAGCTACTCCATGAAGACCAAATCTTTGCATCCTTAGCTAATTGATTGCATTCTAACAAAGTGCAGATCATACTAGCCTAGTGCACACAAGCTTAGTAGAAGAACTAAGGAGGCTCGAAGCATACTGAATAAGACATGAGAGGGAGATAGCAAATCTATATCTCTTGCAATGTGTATTCAACAATACATGATGGGCCTCTTATATAGAGAGTGCCCTTTGAATAGTCAATACTTGTGGGATCCTCTGATCCACATCTCTCCTTGTGGATATACTCAATCCACATCTCCCCATCATGTAGTCCACATCCTAGGGTGGCTACTTTAATACATTCCTTATTACATACCTTAGCCTTTAATCTATGTGCACATGGCACCATATCTCAACACCTCCCCTTGGTGCCATGATCCTTTGGCTACTACTGTAAGGTGGTTAGATGTGAGTTTACATTCCATCACCTCCCCTTAGTGCATGCATTGCTACTTAAGGTGGTCAAGTGTGGCTTTGACATATCAATACCTCTCGTGGGTGCTTTCATACTCTCAGGTGGCCAGGTTTGATTTACAAACATATGGGATGAAGGTGGCAAGGCTTTTGCTTCTCAATACTTGATGCTTTGTTCTTCCATGTGCCTTAATGCTTTATGTTTGGATGCCATGTTCTATGTTATGGTCATCTCATGCACTTGTGCTTTTGGCATGCTTTGTGCATTCATGCATTGATTTGCAATATTGGTAGTGTCTAACTGCTAACAATGATTATATCTGACAGGCGCATAGAGCTCGAAAAGGGATCACTTTTCCTTTTTGGAGGGTGTGCAAATTCCTCTTGGATTGCAAGTTACGCCTTGTCGAAGTTTTTGTGAAGAAGAGGGGGCCTTGATGATGTGGCACAGGAGTTCATATGTTGCTTACAAACTGTACTTGGCAGGGGCTATGTGCTTAGGTGAGACTATAGGTGATATGGCATATTACCCAATCCTAACCCTAAACCTAACCATGGTTAATCTTTACCACAGTTACTTGACCAAAACCTAACCATGGTGCATCTTAACCATAGTTACTTGACTAGCCTTATCTACCACATGGCCTAAGGCAGGCCTTGGAGAAGAATAAGGCCTATAGACATTTCTGAGTTGCTCAAATTGTGATGGCGCATTGACATGATGGTCGAGTGCAGGCTATGGGAAGCCCGTACGCTGGAAGAAGAGAGAAAAGTCTCATGTTTGCAACAAGACACTTTCCTGGCCATCAATCAAGTACAATTGCATCGCTTAGGATCAAAACAGCTCAGTTTCACCGCATATAGGCAATGATTGCATGCTAGTTTCCCCACGGAAGCCAGTGGATTTGCCCCCCATGAGGAAGACAAGGACGATTCCATTTTTACTGAATCAAGAGGAGCAAGCTCGTAGTTCAAAAACGACAAGATGACAAGCAGCTAGCTGTGCGGGAGACAACCTTATGATACAACTTCATAGTTCTTCCAAATCACGTCCGGAGTGAAGAGAAAAAGTGGAAGATGCGTATTTCAGATAACTAGTTAGAGGAAGAAGGAGTTTAGAGAAGCAACTTCTCAAAGGGATTGGATTGAGGAGAGAGGGAGGAGTTGCAAGGTTAGGACATGCTTATGGACGTGGAGTGCAAGGAAGCATGGAGACTTGAGACAATTGCTTGGAATACCAAAGTAGAACTCAACACAATGCCTCAAAGAGTGTGGGCTTAATTCCATTATGGGGTAATTATACAAGTTGGAGAGCTTCTCTCTCTACATGTAGGAATTGTAAGACAATCTCTCTCTACATTTAGAATCTTGCATATAGAAGTTGCATGTAGAACTCACATGTAGGAGTTCCATGTAGGAGTTGCATGTAGGACTCGCATGTAGGACTCGCATGTAGGAGTTGCATGTAGGAGTTGCATGTAGAACTTGCATGTAGAACTCGCATGTAGAACTCGCATGTAGGAGTTGCATGTAGGAGTTGCATGTAGAACTCGCATGTAGAACTTGCATGTAGAACTCACATGTAGGAGTTGCATGTAGGAGTTGCATGTAGAACTCACATGTAGAACTCGCATGTAGGAGTTGCATGTAGGAGTTGCATGTAGAACTCGCATGTAGAACTTGCATGTAGGAGTTGCATGTAGAACTCGCATGTATTAGTTGCATGTAGAAGTTGCATGTAGAACTCGTATGTAGAACTTACAGCTGAAAAAGAAGACATTCAATGTATGTCCAAATGAAATGAGGGAAGACAACCACGTTGCTCTAAAATGGAGGAGATTTGAAAATGTCAATGTTGAAGGATCCGATAAAAAGAGATGGCTATTGTCATATAAGATCACCCAGCCAAGGGAGCTTGTAGGTCATGCGGTTCAATCCATCCCAAAATATGTGCTTCACAATTTCACAGCTAGCTGCTGGCAAGATAAGCAGTTCAGGACATGCCTTGCCAATTTTCCCCATGACACTATTGTATTTGTCATAGATTTTGCAAAAAATTATTCTTTTCAAGAACAAGATGAGATACAAAGTGCTCACTGGTACAACAAGTAGATAGTAATTCTTGGGAATATCACATACAATCATTTGCTTGATTCTTCCATGCTTGATGCTAATCTGCTTGTTGCCGACTCATAGGAGTCCACGTCAATGTAACACGCACTTACCATTTCTTCATTTCAGATGATAGGGAACATGACACCCTATTTGTGCAGCTTGCTTTTCTACTACATTGGGAATGGCTGAAAAAGGAAAATTATGATTTAAATTTAAAGATAATGAATCTAATCTCTCATATTTGTTTACAGGCAATAGAGGGAGAAGAAATGGATGAAGTCAATATGGAGGCACTCCCTTCTACTTCAGCAATGCAACCACCTCTAAATTTGGTTTGCATCTCTATGCATTTCTAACATGTACCATTCGAGCAATCATTAAGGGAAACATTATGGACCCTCCCACAAGTCAAATAGATAATGGCTCAGAGAAGTGCAAAATGAATGCTGTCAAACATTCAAAGGGGATAAAAGACCTCAACTCTACAAACGTGGCTTCATTTGAAGAATTGGGAAGCTCTTTTAATGTTAGGGTTATGATTCAACATAGACCTTAGTATCTTGAATTTGGTGGAGAGGAGATTTCAATCCTCTCTAGAGCTTCAAATGAGGTCAATAATGACGTTATGATGGCCATTCTCAGGTTTGATACAAACTTTTTCTATGCTTGATAATTCAATATTTTGATTAAATCTAATAAGCTAATATTCATTTATTTGTTCGTGCAGTATAATTATCTCACGATTTTGTAGATCACTACAAAACCGTGTGTATATGTTGGATTCCCTCCTTTCTCCTATACTTAGCGATAGCAGAAAGACGATAGTCGATGTTTGTAAATGGTTACAGCCTTTACATTTAGATGGCGTGCGAGTCTTGTTTATGGCATATCACGAGATGTAAGTATCATGGCAATGTTTATTTTCATCTTATAATGGCAACATTGTGTTAAATAATAATGGTTCTTAATTATTCATGTAGGGAACATTGGAGTCTGGTGGTTTAGGACCTTGAAGACAACTATTGTTGGTTTTTCAACTCAATTGTAGGCTTTCATGGCTCAGTGCAAACGTAAGTATTCTATTAATCTATTGTTACTTCTATATTATGTACCTTATGTAATAGACACACTAAGTTTTTTTAATATGTCATGATGAGCAGGTCAGTTGAGAAGTTGGTATCTACTATCAGAGAAACAGGAAAGTACAAAGACTCGCTAGACTTCCAAAGGCATTTAGTAGTAGAGCAAGAAGATGGGCATAGCTGTGGGTGGAGGGTTGCCTATAACTGCATGTTGATTTTCAAAGAAATTTTCTCACTTAAGCCACAAGTCTCATCGGAAGATTCTTTGGAGCTCAAATATTCAAAGGAGGATATACAATTGTTTAGGGCTGAAATCATTCGAGACCTAATTGCTACCACTAAAATACAATGTGCAACTAAAGCAATATCAAAGCTTGCATTTAAGGAAGAGGAGATTGAGTCTACTGTGAAAGCACTACACATTACAGAAGAAGTAGAGACTCAGTGTACACCTAGAGCACCACAGCCTCCACTGGAAGCATCAAAAGAGTTGCCACAACTTCTACTTGCATTTAAGGAAGAGGATACTGTGTCTACTCCGAAAGCACTACACACTATAGAAGAAGTACACAGTACAGAAGAAGTAGAGACTGAGTGTACATCTAGAGCACCACAGCCTCCATTGGAAGCATTAGAAGACTTGCCACAGTCTCCACTAGAAGCATCAGAAGAGTTGTAATGCATGTATGATGTTGTTTTTGTATACATGGATAAGGAGCATATTCTCATGATGTTGTTTATTCCATGAGTATTATGGTTGACATTTATTTGTTGGAATGTATGAATCATGATGTTTTTGTTGATTATACACACCAATTTGTGACTTATTACTTAAGTGGCATTTAGTCATGATATTTATATATTTATTTAATGCACACAATTTTATGATATGAATGTATGATGATGTGACTATTGTAAGAAAACAATACAATGTCTGTGCTCAACAGATAACAGGATCTCGTATGCAAGAGAGAAAAGCAGATAGCATGGAGAATCAAAAATTTGATTACTATAAAACTGATACAATAGATGGCACTACCTCCCAACCGTGCGCTCCTGTGAGAGAAGCTTCGATGGCGTGCTCGAAATAGTAGACGACAGAGGCTGGATGCTAAGGAATTAGGGTTGTTGTAGCCAGTGATGAAATGGGCTTCACGGGCTTGCTCTTATATAGCCACCACTAGTAGTCGGTTAGACCCAATTGGGTGACCGACCCAGTCTACCCAAAACGGCCGACTCAGTCCCGAAATAGGCCACCGACCACACAAGAGAGAAAAGCAGATAGTATGGAGAATCAAAAATTTAATTACTGTAAAACTGATACAATAGATGGCGCAGCCTCCCAGCTGTGTGCTCTTGTGAGAGAAGCTTCGATGGCATGCTGGAAATAGTAGAGGACGAAGGCTGGATGCTAAGGAATCAGCGTTGCTGTAGCCAGTGATGAAATGGGCTTCATGGGCTTGCTCTTATATAGCCACCACTAGTAGTTGGTTAGACCCAATTGGGTGACTACCCTAGTTCGCTCAAAATGGCCAACTGGGGGTCGGGGTCTCGAAATAGGCCACCGACCACACGTTCGGCCCACTGCCATCCGGGATCATCTGGGGCTCCAAACGGGCCCCGCAACCCGAGAGTGGGCTGCCCCGAGAAATGCTCCATCTACCCTCAGTGCGGTCAGTCATGGGATGCCTTCCCGCACTTGTATGTAGCCTAGTTGGTAGTGTGCCAACTCTATCTGAAGCCGTCCAGCCATTAGGCCACACATGGCCCCCATCTGGTGTCCAAACCAGGACCTACCGGATAACCAAGCTACTCAAATGCCTTCTCCTCATATGGGGGACTTACAAGTAGAGTTAGCTGGTTCCTGCGTAGTTACATGAGAGTGGAGCATTGATATCTAACAACTATTTGGAAATATAACCTTGTGTGATGAGAATTTTGATATGAATATGTGATGATGTGATTATTTGGAAATAAATGTGTGATGAGAACATAATAATTATTTGTAATATTTCACTTCAAAGTATCAATTCCCAATGCTCCACTCACTTAAAGTATAGCATTCCCAATGCTCTACAAGATTTTATTCCAAACCTTTCATTACACACTATTGGTTAAAGTGTCAGTTGGACAACAGTCTCCACTCAGTTAAAGTAGAGCATTCCCAATGCTTCACTCTCTTTATTCCAACCCTTATCCTTATCATAGCGAACACGTCGTGCCTTAGTGAACTTGTATTCTTCCATCCTAGTCCTTCCACAAACACTCTCTTATTTCTTACATCCTAGTCCTTCTCATTAACTTGTATTCTTCTTTCACTTTACGTCTTCCCTCACTTTCTATCACTCTTGAAGGAGGGGCAGCTCACTGCGCATCCCTCGCTATCGCTCCCTCACTCTCCTTCTCTAACTTTCCCTCTAAGACAATGGCTAGTTACTACGTGACTTCATTTACTGAACTTAAATTCTGTCTTAGATCCCTTTTGTATGGACCCATGAAGGGAAAATCATTCGAGGAGGACATGTTACGCACATGGCTGCTTGATTTGAACTCAGCAGAAGAAGTGAATATCCCAAGCTTTCTTTTTCGCTTCTTTTAATCACGTACTTCTTATGCTAACGAGTTAAATTTTCGTACAGGATATGGCGGTGGCTAGAAGCTGTATTTAAAAAAATGGTGAAGATGAGGAAAGCCAAGAGAGAAAAGAGGAGTTGTTGAATGCTTACAAGTCGGTGGAAGATTCAAAATAGGTTGTGAGGAGAGTCTATGAGAGATTTGCGATGCTAGCCCTGGTTACGCATGGCCTGCAGGTTCAAAGTCTGCTTGTTTTCATGAAGCCAATGCCATAGTAGGCACTTTCGAGGGGGACGAGCATTTTTCGAGCAAAATCTTCCGAGCGTCCGAGCGAAGGAAAAAAAAAAGCTTCCAATTATGTAAAAATATGGCAAAAATGGATCGGAAGTAAACATAGTTTCACTTAGAAATATGCAAAGTATTGTAGCAATGCCTATTTTATACATGAATCTTTACGTGAATCTTTGGGAATGGTGAGAACAGAATGGGATGGATTTTGAAGAAACCCACATGTAGAGTAGACTTCTCCATGAAAATTCCCTTATGATCCTTCTTAACAACTTTTACTTAATAGGGGGTGACATTGAAAAACCTCCCTCAACCTATCTTCATGAAAGGGCTTCTCCAAAGAAAACTCATTGAAGCAAGCCATCAAGCTAGTTTCGCTAGCAAAACCCCTTTGAAGTCTTCCAAGGTAGTTTCGCTAGCGAAACTACCTTGGACAGTACTTTTAAAAGTGACATAACTTTCACATCCAATGTCCAAATATAGTCATTCAGCCACTCAAATTGATTGGAAAGCCCCATTTGAGCACATCGATGAGGTTATATTTTGGAAAATCTTGCATATATAGTATTAAATATTACATGTATTTTATGAAAGTGATATTTAAGCCCAAGTTAATACTTGTTTATAGTAATTTAAACTTCTTTAAAAACATGTCCATAAATATCTTGTTATTAATACTATAAAAACACTAGAAAGATATTGCCATATGATATAAATGTTCCAGTTGAGGAGAGTCCTGAAATGGAGGAGCAACTTCCTTCGAAGGACTAGCTAGATGATCAGCTTATGGATGATCAACATATACTAGCTAATCAGAGAATACATGAGGAGTATCCACCAATGCATGATGATCACCTAGTACATGAGGATCATTCGATTGGAGGTGAGCCCATTGTGCCAAAGGAGTGCAATGCCTGTCTCTCTCTCTCTCTCTCTCTCTCTCTCTCTCTCTCTCTCTCTCTCTCTCTCGTTCCTTCTATAAGTGGAGTTGCATCTAGAAACCTCCTCCATGCCCAATGACTACTATGTGGAGTGCTTATACTATGGCATGTGTCATTGAATAAGCCCTTTCCCTAGTGCACCCTTAAGGGCCTTTCATTTTCACCTTCAACTATTGTCTAAGTCTAAGAACACCCCATAAATCCCAGCTTTTTAATCCACATTTGCAAGCATTGTCTAGTCCTCTAGGCTCTAATCTCACCATAACCAATCCATGGCTTCTGTGATTATGGTTGATGTAATAACTAATAATCATGGGTCTCAAAATCCTGTGATTATGGTCGATAGGTTGACCTTGAAAGAAGATCCCAAGTTGCTAAATGGAAAGGATTATTGGTTGGCATGAAGTATTCAATCATCTATTATTCCAACTAGAGAAGATCAAACTAGAGGTGGGGAAAGTGTCCAAAGGTGTTCTTCATGTTTTCTTCATGGGCTAGATACTTACCTTTACAGACCTTAAGGATGGCTCCAATTTTCATATGAAATGCTAAATCATGCTTACTAGAATGACAAAATATTTTTTCTTGTTGCATTCTATATTATCTACAAGAGTTTAGGAATAGTCTTCCAAAAGGCCTAGTTTGCATGTACACTTATAGGAAAGGCAATGCACTGGTTCACCCCATATGGAGTGAGCCATTTCCACACATATGATGAGCTTAAGTAGAAATTTTTGGAGAGGTTTTAGAAATAGAAAACCCCCATTGATGTTAGGAAAAAGATGAGAGAATTGAAGCAAAAGAAGCTATCCCATGAAGACTACATCCAACAATTTTTGAACCTAAATGCAAGATTATAGCCCAAGCAAAAAGCCCGACCCCTAAAATTTGTTACACTCGCAAAGTGCTCCTGTCTCACAATTACTATGTTGAAATGGCATCTACATTGACTATGAACAATAGACCAAATCTGTATTATCTTTTAGGAACTCTTCCTCCTCATCATCATCCAGACCATCTAGCACACATGCTACTCCCATTAGCACACGTGCTACTCCCATTAGCACCCATACCTTCTTCTTTCCTCTTTGCTCTAAGAGGGTATTCAACTCCCACTTCTGCATCACTTGTGCTTCTAGACCATCTGCCATATTGACTGTCTCTGCCAGCACAGGCAGAATTGCCCCATCTAGCACACATGCTACTCCCATTAGCACCCAGACCTTCTTCTTTCCTCTCTACACTAAGAGGGTATTCAACTCCCACTTCTGCTTCACTTGTGCTTGCTACAACCAAGTTCTTTCCAAGAGAAAATTGTATCTTGAGCTAGGGCCTCCATATTTAGCACTATGAACAAGATCACGAAGGAAATTTTGCAACCTTGAGGACTAGTTCCTTAAGGCCAAGTGGATGCACTCACCTTTGATGTGCCATTCATACCAAGAAGGGCACTGACTCCAAATCCTTCCATCCCATTTCCTAGGAAGTCTTGAGTGCGGCAATGGTGACTCTGGAACCACCATTAATCAACAATTGGAAATATTGTGACTTGGCTACTATATGACCAAAACTTGCATGTCGGTGAGCACTACTAGGGGAACTAGTGCTGATGCTACTTGGAATACCCCTACGTCTGGGACCGACTGTTGCTTGTGAAATTGGAGTACTAGTAGTAACAATCACCCTAACAAAATTTGAATGGGTGCATCTAGGGGAGACTTGGCTCTTAGCTCGACAACCTTCCCCTCTTGTGGAACTGGCTTCATTGTACTTGCATTTTTGGCCACCAAAATAGGTCAATGATTGTCCCTTAAAGGTTGCACTCTGGACAAGTTTCATTGGAATTGGCCTGGGCCGCTCTACAAAACTACACTCTATGGCTCGTCTCCACCTTCTTCATCAGCTCTAGTACTTCCATAGGAGGGGTAGCCTCTTTAACCCATTTCACCACTTGCCACCCCACTTTCCTGATAGGCAAGAACTCTTTTCGATCTGATGATTTCATTGACTTGTAGATCGACTATTAGATCATCATCCAGTATAGGAGTTCTAGTTAAACAAAAGAGTGGGATTTTGAAGAATGTATCAATAGAGTGTCACGTGTCCAAGAGGATGTGCTCGACAAGATGTTCCTTAGACCAGTTGGTGTTTCCAAGCTAGTCAAGATTAGCACATTGCTAGATAAGGAGTTCTAGACCACACTTGTAATACTATTGGTAGAGTTCACGGGTGTGTTAGCATGTGACTATTTTAACGAATTTTGACTTGTGGGGCCTTGACCCAAAATTTTATCAGTACAGAGTGAACCTCAAGAAAGATGCTATAGCTTCAAAGATGCAATGCTACCACATGAACCCACATGTAGCCAAGCAAGTAAAGTCAGAACTAGAATGCATGTTTCAAGTAGGGTTCATAGTATCAATCAAAAATTCAAACTAGATTTCTTCCATTGTGATTGTTCCAAAGAAGAACAAGAAGCTCTGGATTTGTGTTCACTACCACAAACTAAATGCAACTATGGTGCCAAACCCATCCCCACTATCGTACATTGATTCAATATTGGATGAGGTGGTAGGGCATGAAACATATTTGTTCTTGGAGGGGTAAAGTGGCTACAACCAAATCTGAATGGCACCATAGGATCAAGACACAAGATGATGCTCCTTGAAGAGAGCTTCGTGTTGATATAAGTTTCATCCAAATCGGACCACCGAGCAAAAAGTTATGAGCAAAATACTAATAGGGGGTCAAACTATCATGAAAAACACCTACTCCTACTGGTGCCCACTTGGGAGACTACTCCCTCCATGCTCAAACTTCATCAACGATCCAAGTCCCATAGAGGTCACCTAGGAGGGAAGCAAGATTTGCCTTCGTGACTCGGGAAATAGATAAACCATCTAAGCGCAATGAGCAGCTGAATAGACAACACTTTTGAGCACTTTGGAAGAGAAAGCAATGGAAAAAGGGAAGAGACACTCGAGAGAGAACCTAAAGTGACCTTCATTACCAATAGAGTGAGACTCCACTCCAATACAAGTCAAAAAACTACAGACATAAGGGAGAAGAAGAGGTTTCATACATACAAGAGGGAGCAGGAGCTCCAAGGCTACGCATAGAAACTCGGGGGGGTCACTATGTATAAACCCTCTATATCACGTGCGTTCAAGGCCTATATTTAAAGTCCCTTATCTGTAAAAATTTCTTTAATAAAATGTACCCCTTTTCTATACAAATCTGTAAATTTTTTCCAAAACTATTTTAAATAGTCCCTTATGTATATTTATTTCTGTAAATTTTAGAAATTAAAAAAATCCTTCTGTTGAACTCACGTGATAGGGTTACATATGATGAGTGACCCCCCCGAGCATAGAAAGAGAATGAACTAGAGAGATATGGACTCAAGAGTCTACATAAGAGGATATCTACAAGAGGGAGAGAGAAGGCTCATGATAGAGGCTTGAAGAGACTAGAGCTACAGTAGCATGAGGCTCAATGGTGGAAGAGATGTCAAACAAGGGAGAGGAGGGCTTCTTTTATAGAGATTTTGTCACCCTCCTTCACCCATTTACAATTGCTACGTATAGATTCCTTTCGCACATCAATCACATAAGCCCGTATGTCACCATCCATGTCCTTTTTCCCATCAAAAGATGCTCAAGACTCTTAAAGTATTGAGAAAGTCAAGAGTCTCCCCACATGGAGCCCATAGGGACCCTCTCTTTTCCATATGTCCACATTCTCCTTATTCCACATAGGAATTCGAGAAGAATTCCTCTTGACTCCACACTCCTCCACATGCATTCCACACGCTTGGCATGTGATCTCTCTTATGATATTGGAACACATGGACATGAGCCCACCTCTTTATATGATTCACTCTTCCTATTTTCGAGCTATTTTCTAAAAACCCCATAATATCCCAAACACAAATAACTCTCACCCCATACTAAGGTATTTATCATTCATACACATGGTATTTACAATTATCCATTCCACTCATCCTCTCAATTCCATACAATATCTTAGAAAATAGAAATAAGTGAGAGCTGGTAGGCTATCACTTGATATTCAAACTCTTATCAAACATAGAGAAAAACAATACCAATGCCAAATAAAATATATCAATTTTTGGCCTCACATATTTTCCCCCCGAAGTAGATCCTCTCTAGTTGACAAAGAGGGTCTGCTGGCCCTCAAGGTGGTCAAGCATAGAGGAATTTAAGGCGATACTCATTGATGCATCCGAGTATCACCATGCCATCAACATCCTCAAGCTGGTAGGTTCCATTGGTGCACTTCTTCTTGACTCGATATGGTCCCTCCCATCGGCCGATAAACTTTTTGTCTAGCTGCTTGTCCAAATGGCTATCAAATCTCGACCAAATCTCCTTCTGCAATATCGGGCCTTGTGCCTTTTTTGAGAAGCTTCCAAGTTTTGTAAGGCTTGTAATCTGCATTCATCCAAGGCTTCTAGCTGTACCAAGCGTTGAGCATAGGCATCCTCCTATCCTTCTATTCTTACAACAGTAGTGTGAAGACTATGTATCTCCAATTCAATGGGCAAAATGGCTTCTATCCCATACACTAGTTGGAATGATGTAAACCCAATAGCTAGCTTGTGTGTGGTTCTCTAAGCCCATAAAACTCTGCCAAGTGCCTATCCCAATGCCTTTTCTTGGTGTCTACAAGCTTTCCCATTGAATTGCACAACAATCCATTTGTTTTCTCAGCCAAGCCATTACATTGGGGATAGTATGGCATGGACATGCTATGATTTATCTTTAGCTTATGCACCACATCTTCAATTAGTTCATTTTTAAAAGAGGTTCCTCCATAGTGAGAATTTCCAAAGGACAACCAAAGCATGAACAAATTTGATCAAAGAGAAATTTTGCAATTGTTCTTGCTTTGCTATTGACTGTGGCCTTGGCCTCTACCCACCAAGTTGCATAATCTGTGGCCACCAATAAATAATGCTTGCCATGAGATGAGCAAGGGAGTGGTCCCACAAAGTCCAACCCCCACCTCTAAAAAGGTCCATATGCTAGAATAGGCTTCAAGGGCCCAGGAATCAACTGTCGCCTTCCAAACTTTGGCATACTACTGTACAACTTCGACACCATCCATATACATCCTTATGGAGGTGTGGCCAAAAGTACCCTGCATTAAGAATTCTCCTAGCTGTGCTCGCTGAAGCAAAATGACCGAAGCATTCATGACACATTTTTAGGATTTTCCTAGTCTCCATGGGATGGACCACCTAACGGAGGACCTTATCTTTTCCCAATTTATAAAGAATGTCATCAACAATAGTATAGGGACAAGCCTTCCTTACCAATCTCTGCTTTTGTTGTGGAGTTAACCCTCGAGGAAACATGCCTTCTTCCACATATTGCTGAACATCTTGAAGTTTTGCCCATCCAGTGTCTTTCAAAGAAACCACCCCATGGTCTTGTACTACAATGGCTTGAGTAGCTAACTCATCTGCCCTTTGATTTTTTTTCTGTTTATATGAACAAACTTGCAAAGTCAAACTAACTACATACTGCCATAGCCTTCTAATTAAGCTCCTTCAAATGGGGACTTCTTATCTTGTAATGCCCTTGCATTTGCTTTATAATAAGCTGAGAATCTCCTCTTACTTCCAATTCTTTAACTTGACTTTGAAGACAACCCTCCAAACCAAGAATCAAAGCATTATACTCAATTGCATTATTAGTTGACTTGGAAGCTCTTGTCCTCTTGCCCATACTTCTTGACCTCCAAAATTCATCAAGACCATCCCCCCAGCTCCTTGTTGGTGTGAAGGACTAAAAGCTCCATCAAAATAGAAAACAAAAGCTGTTAGTGGTGTCTCCCTTTCGTCATTAATGTCCTCCTTATATTTCTTTTCTTCTCTTAGATCCTCCCGTCCTGTGAGCAAATCTGCCATGGTGGACCTAGTGGTATTTTCAATGACAAAAGAGAGAGAAATCTTAAAGCTCTAACAACCATTTTTCAAATCTCCCCCCAGGATTAGGCTTGCAAACTAGATATGCTAATATAGACTGAGAGGTAAGGAAGAAAAATGGTCGAGGTAATAAATAGGAGCGAAACTTTCTGACTAGTTGCCAGCCCGATGGAATCATACCCACGACAGACGTGGCTGATAATAGCCACGACAACCGGGCAGTAATTCCCACAAAAGTAAATCATGAAGCCTAATCATCTCTAATCCCTCATTACCATGCACTCTAGTACTCTCCTAAGCATGCAAGCCCAATGACTGGTAATTTATTGCACTTGTAGTGGTAATCATGCATGCAAGCCCGGTGCTGGTAACTGAAAGGTGAGTAATTGCAGGCCACTATGGTGGCTAGTAATTAACTGCCAACCCAGTGGGTCTTAGCCGCCACCACAAAAGTGGGTGGGAATCTTAGATGCCACCACCTCTAATCACTCCTCTAATCACTCATTACCATGCAAGTCAGTACTGCCTCCTTGAATTAATCAAAATTTGGGCCAATTATTGCAATGGCTCTCACCTTGACAGTGTAGTCACGGCTTACAACCACCGCGGTGGCTCTCACCTTGATAGTGTAGTCAGGCTACAAGCCGCTATTCCATTTCCTTAACCGTTTTGTCTTCTATCCCTCTTGACCGTTGTGATGCCAAATTTGATATTTTTTATTTGGCCTTGGTATTGTTTTCTTCTATGTTTGATAAGAGTTTGAGTAAGATATTGTATGGGATTGAGAGGATGAGTGGAATGGATCATTGTAAATACCATAGGTATGAATTATAAATACCTTGATATGGGGTGAGAGTTATTTGTGTACGGGATATTATGGGGTTTTTAGAAAATAGGAAGAGTGAGTCATATAAAGAGGTGGGCTCATGTCCATGTATTCCAATAATATAAGAGAGGCCACATGCTAAGCATGTGGAAGGCATGTGGAGGAGTGTGGAGTCAAGAGTAATCCTTCTAGAATTCCCATGTGGAATAAGGAGGATGTGGACATATCAAAAAGAGAGGGTTTCTATGGGCTCCATGTGGGGAGACTCTTGACTTTCTCAATATTTTAAGAGTCTTGAGCATCTTTTGATGGGACACATGGCAAGAGTAGCCAAAAAGGACATGGATGGTGACATACGAGCTTATGTGATTGATGGGGAAAAGAATCTACAGGTAGCAATTGTAAATGGGTGAAGGAGGGTGACAAAATCTCTATAAAAGGAGCCCTCCTCTCCCTTGTTCAACATCTCTTCCACCATTAGGCCTCATGTTGCCATAGCTCTAGTCTCCTCAAGCCTCTTCCATGAGCCTTCTCTCCCTCTTGTAGATATTCTCTTATGTAGACTCTTGAGCCCATCTCTCTCTAGTTTATTCTCTCTCTATGAGTAGTCTTGGAGCTTTTGCTCCCTCTTGTATGTATGAAACCTCTTCTTCTCCCTATGTTTGTAGTATTTTGAGTGTTTTTTAGTGGAGTCTTACTCTCATGGCAATGAAAGTCACTTCTTATTATTTTCCTTGAGTCTCCATTCCTATCTCTTTTCTCTCTCTATTCAAGTCTCTAAAATAGTTCTTGTTCGGCCACTCACTGTGCACACATGGTCCATCCGTTTCCCAAGCCACCATGCAATCTTCTTCCTCTATTTTAGGCAAATTCTAGGGGTATTGGATCGTTGATAATTGTGGAGCTTTGAGGGACTAATTTGCTTAGGCGAAATCTGCATTGGTAGATGGCAGTTAACATAGCAGTTAGACTCCCTGTCAGTATTTGGCCTATAACTTTCTCCTCAGTGGTCCGATTCCAATGAAACTTATATCAACGTGAAGCTCTTTTTAAGGTCTCCCTCCCATATAATTAGTTTCTTGCATTGGGTCCAAGACAAGAAGTTATGAGTCTCTGTGTATGACTGCTTATTTCTATGGCAGTTTTTACCCCCTTTCAGTAAACTGTCCATATCTCTTCAACTGGTTATCTGTTTTCAATGAAACATATATCAGTATGAAGCTCCTTCAAGGCACATCCCTATATGTACTTTAATTTTTTATATCAATTTTTTGGTGGAAGTTATATACCTCTACGTTTTCTAGTAGTATGTAGAATGATTTTGAGCCATTTCTAGAGGCTTCTATGAAGGAGGTGCCATGTTTCCCTGAAATTTATCCATCTAGCTAAATCAGCCCCTTCAAGCCCCTAGATATATATCAATTCATGTCACGTTGAGCCGAAAGATCTTCTTCCAATAATGCATCGCTCTTCTCTTTGGCGTTGACTGGCTTGGTGAGATAATGGCCTCTGCAGATCTTTTTCTTCTCCCAATGCTGGACTACAACATCACTTAGGATGTTACCATATTCATTCTTCTCTAAGGAAAGCAAGGAGAAAGATATGTTGTGGTTTTTTTTGCATGAAAATATTTTCTTCATCTCTCTTTGCAAGTGATAAGGGTCTCTATTATTAATATTGGGAAGAGCAAGAAGCTAAGAGGTGCATGAAGTTTAATTACCCCCAACTTCATGTCACATCTTTTGGTGGAGACACTGGGTACGTCTGGTATTGGATTCATCCCACCTTACTAAACAGTCTCAGGTGTACTTGATTCAATGTTATGCCTAGTATAGGCATGTGTTTTTTTATGTGATAAAGAAAATGCTTGGAAGAACTCCGTTAGAAGAGACTGCATCCCATTTAAGAGAACTAGAAGATTGTGAAAGTGATGTTCAAGCTATTCGCATCGTCATCATGATCATATCCTTTATGTTTGCACTCTTGAATATGTTGGTGAATGGACAACACCGACAGCATGCACAATGATAGATTGGGGAGTGTTTCATGCATTGGCATCTTGGTGTGAAGAAGAGTTGAGTCTTTGGGTAGTTTTTGACTATAACAGTGGAGTGGTGATTCTCAATGCTTTCAACTTCTTTTGCTATGCAAATGATGAAGAGTACAATATCTTGAAGCTGTTATGTGCACTTCCAATTGTGAGAAGGGTGATTCTTGCATGCATGTATACACAATGTTTCCATGGTGCTGATTGGTCACTTATTTTTGAAGATTTTGTTGAGGATCACATTGTGGATGGTTTTCAACAAGTGGTTATGCATAAAAGATTGGTCTTGGTATACTAAGGCTCTGTGGGATCTTGTTTGGATCTTATTTGGGATATTAGTTGGATCTTGGTGTTTCCTTTTTGTGTTTCATCATGGTGAAGATTCCAGTGTTTTGAGGGACACAAGGGGAAGACCTGAAGTCTTATCTTCGGGATTTTGTTCGAGGACGCCCGCTTTTGGGAGGGTCCATGAAAAATCGAGCAGAGATTTTGCCTGATTTTCTTGAAGGTGTAGCATTGAGTTAGCATGAGACCTTGCTGGACTTTACCAAGGAGGACTAGGACCAAGTGGTGGCAGCAATGAAGCAGAGATTTGGGATAGTGGAGTCGCCAAATGCTTTGATGTTGCAGTTGGACCGGTTCTATCAAGGAGAGGGTGATATGGTCTCTGCATTAGCAATCCGATATGAAACTTTATGGACAAAGTATGAAAGGGTAGCTTTGCGAGCTATGACATCTGCATCATCAGCCCCTCAAAGTCTCTCAGGGATGGAGCACTTAAAGATGAGCAAATTTGTTATGGCATTGGAGCCTCGTCTTCGCTCACAAGTAATGAGTAAAGATCCAACAACATACATGGAGGCACTTTGCATTGCGACCAAGAAAGAAGCTTCTCTAAAGATCGAATCCTCTTTTTTGTCTTCAACAACTTCAGCTCCTAAGGTGGAGGTAATGGGCACTCTTCAGGTACCAAAGTCCTCTGAGTTAGATCATAATATCTCCCAATTGATGGGAGAGTTTGCTAATTTGAAATTGCATTTGGTTAATGCATGACAACCTAGAGCACCAAAGAGTGAAGATAGGCCTCGAGATAAGAGTGGGGTCACTTGCTATGAATGTAATGAAAAAGGTCACTATCGCCGCGAGTGTCCTACATTGAGAAAGAAAGAAGAAAAACAAGTATCCTTGTTAGAAGCTTCTTCAGGGGATGAGGAAAGCTAGAAATAATTATGGCTAAATGGGGGCATGGTAAAGCAAAAGAAGAAGAAGAAAGCAAGGAAGAAGTAGATGAGGAAAATCAGGAAGAGGAACATAGTAAGAAAAAGAAGTCATCTACAAGGAGAATTAGCCAGTCATACTTTCCTTTAGAACAAGGCATTGGAAGCTATGACTTGTTGCCCGACCTTAAAGAAAAGGAAGCTCATATCACCTTTGGTCAATTACTTGCTTTGTCTCCAAAACTACAGAAACAATGGGGAAAACTAGCAAGCACAAGAGTGTCAAAGAAGAAAAAGAAGAAAAGTGCCATTCCTATTGTTCAAAAGGTAGATATAGATGTTGGTGATGATGTACCTGTGGCTGGTGTGATCATTGATGGTCAAGTGATTTCTAATGTGTAAATCGATGGAGGTGCATCGATTAATGTCATGAGTGAGAAGACCATGATAGATGCTGATTTAAAATACTCTAGTACTACCTCTCCTTATTGCATCAAAGTGGCTGACAACACTAGGGTAAAGACCTTGGGAGTTGTGAAGAATCTAGAAGTGGATGTATGTGGAATTTTTGTGCCGACTACTTTTTAGGTGATCCGTACCAAGCCAAATGCACATGCCTATCCATTGATTTTGCGAGGCCTTAGCTATGCAAGGTGAAAGCTCTTCAAAAAGTGGGATACTAGAGAACTGATTTTGCAGGGAAATGATAAGAAGGTGCTCTACAACATCAAAAGCCACAAAAAGGAAGTTGTCAAGGAGGAGTCTTCAACATCAGAGAGTTCGAGAGCTCTGACTTAACCAATGAAGAAGAAGAGATAGGGTGTAGCTCCTAGGAGTCTAGCTCAGAGGGTGAGGTGGAAGGAGTGGCCTTTGGTCTTTGTCTTGGTACTGATCGGGATGAGTCAGAAGGGAACAAGGTGGTGGTACAAGAAGATCCTATAGAGACACTTCATGTGGAGGATGTGGAGCACACTAAATGACGCCAACGCAATGAAGAGCTTCTTGGTTATTCTCTATCAAGTAGTGAGAAGCTCCAATACTTGGATATGTTAGATGATTTTCCATGTCTCTTTGCAACAAGCTATTCACAGGTTCAACTAATCTCTCTTGTGGAGCACAAGATTGAGTTAAAGCTAGAAAGCAAGCCAGTTGTGCAACGCTTAAGGCGATTGGGGGTGATCCAAACTGAGGCACTAAAGAAAGAGTTAACATAACTACTTGAGGTAGGATTCATCTTTCCTGTTGATGATTCAGAATGGATATCTCCTGTAGTATCACACCAAAGAAAGGAAATAAGTGGTGGGTTTGTGTGGACTTTCATCCTTTGAATGCATGCACTAAGAGGGATCATTTTCCTTTTCCATTCCAAGATACTAGACCAAGTAGCAGGGCATTAGATGTATTCGGTATGTGATGGGTATTTTGGGTACTTTCAAATTCGTATTCGGGAGGAAGATCAAAAGAAAACATCATTTGTCACACCTTGGGGAGTTTTTTCTTACAGAGTGATGCCTTTTGGGTTGACCAATGCACCAGCTACATTTCAAAGGTTCATAAGTCAAGTGCTCGAGCCTTACTTAGGAAAGTTCATAAGGGTGTTTTTGGATGATTTTTGCATTTATTCTCAGTGCATAGATCACATGGAGAAGTTAAAGATGGCTTTAGCTAGGATTGATGAAGCAAAAGGGTGTCTGAATCCTAGCAAGTGTCGTTTGGCTCAAACAAAAGTAGCCTTGTTGGGGCATATTGTGTCTGAAGAAGGCTTGCAAATGGATCCTAACAAGGTTCAAGAAATCATGGCATTGCTAAGTCCTGAGAGTGTCACTGGTGTTCACAGAATTCTAGGGAAAAGCAAGTATTATCAATGCTTTTGTGATGATTTCACAGAGATAGTGCATCCCATGAACTTGTTGACAAGAGAAGGAGTTTCTTTCCAATGGGGTGTGGAGCAACAAGAGTCTTTTCAGCAACTTAAGGAGGCTATGAGTAAGGGTCCAACATTGAAGCCCCCCGATTGGTCTCAAGACTTTTATGTAAATCCAAGTGCATCTTTGCATTCAATTGGTGTTGTATTGCTACAAAAAGGAGAGGCAGGTAGAATGCAACCCATCTATTATGCTAGCCGACAGCTTACAGAGGTAGAAACAAGGTATGAAGAAATGGAGTAGCAAGCCCTCTCCTTGGTGTTTTCAATTAGAAAGTTTCACTCCTATTTATTACCTCGGCCATTTTTCTTTCTTACCTCTCAGTCTGTATTAGCATATCTAGTTTGCAAGCCTAATCCTGGGGGGAGATTTGCAAAATGGTTGTCAAAGCTTCAAGAGTTCTCTTTCTCTTTTGTCACACTGAAAATACCACTAGGTCTACTATGGTAGATTTGATCATAGGATGGGAGGATCTAGGAGAAGAAAAGAAATGTAAGGAGAACATTAAAGCTGAAAGGGATAAGCCACCAACAGCTCTTGTTTTGTATTTTGATGGGGCTTTTAGTCCTTCACACCAACAAGGAACCGGAGGGATAGTCTTGATGAATTTTGAAGGTCAAGAGGTGTGGGCAAGAGGACAAGAGCTTCCAGGTATCACAACTAACAATGCAACTGAGTATAATGCTTTGATTCTTGGTTTGGAGGGTTGTCTTCAAAGTCAAGTTAAAGAATTGGAAGTAAGAGGAGAATCTCAGCTTATTATAAAGCAAATGCAAGGGCATTACAAGACAAGAAGTCCTCATTTGAAGGAGCTCAATCAAAAGGCTATGGCACTATGTAGTCAATTTGATTTTTGCAAGTTTGTTCATATAAACAAAAAAGAAAATCAAAGGGTAGATGAGTTAGCTACTCAAGCCATTGTAGTATAAGACCAGGGGGTGGTTTCTTTGGTAGACACTGGATGGCCAACACTGCAAGATGTTCAGCAATATGTGGAAGAAGGCATGTTTCCTCGAGGGTTAACTCCACAACAGAAGTAGAGATTAGTAAGAAAGGCTTGTCCCTATACTATTGTTTATGACATTCTTTATAAATTGGGAAAAGACAAGGTGCTCCGTCAGGTGGTCCATCCCATGGAGACTAGCAGAATCCTAGAAATGTGTCATGAATGCTCCGGTCATTTTGCTTCAGCGAGCATAGCTAGGAGAATTCTTAATGTAGGTTACTTTTGGCCACACCTCCATAAGGATGTATATGAATGGTGTCGAAGTTGTAAAGTATGCCAAAAATTTGGAAGGTGACAGTTGATTCCTGGGCCCTTGAAGCCTATTCCAGCATATGGACCATTTGAGAGGTGGGGGTTGGACTTTGTGGGACCACTCCCTCACTCATCTGAGGGGAAGCATTATTTATTAGTGGCCACAGATTATGTGACTTGGTGGGCAGAGGCCAAGGCCACAGTCAATAGCAAGGCAAGCACAATTGCAAAATTTCTCTTTGATCAAATTATCAAATTTGTTCACACTTTGATTGTCCTTTGGAAATTCTCACTGATGGAGGGACCTCTTTTAGAAATGAACTAATTGAAGATGTCGTGCATAAGCTAAAGATAAATCATAGCATGTCCACACCATACTATCCCCAATGTAATGGCTTGTTGGCTGAGAAAACAAATGGATTGTTGTGGAATTCAATGGGAAAGCTTGTAGACACCAAGAAAAGGCATTGGAATAGGCACTTGGGTAAAGTTTTATGGGCTTACAAAACCACACACAAGCTAGCTATTGGTTTACACCATTCCAGGTAGTATATGGAATAGAAGCCATTTTGCCCATTGAATTGGAGATACATAGTCTTCGCACTGTTGTTGCCAAGAAAAGAAGGATAGGAGGATGCCTATGCTCAACGCTTGGTACAGCCAGAAGCCTTGGATGAATGCAGATTACAGGCCTTACAAAACTTGGAAGCTTCTCAAAAAAGGGGCAAGGCCCGTTCTGACACCAAATTACGCAAGAAGAAAGATATTGCAGAAGGAGATTTAGTCATGATATTTGATAGCCGTTTAGACAAGCGGCTAGACAAAAAGTTTATCGGCCGATGGGAGGGACCATATCGAGTCAAAAATAAGTTCACAAATGGAACCTATCAGCTTGAGGATGTTGATGGCATGATGATACCTGGGTGCACCAATGAGTATCGCCTTAAATTCTTCTATGATCGACCACCTTGAGGGCCAGTAGACCTTCTCTGTCACTAGAGAGGATCTGCTAGGGGGGAAAGATGTGATGCCAAAAATTGATATTTTTTATTTAGCATTGGTATTGTTTTCTTCTATGTTTGATAAGAATTTGAGCATCAAGTGATAGCCTAGCAGCTCTCACTTATTTCTATTTTCTAAGATATTATATGGGATTGAGAGGATGAGTAGAATGGATCATTGTAAATACCATAGGTATGAAATATAAATACCCTGGTATAAGGTGAGAGTTATTTGTGTATGGGATATTATGGGGTTTTTAGAAAATAGGAAGAGTGAGTCGTATAAAGAGGTGGGCTCATGTCCATGTGTTCCAATAATATAAGAGAGGCCACATGCCAAGCGTGTGAAAGGCATGTGGAGGAGTGTGGAGTCAAGAGGAATCCTTCTAGAATTCCCATGTGGAATAAGGAGAATGTGGACATATGGAAAAGAGAGGGTCCCTATGGGCTCCATGTGGGGAGACTCTTGACTTTCTCAATATTTTAAGAGTCTTGAGCATCTTTTGATGGGACACATGGCAAGAGTAGCCAAAAAGGACATGGATGGTGACATATAAGCTTATGTGATTGATGGGGAAAAGAATCTACAGGCAGCAATTGTAAATGGGTGAAGGAGGGTGACAAAATCTCTATAAAAGGACCCCTCCTCTCCCTTGTTCAACATCTCTTCCACCATTAGGCCTCATGTTGCCCTAGCTCTAGTGTCCTCAAGCCTCTTCCATGAGCCTTCTCTCCCTCTTGTAGATATTCTCTTATGTTGACTCTTGAGTCAATCTCTCTCTAGTTTATTATCTCTCTATGAGTAGTCTTGGAGCTTCTGCTCCCTCTTGTATGTATGAAATCTTCAGACTCGATGTGTTTGTAGTATTTTGAGTGTATTTGAGTGGAGTCTTACTCTCATGGTAGTGAAGGTCACTTGTTATCATTTTTATTGAGTCTCCATTCCTATGTTCTTTTCTTTCTCTATTCAAGTCTCTAAAATAGTTCTTGTTCGGCCGCTCACTGTGCACACATGGTCCATCCATTTCCCAAGCCACCATGCAAGCTTCTTCTCTCTTTTAGGCAAATTCTAGGGGTATTGGATTGTTGATAATTGTGGAGCCTTGAGGGAGTAGTTTGCTTAGGCGAAATTTGCATGGGCAAATGGTAGTTAATATAGCAGTTAGACCCCCTGTCAGTATTTAGCCTACAACTTTCTCCTCGGTGGTCCAATTTCAATGAAACTTATATCAGTGCAAAGCTCTCTTTAAGATCTCCCTCCCATATAATTATTTTCTTACATTGGGTCCAAGACAAGAAGTTATGAGTCTCTATGTGTGTTTATTTCTATGGTAGTTTTTACTCCCTTTCAGTAAACTATCCATATGTCTTCAACCGGTTATCTGTTTTCAACAAAACTTATATCAATACAAAGCTCACTTCAAGGCACATCCTTGTACGTACTTAAATTTTTTATATGATTTTTTTAGTGGAAGTTATAGACCTCTATGTTTTCTAGCAGTTTGTAGAATGATTTTGAGCCATTTCTAGAGGCTTCTATGAAGGAGGTGCCATGTTTCCCCGGAATTGACCCATCTAGCTAAATCAGCCCCTTCAAGCCCCTAGATATATATCAGTTCATGTCATCTTGAGCCGAAAGATCTTCTTCCAACAACGCATCGCTCTTCTCTTTGGCACCGACCGGCTTGGTGAGATAATGACCTCTGCGGATCCTTTTCTTCTCCCGATGCTGGACTACAATGTCACTTGGGATGTTACCATATTCATTCTCCTCTAAGGGAAGCAAGGAGAAAGATATGTTGTGGTTTTCTTTGCATAAAAATATTTTCTTCATCTCTCTTTGCAAGTGATAAGGGTCTCTATTATTAAGATTGGGAAGAGTAGGAAGCTAAGAGGTGCGTGAAGTTTCATTACCCCCAACTTCATGTCACAACCGTTTTGTTCTCCCTTGCAATTGGACTACGAACTCTAGCCTCCACTATTCCATTTCCTTCACTATTTCATCTTCTATCCCTCTCGACCATTTCTTTTTTGCTTGCAATCGGACTGCAAACTCAAGCCTCCACTATTCCATTTCCTTCACTGTTTCATCTTCTATCCCTCTTGACCATTTCTATCTCCCTTGCACTCTTCCGGCAACTTCTATCCCCTCTCGTAATGGACCCTGCACAGTTTGGGAGCTCCTCACACAATCTTTCCTTCCCCTCTGCAGCACAATGCGAGAGCCCCTCCTCCCCTAATCTTGAAATCTTGACATATGGGAGCTCCTCTCTCGCTCTTCAAAAGTCCAATTTGGATGCTCTCCAAAAATTTAGTAGGTTGGTATAGTAGGTGAACGTGAAGGAGGGGCAACTAGTCTGTCAAGGTCAGAAGATTACCATCAATGAAAGCGTGATTGAAAATGCTCTAGGAATTTGTGGAGGTAGTTTGCAAGCACACTTTTTTGAGAAGTGGTGGAAGAGACAGGATATTCTAGATGTATACCCCAACTCTCAAATTAGTCAAGATGGTGGAGTCAATATTTTGAGCTTGCCAACAGACCTCCAAGATGTGCTACTGCAGAAGACCATTCACTTCTTTCCTAATACAAGAGGAACCATGAAGTTCTAATAGGTTCAAGCAGTAGTAGAGCAACTAAAAGGGCATGATGTATCTTTCTCATGGGTGATCTCCAAGAGCGTGTTAATCAACCTCAAGAATTGCATGGATCGCAAATCCCTATTGTCATCTCAGTCCACTAGAGCTGCAATGCACCTAATGGCATCTACCCTCAAAGGGATTTTTGAGCAATACGATAAGCAGATGTCTTAGAAGGTGACTTTTCTGACCTCCAAGGACAAGCCATCTTGAAGCTCTTCAATGGTAACAAAATTAAGCCATACCAAGCTCGCTGTTACTTGATTTGCCAAGAAACAATTGGAGTGCAAGAGAGGGAATCTTCTAGCCAAGCATCATGTGCACACCAATCACCAAGACATGAGTCATGAGGCCTTGAGGGTTGAGTAGAATAGAGCACCAACAATGTGGCGCATGTCAATATGGTGCTCATGTCAAATTTGTCACTTGTTGCAGCATGTGCAAGGACAAGGCAATCTCTACCTAAGACACTCCGAGCTCTTGCATTAGGGGAGATGTGGACTCAAAAAGGACCTCCATAAGGGGGCAATTAGGGGAGGACTAGGAAACGGGTAATCTCCTTAATTTGGGGGGGATATACATTGGTAAGATTCATTAAATGAAGAATTTTACAAAAATGACTCACAAATGGTGCTTCGATTAGGTCCATTAGATCAATTTGTAGTCAAAGGCTCATGAGCACCTCTTGATCTCACCCAGTGGATCATCACATGCACATAAGGGTGTACAATGGCAAGGATTTAGTGGTTGGGGTGACATGTGGCATCATCTAAAACCAAAAGTACACCATCCAGTGACATGTGATCAGTGCCACATCTCCATAGTTGGATGGAGATCTTCATCCAAGGGTGCACAAAGCATGCCATCTCCTAGCCATAAGACCTCAAGGAGATCTAATGGTTGTGAATTGCATGGAAGACCTTATTAAAGGCATCCCATAAGATAAGCTAGGCCACACGATGATTAGGATCCAATGGTGTGTGATCAATGATGGATGTGGAGAATTGGATGGAAATGCTCATCCAAGGGTGTGTGAGTATCATCATTCCTTAGCCCTTATATCTTAATAAGATCTAAGCATTGTGGTTGAGCTCTTGTAGACTGCCACCATTTCCGCACTCTTGCATTAAGTACATTGGTCCCCCCTTTAGTTCAGCTCACCATATCCATCAAATCATATATGATCCAATGGATTATATTAGACCATTGGATCAACTTTGATCCAACCATCTACAAAACTCCACAAGAAGTGCCAAGGGTTAGAAACCATTTCACTTAGATAACTTGAAGTGATTTGGGGGCCTAGCGGCATGTGTGGGGAGAAAGAGAGGTCTTTATACCAATGAGAGGCTTTATGGTTTCCTCTAATAGGAATTGTACAAACAACTATATCAATAGCCATACTGATAATGTATTTTCTTAGTTCTGACACCTATATTTTGATAACCATACCGACGGTTTGGGAAGTCCAAACCAAAAATGCTTTTCTATCTCATTCCAATCGTGATATCTCTTTTCAGCTTCTTCCATCTTGCTCTTGACTTTGTTCTCTCCCTCCATCTTGCTCCCTCTACACCAATCTCCTTGTCCACCTTTCTCCCTCTCCACCAAGCTCCTTCTCCAGCTTGTTTCCTCTCCACCAAGCTTCCTCTTCAAGTTCTTTCAAGGTAAGTGATTCTTTCATCCTATCTTGTTTTCTAAGTGTTAGATTTCCTTTTTTTTCCTTTTGATAATCCCCTAAACATGTTTCTCTCAAGCTTTTAGCATTCATGAAATAAAAAACAATATTTCTTAGCAACAAACAAGAAGAAGAAGAATAGCTCTTGCTTTGTTGTCTCTCCTTTGCCTTGCTTTCTTCTTTCACCTTTGTCTTGTTTTCTTGTTCCCCCTTTGGCTTGTTTTCCTCTTGTTGCTTCTCACTTGTTCTTATGAAAAATGGTGTGTTTTCTTCTTTTGTAGGCATCCATAGGCAACCCTAATCCTCCTCTTACCTAGAAGTTCGAGCTACAACAATTTGTTCATGTTATGGCCGTTTGCAATGCCTTAAGCGTTATTGAATGAGATGGGTACAGGATTTCCCTTTTTATCCCTCCCTCTTTCCCCCCTCTTTCCCTCTCCTTTTCTCTTCTCCCCATTTCCCATTCTTTCTCTTCCCTCCATCTTTTCCTCTCCTCTTCTCTTCTTCCTCTTTCCCTTTTTCTCCTTCCCTCTTTCCCTCTTCACTTTTTACTACATCCCTCTTTCCCTCACCTCTCTTTCTCCTTTCCAACATTCATCTTGCTCTTCTCTTTTTCCCCTTTCCAACATTCCTCTTCCTCTTCTCCATCTTTTCCTCCATCCTCTTCTCTTCCTCTTCCTTTTTGCTACATCCTCTTCTCTTTTCCCTCTTCTCCATCTCTTTCTTGTTTTCTCTTTCCCTTTTTTTCCCTCTCTCTTTTCCGTTTTCTCTCCTCTCCTCTTCTGCCTCCTCTTCTCTTCTCCCCCCCCCCCCCCCCCTCCCTCTCCTCTTCTTTTTCCAATATTCCTTTTGTCTTCTCTTCCAACATTCCTCTTCCTCTTCTTCTTCTCCTTCTCTATTTTCCTTTCCAACATTTCTCTTCCTATTCCTCTTCCTTTATGCTACATCCTCTTCTTTTTTACCTCTTCTACCTTATTTTAATACATTCCTTTTCCCTCTTCTCTTTTTCCTTCTCTTTTCTTCTCTTTCCTTCCCTCTTTCTGCATTCCCTCTCATTCTACATTCCCTCTCTTTCTTCTCTCTCCCTATCTTTTCTTCAGCTCTTTTCTTCTCCTTCTATTCCTTTTCTTCATCTCTTCTATTTTTTGTTCTCCTTCCCTCTCATTTCTTCTCTTTTGTTCTCCATCTTTAGTCCAGTTTGACTATGTTTGACTATGTATATGTTTGGATGATGAGCTTCATTGACAATGATGTAGCCTATTTGATGCTTGAAGGTGACTCAGTGATGAATGTAGTTTCTATCATAATAGTTGAAGTGTATTTACATTTGGATGATTGCATTATTCCATGTATTCATGAGCTTCTATGTATAAGAGTAGACACTACCCTTGTTTTACTAACAAGTGGTAAGACCCTCTTCATATTTGATTTATGTGAAGGCATATGTGATGCAAGAAAAATCAAAGGGCAAAGGAGTGACAAGAAGGGCTACACCAAGAACCTCTCCAATGACAATTTACCTCACACTATGGTAGCTTGGAAGAGGAGGAGGAAAAGGACAAGATATGCCATCAAAGGGGGGAATTTCCCCACATCTTCAAAGTAGATTTTTTGTTGTGTGTGTGGTCAAGAAGGGTTCTCTACCTTGGGATGTCCCCCTCAAATGATTGTTAGTCTTATGTTTTACATTGCTAGATCTAAGGGTATTCCCATGCATAGTCATTGTCTATCTCCCACTTGTAAACCAAGAGTCCTAGGAGTGAGTCAAAGGTTGGGGCCATGTGTATTGTCACATGATGGTGGGCAAGCCATGGAGCATCCCATGTACTACTGCTGAGGGATGAGTTCATCAATTTGTGGGGCGGAATGAAGGCAAAATTGATGTAATGGGATCATACCTACGGTGATAAGGTCTATGGTTGTTGTGTGTGTGAACACATGGTGTGTATAGGTGTGCCTAAGCTAGGTGTGATTGATGATGTGTTAGTTAGTAGGTGTGAATGAGTGAATCTAGGAGTGTGGTGTGTGATTGAGAGATAATTGTGGATCTAGAGATGCTCTCTTGAGCTCACATATGATGTCACTCTTGGATGTAACTTGTGCCTATATATTGGGCATATCTCTCATGAATAAACACTCCCTTTCCATCATCTTGGTCTCTCCATCTTGTCTCCATGCTACTCCAACAAACTAGCTCGACGTTCTTATATAAGGATGACAATGTTTGTAGCTTGTCTACTAAAAGGGCTGTGTAAGTCCTTGCAAGGAGTGGTAGGTGAAGGGCTATGTATATCGTGCTACCGCCTATACCTTTGGCTACTTTTCTTGTGTAAGACAATAAAAGCTCTCTTGGTAAGTCTGCTTCTGTTGTCTCTTTGTGTGAGTATAGCCGCAATAGTGCCTACACTAGAAGCATCGTTGCAAATGTTTTTCGTGTCCCTGCATCGCTAGATATAAATATCCTGAACCTTTCCTCTCTGGCCTCAAGCTTTTTTTTAACAAGATGTCGTCCACAATTGCACGTTGTTCGTTGTTTGTCTGGTGATACATTCGATAGTATGCCTTGTTTTTAAGGAGGTTTATTGGTTGATGTTGCATGTTTTCGTGTGGCCTCATGTTGTCTGCTTTGTGCATTTCTTGGTCGAACTTGTCTACATCAAGCGTCAACCTCATTGTCTCCACTAAACTCGAATTGTTGTTTGTTTTGCTGGACATGCAGATGTCTTCAAATGTTCCTTTTTTGCTGAATAAACCCTCGTTCTCCAAGATTACCTCGCTGCATGCAACGTGCATGTCATGCCATGTCGTGTGTATCGCATCAAGCGTGCATGTCATGCCATGTCATGTGTATGGCATCAAGCGAATGCTCTGCATTTCTGAATGGGAGGTAGAGGAGGCATCTCTCTCTGTAGTGTTTCTTCGTTTTAGTATACTTGTTGTAGTTGTTGAACCGTATTATCTTAGCGCGCTTCCTTTTCCACTCTTGCCCGCTTTTGGTGTCGATTTTCTCTTGCAAATGATGCGAGGCACAATTTTTCCCAATTGTCTGACCGCCTGCTATACTTAGTGATGCTGTAATCAAAGAACACATCCGTGCTACCGAGTTCCAGCCTCTCAAGTTGGGACCATCTCTTTAGTAAGAGTGTTCGTTCCTCTAGTGTGCTTGTGTTTATGTAGACGGATTCTCTTGTGGCACTTGAGTGGTAGTGAAAGGCATAGGTGAACAACTTGTTGCACATTGATATGCTATGTGTTGAGAATTGCGTCACCCACTTTTCATATGTGCTCATTTGTCGGTAGATTGTTTTCAATGCTGTGCTTGATTGCTTCCTTGACTGCGTTGTTTGTCTCTTTGTCGATCTTTGTTAATAGCAGGAGGCTACCCCATGTGGGTTCATTACAAATTGCACATCTATGTTTGCCTCCCATAACATTGAGATTGTGGGATTAAAATTGTTTATGTATATATCTTTTGGTTGCCTTTGCAGAAACAAGGAGGGTTCTGAAATGGTGCTTCATAGCGCCAGCATGTATTCTCTCTCTGTGATTCCTGTAGTTGTCCAAAAACCCTCGAGCTCGAGTGACTGCAACTCGGGGTTCTCGAGCAAGGTAAAAATCTTCATTGAGTTTACTCTACAAACAAGTAGTTTGTCAACATGGTGCTACTTTAATGATATTAAATGTGAAATATCCGCCTCACCTTTTTGCCATATCCCAATTGAGATACTTGGCTTATGAAAGTTTCTTGCAGTGCCACACGGAGACTCCCTTCAGGGACTGCTGCCAAAATGGTAAAGTCAAACAACAATGAGAGCATGCCTTCCATGCATAAATGATATGTTCTTGGCAATGTACATGGCAACGCCCTCGTCTATGAATTCTTTGACCAACTACGCTAGTGTGTGCCACCTCTCCGCCACAAAAGTTAGCTACAAGAACCGAGGTTACTATCGAGGAGGGCCTAAAGGAAGAATCAATCGAAGGTTGGTTATCTACATCAACATAGTGCTTGTTATGGCTCGGTCTTTAGCGTTAGATCCGTCCGCAATGATGATTTGGTCTGACAAAGGTCCGTCCAAGTCCACCTTTACAATCACAAAAGCTATGGTTGCCATCAATGACACGAACGATGTCTTGCTTGTCTCCACTTGGTTTGCTTCCCACGGCCCGTAGATTCATATAGTTCTCAAGAACAAATAAAATGATGCCTTCAAAGGATCGCCTTTGAGTATTATTGTTGTGGCGTCCACTCGCAAAGACAGGAATGATGTTCCACCTTCGCTCGGTGCTCTCTTTGCAATGGCTAGGCCCTCTACCCGAAAGAAGCCATCATCGACCTGAACATCTTTTAATTGAAGCACGTATGCATGTGGGATGTCCAAGTTTATGGTCTCACAACATTCCGTGTTGGTCATGTCAACACGCATGAAGATAGGGTATGGTCTCACAACATTCTGTGTCGGTCATGTCAACACACATGAAGATAGGGTATGAGACATTCCGTGCTTTGAATGTTCCGTACTTTGCCAACATCTCTCCCTCAAAAGCAAGTCGGTATGGCACATACTCCGACAATGAGTTTATGAGCAAAGTCGATAGAGCACCAGAGGAAGGCAAGCCTAGCTTAGCCAGCATAATCGCTCCAAGTTGGTGGGCTTCAGTAGTAGCCACATTGTTTGATGGCCTGGTTTGATGATTTGCCTTGGTGTGGTCTATCTTATGCAAAAACGAGGAGCTTGCTTTGTAAAACAAAAATTTGTACTTGTGTGAGAAAAGGGGGGATACGTACAAGGTAGGCGTGTATGTGATGTTGTGCATGAATGGTTGAAAGAGGAAAAACTAAGGCGTATGAGTGTAATGCAACTGAGTTGCTGTATCAAAGCTTCGTGAGAATAGCGATACCCAAAACAAAGCAACAAAACATTCCCAACAAGCAAAGTCGCACTAATCTAATCGTTCAAACTTGCAAAAATAGGAATGAATGGTGAGAATAGTCTTCATTATGTGGTTGCATTCTTCTTTCCATGCCACGATGGTAGTGTGATCAAGTAGCAGTGAAGCGTGTAGATTTTAGTCGCTAACATCCATTGAAATAAACGGTCGTCCTTGGCTATTAGGTCGTTAATATCTTGGCACATGTTAATTATGTATACTCGCTTAGAAAATACAATATCTAGGTTTTGACTATGAAGCTGGTGCGGCTAGCTGTGTCTTCAGAATCGCTTTCGTCTTCATCAAATGGTGGCTCTATGTCCATCTCGATGCATCTTCAATAGGCATCCCTGCTTGCGCATCTCTTTCTTAACTAAATGATCGAAACTACAAAGACTCAGTTCTCAAACCATGAGTATGGTGTGCAGAATGCGGTTGCATCAAGTGAGTGTTTACCTTCAGCGTAGGCTTGTTCTGCTGCCACATGGAAGGCTGTCTTTAGAGAGTTCTTGCTGCTCTTCTTGATGGTAGAATGCTTTAGGAGGGACCCGTCCTATACAAATTCTTTCGCTTCTGTGAATACAATAGGTACATCGATTGTGGGGGATAGCCCGGGCACTATTGTTTTTAGCAAACAACCACCAGAGATCGAAACGAGCCCTTGGCTGGCAAGAGTGTGAAATTTTTTCATCATCCACCAATGTAAAAGGGATAAACGGGTGATCAATTTGAAGCTAGAGGCGCACAGTTTAAAGAGAGAAGGTCTACATGCAAGACTTTCTCTATGTTTCATAATTCATTAGTGTGATGTGTCAACTCTTAAAATATCGTGGAAAAGGAAGAGGGTCTTGGAACATGCAAAATGCGTAGTTGAAATGGCCTTTTTTTATCAAAATGTGAAAATTGAAGTCGATATGTTACTAAGCCACTGAGAGAGTTTGATTCGTTTTTTTAAAACCTTCATCCTCATTGCGGCGACAAATCCATTGCCTAAGCCTTCGCCTAAAAACCTCAAGTCTTCTAGCATACTAGCATAAATTGAAAGCAACAAGAAACCGTGCAAAATATGCCGACGCTATCAATGCGTGCAGTAAAATTAAGGTATTTTGGTCGTTCTGCAAGGCAGGGAAAATATTGATGAACCACGTATTGCGTCCTAAACAAAACATTGGGGTCACAACAGGCCGCGTTCTTTTGTACCAACTCGTCGTTGCTGGGAAGATTACTGCCATGGCCATTAGGTGAGGTTTTGAGCGGACATTGCAAGAGACTGAAGAAACATGATCGAGGAGATCGAAGATAAATCTGTAGTCCTACTGGTTGGCAGCTCATCTACGCAAGCAGAACAAGCGAGGGGACCTTGGTTCTGTGGCACTTCTACTTGGACAAAATTATCCTTGGTGACCTTCTGTTTTCCGTCGGCAACAGAGTTGGCTTTGGCCTCGTTGTGTGAATTTTGGTGGTCTCTGCACGAAGACAGGCAACAGATTTCCAGCAATTGTAAGAGATATAATTTCAGAATGAATGAGTGAATGCAGCAAGCGAAGAATTACGACGACCTTGGCAACGAGAAGTTGCTTCCTGTGCGCATCCAGGACGGGGCTCCGGCAATACTGCTGAAACATCACAAAGAGTTGATGCAGAGAAGGAAAAATAAAGTCAAGTTTGAAATAACGAATGAGGAAGCCAGGACGGAATCAAAAAACGTGCAGCAGAGAGACATAGAAAATTAGAACAAGACAAGCACAGGTACCTTTCTCGAATTCACCAGATCTAGTGTCCATGGAGTCATCGGATCCAGGCTGCACATCGTTGAAGCTCCCCATGGCAATGAGAATACGATTTTGCAAGAGGGCAAACTTCCAAAAAACGATGCGTCAATCAATTGATGCAAGACGGGGTATTTTGTAGGGCACAGGACCCAGCTTAGAATGTATTGCTATGGACGTTGCCCAACAGGAAAATAGAACGTATGCATCGGGATGCCCATGCTCGTACTACGTTTGCCAAGGGGAGAGTTGTTCCACACACACGTATATGCAAAGAAAATCTTTAGTATAGAGAACCAAATAGCAAACTATAAGAAAATATCTTCTTGCATGAAAAGAAGTGAGATTCAAACACGACCTTGGGTCCTCCTCATCACTATGGGACTTGTTGGAGGACCTTGAGCTTACAACATGTTCCTAAAAATACCCCGTTGCATAATCATAACCAGTAGCCCCCATCTCCTCTAGGCACTTATACCAACAATCCTCCCCAATCCCCCCCCCCCACCCCCCCTCTCTCTCTCTCTCTCTCTCTCTCTCTCTCTCTCTCTCTCTCACACACACACACACACACGTGTGCGCGCATGCACACACCACCTCCCAGAACTTCTTCTCACTCCTCTAACACTACACCCCCCCCCCAGTTTACAAATGCCCCCTAGCACCCACATTGAGACATGGGGCGTGCCGCTAGAGCCGATAAATATGAATTTTGACATGCTTGTGGAACATAATCTCATTCAGCAAATACTTGGTCCGGACCTCTTAAGCATGGAAGCTCCTCAAGCTCCTTCAGATCCATCTATTGAAGAGCAAGAATTGTTCCCAATAAATAAACAGGTTCAGCCCCCGCCAGAGCCTACTCCTTTGGCTCCTAATTGGCATAAGCTGCTTGAATCCTTCCAACCCTTGATAGACCTGGAGACTGTCCATCATTGGAAGGCACAACTAGAAGGGTCTCGCCTCCAGTTGGTAGAAATAATGGAGATTAAGTCATTTACTACATTCATTGAAAAAGCTATAGATAATGGCGAGCACAACATCCTCGCAGACTCGGAGTGGCTACCAGGATCTAGACCCCTCCAAATCCCCCATACAAGATACAGATGCAAGGTTACAACTGGTTTGGAGAATACATTTTTTTAAAATAGCCAAAAGTTTTGGGCCATTAATCGTGGAGCCAGCCAAGACCCACCCAACTTACATGCCAAAGCGACATCAGTAGACTTGGCCAAAATCCAAAATCTAGAGGCCCCAATGTGTTGTACAGTTTTCCTTGCTTCAACTTTTCTCAAGTCACCACCACAGCTAGTCTCGTGTATCACTGCAAAATTTCAACAACACTTATGGCATGGTTCCAGATCCTGCTCTTCTGGCCATGATCCACTTCTTCATGTTTATTGTTATTTTACTCTAGGAGATACCCGATAGAGAAACAAATGCAAAGAGCGCTACCTCCATCTTGACTCCGAAACTATGTTTGACATGAATGAGGGTCCATCACAAGGCCAAGATATCTACATGTACCTCTGAGTTTGGAACCTCCAAGGTTACCATATCCGAACTTATGAGGGCATGCACAACACCCACTTCTGGAGCCACGACTCTAATTTTGCAAAATCTTGCCGATAGCAACTTGATTGCTACTCCCTCATGCAGACCGCTATCAGCTCCAACATGCTTCATCGCGTGTGATCCATGGAGGGATCATGAACAAGAAGGGGGGCATGTTAACCGTTAAGAAAGGTGCCATTTTGACCTTGTGAAAATTTTGCACATCTCATAAAGATCATGGAGTAGCTTGTATAGGAGATTAAAGCCTTGGAGCTAGACAAGCCCAAGAGAATTGTAAAAAAAGAGAGTGAGATGTATATAAGACCAAAAGTTTGACTTTGGTTTTCACTTATTGTTTGCACCATTTGGAAAACAAGCTCTTTTTCTCTCTATCAGTTGTTTGGAGTGTTGTCTTGTTTCCTTGTAGTGCCTTTGTGATTGTTGCCACTCCCCCTTTCCCCCTCTTTCTCCTCCTTCCTAGACCCTTCTTCCTCTCTCTTCCATCTTTCCATTCCTTTCTTCTTTGTGGAATCACATTCCGACAATTGCTAGTGTAACACTACCGATTGACAAGCACTTGCGTTGAGTGGAGTAGAACTCACCGAGGGTATCAACAACATCCCAACGACACATGAGTCACTGTTAGGACACCATACATTCAATTAATTATTGTTTTATATTTAAAGTGATTCCTTTGTTGCCCCTTAAGGAATGGTTATTATACATGTGAATGTCTTATATGTAAAATACTATTTTTTCATATATCACCTATGCATGTTGAAATTCATAGTATTCCACATAAAACTTTATTGGCTATTTTCTCACTTCTTCAAAAAACATAGACATAGAAAATCCAAATGAATGAAGCACAAAAGCAAAAGGGAGTAGTGACACTTGGGCAAAGGAGAAAGGCACACTCAAAGTATATGTCTAAGTATTGTTTTATGTTTCTTCTTTAATTGAATTGGAAACTAATACATTTTTAATTTAATTCCAAATAAAGGATTATGAATAAGAGCCCCACAAGGAGAAGATGGATCAAACTTAAGATGATTTGTGCATGCGTGTGTGCACCCCACCCTAAACACCACACACACGCATGAGCGCATCACACATGCGTACACACACATAGACACACAGATAGAGAGAGAGAGAGAGAGAGAGAGAGAGAGAGAGAGAGAGAGAGAGAGAGAGAGAGAGAGAGAGAGAGAGAGAGAGAGAGAGAGAGAGAGAGAGAGAGAGAGAGAGAGAGTACTTGTACTAGGTCATGTCTACATGCATGTGCTTATTCTTTGGATACACAATAGAGCCCGGCGCCCGCATTTGATGTAACTAATATTCATTTTTATTATGATGTAGTAACATCATTGACAATGTTAGTGAGAAGAGCATCAAAAGATGGAATGGACAATATATAGGATAAGATAGAAGGTAAAATCAAATATCATGCCCTCTTTTGAGAGATGCTATACTTAAAAAGGTAATATTCTTTGCTTGACAAACACTTTTTGATATAGTATGGAAGAAAAGGTGACCAAAGGAAAGGAGATACACAAGCTTGTCACCGCCTACTCCCCGCATCCACATGTCGCTATACATTGATGAGACAAAATTCAATAAGTGCTTCTCCTTTGGAATTCTTGAGAAATGACACCTTAAATGTATGATTGATCATTTGCATACTTTAAGCACATCATGATGGTCTAATTTTCAATGAGTCTCCTTTTTTAGATTCTCCAAAGTGATATATTTTGCATGCCCTATAGTCTTCTTTTTGAGGTACTTTTAATTAAGTAAATTTGATGTTGTTCACCAAGTGAGAGGCTATAATTGAGATATTTAGTAGCTTCATAAGTAGATACAACTAAGTTGTTTGCCCATATTTTAATTACCTTATATTTTAGCATTCTCATCAAGGGATTTTTGAGCATGCCATTGTAATATGAATGCTATCAGCACTGAGTAAGGCCATCATTATTCACTCATCCATCCCTCAGTAAGCAATATGGTTCTTTTTAAGAATGGATTAATCTTTATCATAAAGAAGAAGAAAAGATGTAATGTGGAAGTCACTCCATCCCATGGTTTGTTCCACCAAGGATCTCTAGAATTGTACATTCTTGTCTAATGTGTCATCTGATGTTGTAGTTTTTAGTGTGCATTACTTTATACCCCTTGATTCCCATTGAAATACGAACGCCTCTCAGCACTGAGCAAGGCCATTCTTGTTGGCTCGTCCATCCCTCATTAAGCAATATGCTTCTTTGCAAGAATGAATTATGCTTCATCTTAAAGAATAAGAAGAGATGTAATGTGGAATTCACTCCATCCTATGGCTTACTAGTTTATACTCCTCCTCCATTCCTATTTGAAATACAAATGCCTATTATCACTGAGTAAGGCCATCATTATCGGCTCGTCCATCTCTCATTGAGCAATATGCATCTTTGTAAGAAGGAATTGTACATCTTAAACAACAAGAAAAGACTTAATGTGGGATTCACTCCATCTGCCGGTTGGTTTGGTCCACTAGGACCTTCAAGGTTGTGTGTGCATCCTTGTCTCATGTATCATCTGGTTTTGTATTTTCTATTGCTCATTAGTTTGTAATAATCTTCCATTTTCATTTTTATACCCTCTCCACTTACCTTTAAGATTGAGCTATAGAGCATCTAATCATGTTGGACATGATCATTGATAGTTATGTTGACAAGAACATTGCTACCATGGCATGATCCGAAGCAATAACAGGCATAAATCTTGTTAAATTGTAGAATCATGCCTTTACACTTTAAAGGTGATGTTGTTGTTTTACTTTGGGACTCATTAGTTCAAAGAGCATGCTAATCTTGCCTTATTGGTAGCAATACATCAACAGAGGGTTTTGCTATAGCAAGCACTTGGATTTCAATTAGTGTGATTTCCACTTGTATGCTTTTCTTATGAAAATACTTAGCTATCTTAAATATTATTTTTACGATGTGTTTGTAAACTCTCTCTCTCTCTCTCTCTCTCTCTCTTATATTCTTGTCTCCACCCTCCCTCGCATGTCCCTAATCGCTTCTAGTGCTAGGAAAAAACAAATTTCATTCATAAGAAAATAAAGATGACCCTTGAACTCATGGTTTTCAAACTATAAAATATGTAGGTTGCTGGTTTTTAGAGCTAACATGCACAAAATTCAACCTTTCAAATAAAGATAAAGCGAAATCCCACTCTGATTTGGGCAACTGGTCTTTTTGTTTCTTTAAAGTCACATAGACAAGGAAAAGGGGCTAGGCATAGTTGCCCTACCACTTGAGCTACCGCTACGCCATAGATGTTTTTTGTTGTTGTAAGTATTGCCCCCCATGTATTTTTTTTCAAGGAGAAGAAATCGGGAGGTATGCTGTGAGTGTTCATAGAAAGCACTTTTTTCAGAAATTTGAAGGCTTTTCTTGAGGATTTGCGGACTGTTCAGCTGAAAAATAACCAGATTGCTTGAAATGTTGCAGATGTTACAAAAGCTGAGAAATGTTTTAGGGGTGAAAATGAAAGATGCTGGAGAGGTTGATTGTATGCAAGTTGTAGGGTTTGAGGTTTTTTTTTGTGAAGATTGTATGGAGCAGAGTGGTGACGAGCATTCGTGATGCATGCTGAAAGCTAACGGAGGAAAATTCCTGATGCAAAGTGACCAAAGCCATTGAAAGCTATGTGACTCCATGGGGCCTAGATAACGTTGAGAGAGAACTCTCTTAAAATCTTTGAATCATTGGGTGCAATAGGAAGAAGGTTGACAATGTGAAAACATAGGAAATTTGAAAGCATATGGCTTTTCTTTAATTTTAAAGTGATCTTATCTCAAGCATCCCACTAACTATTTGCTTTTAGTTTGAAACCATTTGACTAAGCCACTCTGCCCACAAAATGCTTCGCTTTGAATCATTCGATGCAACGCCTCCATCCATTTCGAATCTCGCAGTGCGATCGAATTCGAATGCTCAGCAATTCCAACCACGAATTTTTCATTCGAGAGTGGAGGCGGCAAAGCAATAGTTGCAATCGAGCACCATTTTTCGACTGTGGCATCACCGGATCCATGCCCTTTCGCGTTTTCTTATTTCGCTGCTCGGATTCGTTGCTTATTCGCACCGTTTTTTGTAAAACAAAATGATGGGTCGAAACGACGTCGATGGGCGGGGATGACGCGCGAAATTTTGCTCTTGGCATTATGACAATTGCGGCAGGCAGGAACGAATCCAGACACGCATGACGTACGAATTGGGCGGCCTCGACACAAGTGACATTAAACTCGCTTGCAAATAGGCATGGTGGATACTCAACAAGGTAATTCAAGGATGTGGGTGCCGGGTGGTCATGGGAACTGCAAAGAATCATTACGATGCAAAGGGGACCTACTTTGGTGGGGTGGGAAGACAGACAAAACAGAAAAGAAAGAGAGCGGAGGACAGAGAGAGCCGACAAGAAGGATTTCTAAAATAACAAGCCGTGCAAAGGATGATCAGGTACTGCCAGGATCGAAGTCTGAAGTTGGATGAATGAGATAAACAAAAACCAACTTTTTTGCTCTGGATCGGAACGAAGACACAGCGAGAGAGAAAAAAAAAGAGAGACAGAGTCAGAGAGAGAGAGAGAGGGAGAGAGAGAGAGACTGCGGTAGTGGCGACAATGAAAGGAATTACTGAAAGAACGAGCTTGCTCTGTCACTCGGCTCACGTAGAAAAGGATGACGAGCTCTGTTCTCGGAGACAACATTCGCTTCTACAGATGAATTGTGTTCATTTAGTCGAGAAGCTCTTACTCCTCTGTTGTTTTAAGCTTCTGCGTCTTGTCGAATAACATCGCAGTCTGTTTTCGTTACACTCCAACACTCCAGTCTGTATCCCTTTACCATCTGAGCAAGCGCGCTGCAGTATGGTTGCTAGCGAGTTTCTGCAGTCAGCCATGAATTCGGCGTCCAAAGAGTGGGGGAATAGCACGGACGCCGTTCAGGGTTCCCCCACAACTCACCTGACGAATAAGATTACGTTAAGTGAACCGGAACAATGGGATAGGTGAGCGCGTAAATTTGCAGCAAACCAAAAAATTTCCATCTTCCATTGTCAGTAAACGGAAGTATCAAACATTCCACGATAGCGACAATGTGACATTGTGCCTATGCTGCGAGCAAAGTTTCCGGGTGAAACGGTCTGCTATTGCAACATAAAATCTTATATTTACTCAGAAAAGAAGACAAACAAATGACTGAAATCATGTTCTCTCTGAATGGGTTTTGCTAACGGGGCCTAGCGTTTCACACGAATGGTGGAAGAAACAATAACATGGATCTTTGAAATTTGAATCTATATCCCTTTCGTCTCTCGACGTATGTAGACTTTTAGCTCTCATATCCAGCATGACATGTTGCTATAGCTTTTTTTAAGATCGAACGACTCGGAGGAAGTTTGTACTTCAGCGGACTTGATTGCTTCATTTGCTTCAAGTCTGATGTCTATTTGTTGCATCATCCAATTTTGGCTTCACCAGTCGATTAGAGAATGAAAGAGGAGCTGTTTTGCAGGCATAGCGAGGAGGTGGACGTTTCCAAGGTGCTTTGCGCTGGGCGCTGCGGTGCGTCCTCCCCTCTTTCAGAAGGATCGGTGCTGGACAATGATTTCCCTTTCCTCTCAGGCAATCATAAAAGCCAGCCAAGGGCAGGCAGTCCTTCATTGAAGGCATTGGCAACAGGTGCGCAGCATTCGGAAAACAGTGCTGCTTACTTCTTGTGGCCTCCCGCACACAGGCTGCTTGGCACCGCCGAGGACCGAGCAACTTATTTCAATGGCCTGCAAAAGCGTCTGCCTTCAGAGAGAAGCGAATGGGCACCCACGGGTCAGCAAGCAACGACCCTTCTGGACCTTATGACCATAAGAGCGTCTCATAGCCTTCGACTACGCCAGGTCAGCCTGGCAACAGCAGTTGGATTTCGCACAAAGGAAGGTGTTTTGACAAACATTCCCGCCATTATCGTTTTCGTGGCACGCAAGGTGAATAAAGCGTGGCTTCATGAGAGTCAAAGATTGCCCGTCCATCTTGAGGTAAGGCACTGCAAACGTCTTTAAGGGCATGTGTGTGTGTGTTTTCCCCAAAAAACAAAGAGAGAGAGAGAGAGAGAGAGAGAGAGAGAGATGTATTATCGTTTGCAGGAGCCTCGTGGGCCTATAGGACAAGGTACACAAAAAAAAAAACTCATACAAGCCTCAATGGGGCTGGAGCAAAGGGCACCCTAGGGCCCTTGCTGAGTTCTAAGCTATGTTGATCTAAGAGGAGAGAGAGAGAGCGAGGGAGGGAGGGAGAGAGAGAGAGAGAGTGAGAGTTTATCAAAGGCCCTTGGGCCTATAAGATCAAACAAAGTACAAGTGATGGCTTCACCATAGGCCTTGCCTAAAGAATGGATTGAAGGGAACACGTTTAAGTATAGAAGCCCACATTGACTATACAGGCTTGAGCCAAGGAAAAATGGTCACTAAGGTTTGCCTTTGGGGGCAAGGCCCAAAAGAGAAACCTACTAGGGAAGCCATATTTGCGTCTCTCCTAGGTGCATACAAAAGTACTATACCATGTGAAGCAATTATATGTGCAAGCAACACATAAGTGACAATGTCACTGACATCATGAGACGATACGAATTAGCCACCAGATTCCTTCCCGAAGGTGCATAATGAACCCTGCCTAGTATAAGGCAATCTTGAAGTGCAGAGTCGACGGGAGTTATGAATTTTGATTGACTTCGTCAAGAGACTATCCATGTACTTTACTGGAGACTGTTACAGTGATCCTGGTTCAAAGGAACACACACACACACACCATGTTTGTGTGCGTGTTAGTAGCGAAAAACAAGAATTAATGCCTATGATGGTCTACGAGAACTTAGAATTACAAGGTCTTGCAAGAAGATAGAACCTAATGTGCTTTGTAATGGAAAATGAAGCTAGGTAATCTACCAATTATTAACATGGTCCAAGGTAAGAAGAGCAGCTATTAAGGTTAAGCTAAGATTAAATGTGTCCTTGGTTTGCTCTACGAGCTCTTGCAAAAGTGCTTTGCCATAAAGCAGGTGCCTGTTTGGAACCTCTCATGGCTACTTTCATATATCTGGAAGTGTCCACTCTTGAAGGTCCGGTGGGACCTCTTCAAGGGCTGAGAGTCCTTTGCCCGCTGGCCCTAACGAGAGGAGGTATGACCAATGAAATTATGCTCATAATGCACAAACGTGTTGAGAGTGTTGAGCCCAATCTCTCGATATGTGTCCTATGCCCTTGGTCTGTCGAAGTCAATGCTCTACCCTGTGTCAATTAGTCCGTCCTACTTGTAACACCCTATGAGGAAGGCGAGGGGAATGTTTGAGTTGGAATTGAGGCATAGCTTGCTTTGGATGGGACTGTCACCTGTGTCGGCTCAGCCCACCTGACTTTCTACTCAAGTTAGGTCAGGAGTGGTGAACCAGAAAGCCACGCATGTAAACATATTCAGCTCAGGCGTTGTTGTAGTTTTCGACTCCAAACATTCAAAATCACAAGTTTTCTCATCGATTATCTAGATATTCCAATGCTTTAGAAAAACACAGATAGCAATAACACGATTATAACCAACAATAACTATGGGCGGTGTATTGAAACAGATGCATAAACAACAGAGCAGTCGTAAAGAAGAAACCCCTTATAAATAAAAATTTCAAGACAGACAGCTACATATATGAGATTGCAGTGATACTTAACTGCTGGATGGCGAGGATAACAAACCTCTGAGTGCACAAGCCTCTGGTCTGCTGTTCTACACCACTTTTGAGCCAAAAGGCTACTAGTTAAATGCTTGTCCGAAGGCTATGGTGTCTAGCACACACACATGGACTACGTCTGACAGTGGAAGACTTGCACATGTGCTAAATATTCACTGCATTATTGTCTCAGTGCCACTACCGAGAAGTCCTCCTTGGAGTGAACCAAGGGGGCTGGGCTGAAGACGCTGTCCTGCTGGAGGTTGCAATGCTTGTGAGGAGTAGCTACAGCTGGATTTTGCAATGAGTGCAGCCCCAAATCTCTCTCCCCCCCCCCCCCCACTCAGCTCCTCGGTCCGTGCAGCCCACACTCCTGCCCCTAGCTCCACTCAGCCCACCCACCTAACCTAACTCTCAGGTGCAGGTTGGGGTAGCAGCAGCGGTTTGGCTCATGGTAGCAGGAGCCCGTTACGCCCGTCAGCTCTAGGTCGTCAGCCACACCTCCAGCAGCCTCCCCCCCCGCCCCCCCATGGGTCAGAGAGAGACGAGGAGTGCACAAGGCATCTCAGCTCGAAATTATTATAGCACACTACTATATTCTAGTCCTATCATAAAATGGCCTTCATTACATCATTTTAAACTCATAGAGTCTTTGGGTCTAGATTTAAAGTCTCTGATTAGTGCTATCCATCTTGATAAACAGCCCACTTTCCTTCCTTCCGAGCTGCTTTCACTTTGGCTAATTCTGTGTTCCTTACTTTGAGCTCGGTCGGCATGTCTTAGTACCTTTCAACTTGTTGGTTTGTTTGAGAACTTTGCTCCTTGCTAGCTTGTCTTGGAAGATTACCCTTACGTGTGCCCCTTTTGGAGGATGTAATTATTTCTTTTAAGTCCCACTCAATCTGGGGGATCGATCGCCTTCTTGAGATTGTCAAGCTTTGTTTCTGTGTTGCCCTCTCCTACACTCCAACCTTCTGGTAGCCCTCCTATGTGTGCAATCGGATCATTAGCAACCCTGGTTTCTTGCTCTTTTACCTCCTTGTAAACATCACATTTATAAATCTTGGAGTTCAAGGTGGCTGTGAGTTCCTGCTTCATAGACTTGAGCTTGGTGGTGACTATTTCTTGTAGTTTAGTTACAAGATGTGGTGCAGTTGCTTGTGTAGTGTATTGTTGCAAAACCTCTTTGATTACCTTGCTGTTCATGTCCAAGACTTCCTTCTTCAAAGAAGCAATTCGGAGCTTCGCGTCTCTGAGTTCTCGCTGCAAGAAATAAATCTGCTCAGCTTGCTCTGATATCTAGTCAAGGCATATGGGGGAGCGTGGGGGGGGGAGGGAATCACAGAGTAAGAGAGCTTCTTTGCTGCAGTAGTAGGAGTGGAGGCGACACATTGCTTCTCCATGGTGGCCTTGGCTGGCATCCCCCCTTGCTGTACCGTAACCCCTGGAACTGGGCTGGGGGAAGTCACCCTAGCTCAGGGTCGGGACGACGAGCTGCCTGCTTCTGTTCATTGTGCAAGCGAACTAGAAAAAGGAGGGTGGCCAAACTCATCCTCCAAAAAGAAGGTTGAAAACCATAGCTCCATCACTTATAGGAGGGACTTTCTATCTATCTATCTATCTATCTATATCTATATATCTATCTATCTATAGATAGATAGATAGAGGGAGGGAGCGAGGGAGGGAATTATATTAACGTCTTCAGGAGACCTCACGGGCCTATGAGACAAAGTACAAGAGCACCAATACATCTGTGAGTTGTTTCTGGATGTGTGTGCGCGTGCGTAGCTGTTCCACTTTGGACGGCCTAGATTTCAGGCCTTACAAGGTTTTTTTCTAGGGGCCAACTTTGGTGCTAGTTTTTGGCAACAATATACACACATGCTTTTTCTTTTTGTATAAATAACTTTCCATTAAGAAAATTATACATTCGAATGTAACTTTCCATTAAGAAAATTATACTTTCATAGTGTCCCAAAGTGGAACAGCTATATTTGGGTAAAACAAACTTCGCATTAAAAAGAATGTACACACACACACGCGCGCGCATGCACGCTTTTTTTCTTGGGTGGAAATCTTTGTTACTTTATATTACAGAGTCACTATCCCAAAATGGGATGTGCCAAAATACAGCAAGAGAAGATCTCAGTATATGACAAGTATACTTCATAGTCTATGTACTGAGTTTGCAGACAAGCATAAAAAGATTGCTGCAAGGAGTGCCTGAAAAAAGAGAGAAGAGAAAAAGTAGGATCACCAAAGACTCTCTGATTTTTGTCTTGTCATAGAGTCCAGAGTGCCTTGTAGCGAACCTAAGTGAAAAATAAATCAAACTCCTACCTAGATGGGTGAATCCCAAAAAGCCAGAAAAACTTCCCAAAAGTAGCATTTGGAAATCTAGTTCTCAAACGCAGCCCTAGGAAGCCCAAGAAATCACGGGTGTGAGAGCAATGCCAAAGAAGATGAGGCACTAATTCCCACGGAGCGAAACATCTGTGGCAAAAAGCCGGAGCAATATGTCTGCGTGCCAAAAGGTGCCCAGATGGAAGAACTCCTAGCAAGACTCTCCACAAGAAAACTTGTTGTCGAAGAGGAATTTTAGAATAAATCCCTCTCAGTCTCTTTTGCCACCACTTTGCAGGACGATTCAATTGCCAAAGATGATTCGTCCTTTGTAAAACCCAAGGCAAGGGTAAAAGAACTTTATACAAAGAAGATACAATAATGTGAGACAGCCTCAAAGGACGGCATGTCGACCTTCGCAAATGAAGAGTCCAATCCTGAAGCCGGTCCTCAAGCTTTAGTTGCGGTACCGGCTGAAAATACTGAAGCATATGAGTAATAGTGTGCCATATAGGATGATAATGCATGCCAAGACATATTTTGCAGCAGCCGAAGGAAAAGAAAGAATGGTTTCATCATCATGAATAACATCTGCAACCGAGTGGATCCCTTTCGCACTAAGGAAGTATGAACCTCTAGGCTCCTGCAAAGCCAGCGGAGGGACAAAAACCCTTGACCAATGTATGCTCTCAGCTCTTAGAGAATTTCCTTCAAGGGATCCTGGCCATGCCATTCCAAATGCGAGAGGATGTGTTTCCAGTCCATCAACATGTTGGATACTAGTGGACAACCTTTGATCTTACCATCAATACAACCCAAAAGAAAATCCTAGTGAGTGGGTTGCCAGTATCCAAAGGCAGGGGTGGTGAGTTGCGAGAGCAAATGGCGCATCATGGCAGCCCAAGGCTGAGAACCTTGCATAAATTGCAGCATCATTTTGCCTTTATGAGCAAGAATATGCACATGGATGTTAAGAATATTGAGACCTTTATGCATCTTTGGCGAACATAGATGCTACACCGAAAGCAATCTCAAACTTTTCTTGCCATGTTTGGAGCACTAGAAGGTTTCCATCACTATAGACATGACAGAGGTAAGGTCTCCCTTGCTGAACATAATCAGAGGCAAGTAAAACTAAATATATGGCATCAAAATGGATTGAACAATCCGTAGCCTGACATGCAATGGCCAAGTGGCTAACTTCTAGTATTCAAGCTTTTTCTTCAGCTTTGCAAGCATCCAGTCAGACTATTGGCGACGAGTAATCATCGAACCTAAAGGATAACCGAGATGGTGAACCAGTCGAGTGGGTTGGAGAATTTCCCCCGGCCATAAAAGAGAATGCCAGTCTTTGGAATGCAAAGGCAGCAACCATAGTTCTTGCACTGTGTAGACTACACATGCCATCCGCTCTGAGAGTTTGAGCTCTCTCCATTGCCTCATGAGTGACACCCATCTGCATACGTGCTCATCTAATATATATATATATATATATAAACCTTAAAACTGAAACTCCATTTCCACCGTTTCTTCTAGTGCCGAAACTCCAAAACACCATTATATATATATATATATATATATATGTATATATATATCTTAAAACTAAAACTCCATTTATACCGTTTCTTCTAGTGCCGAAACTCCAAAACACCATTTCCCGCCTATTTTATATATAGTTATATAGTTATTATTATTACATATGTCATACATCACAAAATTGAAAGATAGTACATACATCTTCAAATTTCACAATAACTTATAACTTCAAAGAATTCAAAGTTCGGCAAAGCCGCATATGCTACATCAATTACCATAGATGATAGATCATAAATGACAAGTAGTTTGGGGCCTAGGCTGAAGCCTCATAAAAGTGAATATAAAACATGATCCATGTCACATGTGACATGACAAAATCCATGCTATCGTTAGCCTCCTCTGACTCCTGAGTGTCAGCCTTAGATGAAGATAAGAGAGGATCCTGCTCCTTTGGCCCTGCTAAAGTGGAAGCGATGGATACAACCCTCGATCTCTGCCTCTGAGAGCGGGTGGAAGAGCGAGTGGTATGGGTCGATGATGTCAACTCCTCATAAAGTAAGGAGTACATATCGCGCTCTTCCTATGGGATCTCTAGTAAAGTAAGTTAAGTAAGTAAAGTAAAGTAAAGTAAGTAAAATAAAGTAAGTAAAGTAAGTAAAGTAAGTAAGTAAGTATGTATGTATAGAGAGAGAGAGATGAAATGAAATTCTTGTAAAGCCCACGGGAGACCTGTTCAGATCTATGGGACTAATAAAAAAGCAATTACAAAATACAAGGTCTAGAGAGTTTTAGACAGAACTCCACTAGACAGAAATTGTATAGTCTTCCCAAGCAGTTGTAGCTTGAATGAAGAGAATGTGGGCCACATTTTGATTAGCCTTTTCCTTTAGTGCTAGCCTTTGTCACAGTTGAGTCTACCCTTCACCTCCGGAGTGCCGACAAAAACTCAGTATGAAGACTTTTGTATAAACGGATGCTCAAGTATGTGTGGGCGTGTGGATTCTTATGCGTAAGAGCATACGAATCCGCTTTTTGATTAGCATTTTCCTTTAGTGCTAGCCTTTGTCACGGTTGAGTCTGGCCTTCACCTCCGGAGCGCAGACAAAAACCCAGCATGAAGACCTTTGTATTAATGGATGCTCAAGAATGTGTGGGTGTGTAGATTCGTATGCGTGAGAGCATATGTTTATACTATGGTCTACACCCATTGTTGGGCACTGATGACGTCACCACTTGGATGTCATAGTATCTAGTCTCTTCTATCTGTGATGGAGTTTATGGTTTCAACCTTATGAGTGACTATCATGAGATTGAAACTGCACTATGTGTTGGGTTTTTAGAGGATGAGAGTTTGGGCATGTTCTTGGATTCATCTAGATATATCCACTAGACAAGAAAACAACAACAATCTGCACTAGGATAAGTAAACCTACCCAACTCAGTCTAAAGTTACCAAGACAATGAAACAATATTATAACATATATGGTCCTGGAGAGGGCCACATATCCCTGTGAGCCACCAAGTCTACGGGGAAAGACTGTAGAGGGTTGCTAAGATCCCCCTTGATGCTCAGTGCTTGCTTCTAGATGCTAGGAGTGCTTTCTTATGTGTTGCCATCTAGACCATTGTAGGCCCAACTTGCTGTGCTGGGAGGCAGAGAAAGGTCATCACATTCTATGGTACCATTGTCTGCATATCCTGTGCTAATTTGATCGCCGAGTATCCCTGACATTGCCATCATATAAAGCGATGCTCAACTTGTCCTCATACATTTCATAGAATCTCTCTAGCTGGGGGTGTCTGTCCATCTACCGGTTATTCTTACTAAGTTATGTAGGTCTTCAATTTGTTAAAATCGCACGTCAAGGGTCATTCATAGCTTTTGCCTCTAGGTCACGAGAGCTGATTCTTAATTTGTCTCTTAAATTTTCCTCGAGATACTGTTGTTCACTGTATGTTACCATGGGGTTGATCTCTTTTTTGTAAAACTTCACTTTCCCCTTACATCCTCACCATAATGTCCACCATGTTTTGCTGCACAAAGGCCCCTTCTCTCTCAAGTAAATCATGGCTTGAGATATCCCACCTTTCCAATCAGTTATGTGCCTCTTTGAACTATCCTTTTTCTATGGTGGCTTCCATCACTTTGTAATGAATTCTATTGCTGTCCATTTTTCTAGTTGACCATAGATAGAGATCAAGAGACATATTGCTTCACCCTCAAGGGTAGCATTCCGGTTTTTGCCAAAATCATGGTTTAGGGAGTTTGCACTCTAAACCCTATCTCTTCTATTAGGACCCTTTTATGAATTCTCTCTATTCTTTTCTCACATTTCTTTTGCTAAATTTTTTCCCCATACTTGACATCGTACAAGACCACAGGCTGCACTAGAGTGTAAAAATTGAATTTCCTCATACTTGAATTGCAGATGTTTGACTTTCTGCATTTGTTTTGTAAGTTGAACAAAGCTTTTAGGCATCCAAGTATCCTCGTTTCTACGTATAGATTCCATTTGTAGTTGTCCTCAAAATCCAGTCCTAAATACTTTGGAAGATTTCACCACTTCTAGCTTGCTTCCATCAAACAAAATAGAATCAGATTTATCTTTTTTCCCAATGATCATCACCTTAGTCTTGTCATTATCTACAATCGTACCTGTGTTTTTGCTTAAATCTGAGAGAACATTGAGCTGTTTTTGAAGCTGAGCTGCATTTTTGGCAAAAAAGGACCACATCATCTGCATAGATAAGCAGTAAAACCACGTATCCTGCAAGCTGAATGCCATCTCTGCCCTTTTGTCTTAGTTCATATATGAAGAGTCCAAAAGGCGGTGGGGAGAGGGTCCAGCCTTTTCACTGATAAAAGAGGCTTAGGGGTGGAATTTTTGATGGGATCTGTAAGCTCGGCTAGGACCCTTTTATACAATCTGGCTGTAGCCCCTTCTAGAGGGCCTTTAAGTTTATCCATTCTTTCCCATAGCTGGCCTTGGTACCATATCAAAAGCTTTCTTGAAGCAACAGTGCACTGATTTGTCTTTGCCCTTAGCTCCCTCCATTATAGCCCTGAGAGTGAAATGTTTGGGTATAAAACCAACCAGAGAGGGGACTCTAACAGATTTCTGCCCATGTACTTATTCTTTTCTCCAATAACTTTCCAAACAGTTTTGCCATGAGACTGCTTGCCATAATTGTCCTGTAGTTCTTTAAGTACATACTTGCCAGCTTTGTGGGAAACACTCAGTCGTAGCCTTATTCAAGACTTCCTGGATCTTTTGGTGGCGATTTTTCCCTCCCCATTTAATCATCCCGGTTATAAGATCTTGTTGGTCTTTTGCTTTTCCATTCATGAGACTTAGTATGCCTTTTGATACTTCTTTGGTCGGAATTTTTTATTGTATAGGACTATTTGAGGTCTTCCAATTACAAGCTGCTCCATCATTGTTTGCGTAGAGATTTCTGATGTGTGCGATCGAGCTCTGCCAAGGCACTTCTTTTAGAGTGTAGGTTCTTCCAAAGACCTTTTGAGGAAGACCGTTTTTTTCCTCCTTATCATGTTGTTATATATTTTGTCCTTGATGTCCTTGTCTTCAAGCATCTTTCCATTGATGCCATGGAGATGATCAGTGAACCGCTACACCAGCTAGCTTGTGAGGCGAGCACAGAGAGATGCTAGAACCCAGCCATGCATGGCATCCCTTTGCATCTTCCTTGTCGTTTTCTGAATACCTTATGGGCTGTTTCCTTGAGAACCTGAAAGACTGCTTGTCCATTTCTTGGCATGTACCTGGCCATTCCATTTCGCTGACTGATTTTTCTATTTCTGTTTCATATATGTCTAATTTTTTGTAGTCCATCTTAAGCCATTGGCTTAGTTGTGAAAGAGCAATTCACTGTGAGCCTCTGGAGACTGGGGGAACTCCATCAGTTTCTTGCCAATGTAGTGATTCTGATTTTTTGAACTGTTTGGGGCTGCATAAGTACATAATCTACCACACTCCTCCTTTGAGGAGTTGGCATGTAAATTCTGCTGATCTTGGGTACAAGGTACGTCCATTTACAATTCTAGATCAAAACATTCTCCAAGTGACAAGAGATGTCTGCCCATTTATGTGATGTCGCTTTTGTCCTTTGAATTTCCTACCCATTTCAGCTCTTCTTCTGCATTATCATCTTCCAATTATAGAGAGTCTTTGTTGATTTTTGTACCTTGGATCTGAAGTGATTGTGTCCTTGCATTAAAGTCTCCTGTCAAAATCACCTCACCTTGATCCAAGCAATTGCCAAAATTCTTATGTGAAAGAAGTGATCTTCACTTGACGTGCTGATTTTGGTAGAAGATGATTTGGGGGAGCAAAATAGCAGGCTACCCCTCTTCAGGTAAATTGTTCTTTGATGTCTTGGATCATCACAGACAAAGAACCTTCTTCTATGCAGGAGGCGCTCTCTCAAGAGCATTGGAAGAGAGCTATGGAGCTGGAGATAGAAGCCATTGAGAAGAATGGGACCTTGGAGTTGGTTCCAAGACCAAGCAGCGGTCTGTCAAAGTGGGTCTACAAGACCAAGTATACTTCGGATGGAGGTGTGGGCAAGCACAAGGCTAGATAGCTGGAGCATGGAGGGTAGAAGTCCATGATCTAATTATAGGGCTGGAGCGATTCCAATTGGGGAGAATTCAGACACCTGACGCTCGACCATAGGATATTGCTTCACCCTCGAGGCAGCAGCAATCACATGGAGCAGTGAACTGCAACCTACCATAGCCTTATCTTTGACAGAGGCTGAGTACCAGGCCACTTGTTCAGCTAAGTGAGACATTTTGGCTTCGCAGATTGCTTGTTGAGAAAGGGTTTCCACAGCTCTCCAACTGTCATCCATAGTGATAATCAAAGCTGTATAGCACTTGCTCACAATCCATGCTTGGACAAAGCACATTGCTGCTATGGCCCTTGCTGAGTACTAATCTATGCTAGCAAAATCATAACCATAATCAATCAAGTGCAAACTGAATCAAGTCACTCTCGGAGCTGGGACTCACAAATCGAAGCCCGGCACAGTGATGGCTCTTTGGTGAGCTGTGAAAATATCTCGTATCTGCATCTGTCAGGCTGTCTCGCGCTGTGCGGGGGACACGGTCTCCTCGATCTCTGAACTCTCAGGGCTATGTCCAGAGTGAGCCCTCGTCTCTGTCGGTCCCCCCTGAGGAAAGCTGTGATAGGTCGGACCTCAAGGGCTCGATGAAGTGATCTTGCTCATCTTCTGCAAGACAGAGGACAACACGGCGAACCTGTTTACCAAGCCACTTTAACAACAGTTTCTTGGTGCTCATTCCAGCTCCCTGAGGCTGATTCAACATCCAGGAGGTGAGAGGCAGTGTTAGCATCTCTTGATATATCATATGTAGAGTATGACTGAGGGCTGTATTGTGGGTGTGCCAGCCCATGGAGAGGTCTAGACAGATAGGAAAAGATGGGGGGCTGGTTTTTCTGCCTGCCATGGAGGAGTCCTATCCACAGATGTGTTCAGGGGGTGGGTGCGTGGCTATTTTCAGTATTCACCTGCCTCCGGGCCCACCTTGGAGGCACCTATGTGGCACCACTGCTTGTGACATAGACTCGCCTGGGTTAGGAGGCCAACCAGGCCTCCAACCAGGTGGGTAACCTGACCTGCTGGTAGGGTTCACCTCAACCCTGGTTGGCCACAGGGCTGTGTGGACTACAGCTTAAAAGAGAAGGATGGGACTGTGTCGGCTGAAGGAAGGGGTAACAACTAGCCTTGAGAGAGGATGAGAAGAGAGGAGGTGGCAAGTGTACACAAACAAATGCCAAATCGATTTAAAGCATCAAAGGGATTCTAGGTAGTTTTATAATTACAGGAACACATTTAAAGGAAGCGGGAAACAATTGACCCACATCCCTTTTTCAAATTTTAGTTTTTAAAATAAAGTGCACCTCTACAAAGCACAGAACCCTTTTTTTTTGTATGCGTACTGTACTGTATGGAAAGTTTGGTACGGGTACCAAAATTACCTGACTCAATCTATCACATCCTTGGGCTTCACTCTGCTTTTCCCTCGCTAGAAGCAGAATCTTCCCCCTTGCTTCCCCATGCCGTCAAGCTTTTCCCTTGCTAGAGGCAGAAGCTTTGAAAGCTTCCCCCTTGCTCTTCCTTCAGTGATCTCCCATATAAGCCTTGCCTCCGAATGACTATGAAGCTTCACCGTCCAGATAGGATAATTAGTCCCATCCAAGTTAGGAATAGGCATGTGAGAAGCTAGTGCAAGCGCTAAAAATGGCATTACGAAGTTTGAACAGAGTACAACACAGACAGTCAGAAAGTACAGCACCTTGCTGAATTGGAGTCTTCCAATGAATTCAAGGACGCCTTCCTTGAATTCATTGGAGCAGATCACAAAAATATCACCTAGAGTTGAGGGCCTACTGAAGAGCCCTGAGTCTCTCACTGATCTCTCACACTGTTGATACACACAGACGTTCAAAAACTGAAGCAGAACTAGGACTATATTCATCCACAAGCATGTGGAAAACTGCTCAGAGAAGAGCCATAAACATCCAGCAAGGTGCTGCGGGAAACAACAGTCACAAGCAACTGATATGCTGAGGAGCCAAGACACGCTCACTCCTGTGCTGCCTGTAATCAGGCATCAGTGGGATAGGTTGTAGTGTGCCAATAGGGGTGGTGAAGCTGGAAACCCTCCTGGGCCGACCAGACCTGCAACAGACTGGAATGGTCTTTACAACTTCCCACCTATATTCAGCTCCTGCCAAGCCTATAAATATGCCCTGGCCCTGCCTGCAAAAAAGCGCTGCAAGCCTGCAACGCTGCCACAGATACAGCGCTATCTGCAGCTCTTTGTAGCCTGGCACAGCTCTAACAGTAAGCCTACATCAGCCTCTACTGCCCAGATCCTACACCAGCGTCTACTGGACCCCGAGTCCTCATATGGAAACTCACAAGTGGGTCAGTGACCTCAACTAAGACACAGTCCCACATTTGGGTTGTCATTGATCACAGTCACCGGCCTTTTCTTGCAGGCTCTTATTTTTTCTCGCGTACTTGTGATTGGTCGGTGCTTCTCTCAGCTCGGTCTGGCAATCTTTCTCTGTGTTTTCCTATTTTCGGGACTTATTGGCTTCTTTTTGGGTCGCTTTTGTCTTAGCACCTCACAGTCAACTCTCTGAATTCAATTGTGAGTCATAAGGGAAATGTCATCAGATCCACAGCCATGAGCAGCTGGCCCTAGCCTCCTCAGTCAATAGATCCAGCCTAGATGTTATATTCAGCCCCTTCCATTAAGGTTTTTTACAGCTATAATTGGTGGCTCATTGATGATTGCCGAGGCCAATCCCAAAGCTGGCCTGTGGGGGCCATAATGTGGACTTTGAATTCGAAAACGGTCCGGCAGGAGAAAAAGCTATTCCTCATATGGGGACTTAATGCATGGCCATGGATGTACTAACTTTAACCCAGACACTGACAAAGCATTGACATCTCCAACATAATGCAGACATGTGGCTCACTCAATTCACTTGTATGTTGTTTGATGCGGGCCTTGATCCTCAGAGTTGAGGGAAATTGGTCTCAGTTTTTTCCAGTAAGACAGGTGAGATGAGCCTTGATCCTCAGAGTTGAGGGAAATTGGTTTCAGTTTTTTCCAGTAAAACAGGTGAGATGGGCGAGGTTAGGGTGTGGCGCGACGGGCGAGGCTAGAGCTCCTCCATGGCCTCCAATCGGTCCCAGTTTTATGCTGCTATTGCACATGTGTATAGGCTACTTCCTTTCGTAATTCTTTCACGATTCTCTCTGTGATATATTACGAAATTGTTTTCTCGAGCGCATCCACTGACTTTGCTGAAATTTCTGTCTACAAGCAGGATTTAAAATCATTATTTAATTCTTGATTATCTGCTGTCCTTGAGAGATCTTAGGATGAACCTGACAAGCTGCAGTAGTGGCTTGCTGGATCTGCATATTCTAAAATGATTGCTTTCTACATTGCAGGGACCTGGAGGTGTCTGGTGCGATGTGGATGTGGTTGAGTTTTCATATTATGGGGCACAAGCTGTCACTCCTAAAGAACAAGTTTACACAGAGTTGGTGGAACAA